>NC_040908.2:118312906-118615936 GCF_004126475.2 Phyllostomus discolor
AATACAGTACCTCCATTTTTTATTTTATTTTATTTTTTAAAGATTTTATTTATATTTAGAGAGAGGGGAAGGGAGAGAGAAAGAGAGGGAGAGAAACATCAATGTGTGGCTGCCCCTCATGTACCCCTCACAGGCCGGCAATCCAGGCATGTGCCCTGACCGAGAATCAAACCGGCGACCCTTTGGTTCACAGGCTGGCACTCAATCTACCCAGCCACACCAGCCAGGGCAGTACCTCCATTTTTTAAATTGGATTGTTTGTTTGTTTCATGTTGAGCTTTGTGAGTACTTTATACATTTTGGATATTACCCCCATTAAAATCAGATGTATCAGCAAATATGTTCTCCCATTCTGTGGGTTGCCTTTTAATTTTTTTGATGATATCCTTTGCTGTGCAAAAACTTTTTAGTTTGATGAAGTCCCAATTTTTTATTTTTCTTTTGTTTCCCTTGCCTGGGGAAATATATTCAATAAAAAAATTTCTTTGAGCAGTGTCTGAGATTTTGCTACCTATGTTTTCTTCTAGGATTTTTATAGTTTTGGGTCTAACATTTAAGTCTTTGAACCATTTTGAATTATTCTTGAGTGTGGAGTAATAAGGTGGCCTAGTTTTATTTTTTTCACATATTTGTCCAATTTTTCCAACATCATTTATTGAATAAACTATTCTTAGCCCATTATATGTGCTTGCTTCCTCTGTTAGATATTAATTGACTATGAAGGTGCAGGTTTATTTCCAGGCTCTCTATTCTGTTCCATTGATCTGTGTGTCTGTTTTTACACCACTAGCAGGTGGTACTGATTACTATGGATTTGTAATCTCTCTGTTCAGTTTCTGTGATAATTTAGTTTGATATTAGGTAGCATGATTCCTCCAGCTGTGTTCTTCTTTCTCAGGATCACTGTTGTAATGCCAGGCCTTTTGTGGTTCCATATAAATTTTTGAAATATTTGTTTTAGTTCTGTGAAGTATGTCATTGGAATCTTGATAGGAATTGTGATGAATCTATAAATTGCTTTGGGTAGTATGGACTTTTTAATGATGCTAATTCTTCCTACCCATGAACACAGTATTCTCTACAACTAAACTGTAGAGAAATCATCTTGAATAACCAACTGAACACTAGCTGGAGAGAAGCCTTATAAACATGGGCAGACAGGAGAAAACACTTCCCCACAATGAGACTGGTTGGGAGTGCAGAGGAGATGCAAGAGAACTGTGGGCATCTTGTTCCTGAGGCCATTCAGGGAGGAGAGGTCTGCCTGAGAGAGATGGCTCCTGCGGTATGGGGGATGACTCAGCACATGGGTCCTGGTGGCTGTTCCCTCAGTTCTCTACGCACAAGGCTTCTCTCTAGCTAGTGTTCAGTTGATTATTCAGGATGATTCCTCTACAATTTAGTTGTAATTCAAGATTGGGAGGAGGCTAGTGTAGCTTCTACTTACTCCTCCATTGTCTTGGATCCTCTCTCTCTCTTTTTTAATGTTGATTGACTTGACAGAGAGAGGGGGAGAAATACTGATGTGAGAGAGAAGCATCAATTGGTTGCCTCCCATAAGCGCCCCAACTGGGGGTCAAACCTGCAACCCAGGTATGTGCCCAGGCATCAAGCCCACAACATTCTGATGTATGGCGTATACTCCAACCAACTGAGCCATACCAGCCAGGGAAGGGTAGAATTTTCTAAGCCTCAATGGGTCTAAAAACACAGATTAAAAAGCACAGATTTCTGGCCTCACCCGAGGGATCTTTGTTCAGTAGGTCTGGGGGCAGGGACAGGGTGGATCCAGAGAGTGAGCCCTCCCTCTCTATGATGGGGACAGATTTCTGTGGGACTGCAGTAGAGGCAAGTGGAGAGGCTTGAGAGAAGAAAGTTCCTGGAGATGAAAAGTGTGACTCTCACAGCAAAGGTGAGGAGGTTAGAAACTGGGGTGCACCCTGAGGGAAACTCCCTCTTTATGAAAGATCCTGAAGGTTTCTCTTCTTATGCTGGGAAATGTCAAGAGACTGAGAGCTTTAACTTTCTCTTTAGATATTGTAGCACCTTTTAGGATCGTTCCAATCCTTTTGTGCAGAAATGTTTATCCTCTGTCTGGCTGGGTGTGTAATTATAGGGGACCAAAGGGACAGAGTAGTGAGGAGGAAGGAGCCCTGTTCTTCCCATCCCCCACAGGGCTTCTGTGCAGGAGGGTACTCACCTCCCATGGCGGGGGGGGGGGGGCGGGCTGAAGTCCAGATACTTAGACAAAGACCTGTGACTAGGTGGACAGTGGCCCCAAACATCCAGGAGTGCTTCTGGGTGGACATCTCAAGAGCAGCAAAAAGACCAAAGCTCCTCGGACCCCTGCCTGTTAGAAAGTTTCACTTTCAAGAGGAGAAAGAAAGACACCCTGGGTTCCAGGCCATCTGTAGCCCACTTGGTGTCTTTGTGCAAACTGGAAAAAGCCACCCTTCCTCAACACTCTTTCCTTCCACCTGTCACAAACTGTCATAATATTTTGAGAAGACATGTACTCGACTGTCATCCACCAGAAAACTGTCATCACAAACATCTACTTCTTAGTGGTGACGGGCACATCCTTAGATGGAGCATGGGGACATATGCATGACTATGTGTGATAGCCTTGCTTTCAGGTGTCTATCAACCTCACAGATGAGGAAACTGAGCTGAAAGTGGGTGAATAACTCAACTAGGGTCACATGGTTGGTTAGAGGTGGATTCAAATTCAGCCCCTTGGACTCCAGAGCTCAGACTGCACCGTTAGGCCACTCTGTTTTTATTGAAAATGTTTATTACTCTCTCATCTGCCTGACACCCCCTTGACTATTATCCTTACAATGGCGAATCTTAAATTTCAAATGTCGCCTCCACTTAGGATGCCTTCTTCGACTTCAGCAAATCCACTTAACCATTCCCTCCTCTGTTCCATGTTCCTCTCCTGGACTAGATCCAGCTTTCTATTGAAGTCTTATATTTCTGAATAAATTTGGTGAGTTTACAGTCTGTCCCTACCATTAGACTGTGAGAAAATCCTTCAAGGCCTGCTGGGGAAATTGAGGAGTGCCAGCTCTGTGCCCCCAGAGCCTGGCACTGGGCCTGGCACAGAGGAGCAGCTTGGTAATGATGGATGAAAAGAACTGAAAAGAGTTCGCACATGAGAGGATTGGACCCAGTGTTCTCCCAGGACCCCTCCAGCTCTGACCTTCATGAGTGCACGACTCGGTGTTTGATTCTGAAATGCTGCCAGTGCCAAGGGGCAGAAGCAACAGGAGTGCAGAACAGAGGGAAGCAGGACAAAGAGTAATTGCCAGCAAATGGCAACCACATCTGCTCAGAAGATGTCAGAGTGATTGGATGGGAATTGATCTAGATATTGAGGTGCTGTTTGGAAGGCTCATGCGAGCCCATGAAATGCCACTGAATGCCCGAGGGCTCCCCAGACAGAGCGGTTGGCAAAGCTGTCAAGGTCATTGCCAATTTTGAAATCCCCCAGATGCTTCTACATTAATAGATTTTCGGGAAAGGAAGAAAAAACAATGAGCTGCCATTCTGGAATCAGAGAAAATTAAAAATGCTTTTACTCAGAAAAGGACAGGCGCTTTCTGCCAACTGCAGTCAAGTGTCCAAGGAAATCCTGTGTGCGCTGAACTTCCAAAACATTAATTAGCTCAGAGGGGTGACAAGAAACAGCTAGTGAGGCCCTCCTCGCTTCCATCCCCTTCTCTTCACTTAGTGGATCACAGCTGAGCTGCCCCCATGGACTGGGCCCTGCCACAGGGAAGAGCAAAACTCAGCTGGATCTCAGGGGACCAGAGGTGTCTGTTGCCCACGGATCTGAGTGGGACTCAGCTCTGCTTATCCGTGCCAGCTGACACACGGTGATTAGCATTGGTGTTGCAATTGGTTTCTTCATAATTCTCTTTAATTCACTTCTCATTTAAAAAAAGAACTTCCAACGTTCCCAAATAAGATTCAGAAAGTTGACCTTGCCCCTTTCTTTAATTCACTCGGTACATCTTCATTGCACATCGGTCATGTGCTCCGGGACCAGCTCAACAGCGCCTCACCTTTGCCCTTTTCCTCTTCCACTGGCCTTGGCAGGTCAACCTCAACCCACTTGGAGTGAAGCCCCAAAGTCTCCCTAGGCCAGAGATCTTGATGCAGTTTACGGTGGCCTCTGTCCCACCTGGACCAGGACCCAAGAATCAAGAGGGATTGTATCACAGAACCCAGAGATGCAGACACTCAGCCATTGCCTGGGCCCCAGACAGCTGCCTCCCCACGTGACTGGACATCCAGGGTGGAGGCACATACTTAGAAGGCGGAAGTGTCTTCAGACCCTCTGGCATTGTTCTTCGAGACTGTCAGTCTGAAAGCCATTCTTCTTCATAGCAGAGGGCACATATAAGTAACATGTGTTTCTCCTTACAAAGAGTGGGGAAAATATACAAAGAAGATAGTAAAAGTCTATCATCAAGAGATAACTACTTTTCCTGACTGGTGTGGCTCAGTGGATTGAGTGCTGGCCTGCAAACCAAGAGGTCGCAGGTTCAATTCCCAGTCAAGGCACATGCTGGGGTTGTGGGCCAGGTCCCCAGTTAGGGGCGTGTGTGAGGCAACAGATCAATGTATGTGTGGACACCTTGCTGTATGTCTCATACATCAGTGTTTCTCTCCCTCTCTTCTCCCTCCCTTCCCTTCTCTCTAAAAATACATAAATAAAACCTTTTAAAAAAAAAGAGAGATAACTACTTTCAACATTTTGATGTTTATTATTTCACTTTTAAAAAATTCATATACACACGCATACATCTACCTTCTTTACCAAAATAGGATTAGTCTGTAATACTTTTTTATGACTCCTTTTCAAAGCATAAATTATTGTGACTATTTCCCTACTGCTCATATTTCATAATATTGCCTAATATGATGTAACAGTTTATTTAACTTACTTCTCTTTGGCATCTAAGTTATTTACAATGTTTTCCCTATTATGCAAAGGGTGAAATTTTTTCTCTTCTTCTTCTTCTTTTTTTTTTTAGAAAGGGAGAGAAACATCAGTGTGTGTTTGCCTATCACGTACCCCTTACTGGGGACCTGGCCCGCAACCCAGGCCTGTGCCCTGACTGGGAATCAAACCAGCAACCCTTTGGCTTGCAGGCTGGCGCTCAATCCACTGAGCCGCACCAGCCAGGGCACAAAGGGTAAAATTTTAAAAGAGATGATGGCCCTTTTCTGGTGGTCTCTTTTCTCTCTGGACCCTCAGCCCTAGCTCATATGTCATTGTTTCCCCTGGATCATCACGAAGGCTGGGTCTACTAGAGACCGTCCCCCTACAGCTGCACCCCCCAACCCGCCAGTCCTCCTCCTCTCCATTCTGAATTATCTTAAGAGGAGAATGATTCTCAGTTTACTCACCTACTGTCCTTGAGCACAGAGAAAGAAGCCAAAAGCTCCTAGTCTTGGCAGAGGAGGAAAACTGTGTTTGATGGGGATCACTGGGCCTTGTTTTGGGGAGGCAGGTCTCCAAGGGATAGGGGAGAAACTGGTGACTGGGCACCAGAACAAGAAATGACATCTAAACCATCTGGTGGCCTGGTGGGAGTCCTGGGGGTCAGGACTGGCTTGCTTGGTTCTGCTGCCGGGAGCTCAGCCCCTGCCCTCCTTCTGCCCACACCCTCCTCCACAGGCCCTCACTGAGTGGGAGGAGTGGGGTCCCTGCCCTCCCAGGAGAAGCTCAGCAAAGGGTACTAAAAGCTTGATTCTGGGAAGGTGAGGCCCTCGGGGCAGGAAAGGCTGTGCAGGGTTGAGGTGCCTGCAGTGGCAGACAGATCCCATTTGTGAGTTCTGTAACCCTGACATTTTGGCTCAAGATCCTTCTTTATTCCTGAGATGTGACACTGCCTCTTGGGTGCAGAGGAAAAATGACCTTATGTTTTCCTTCTAATCAGGGTCAACTCAGACCTTAGAAAGTCCTGAAAGGCCTTTTATTCCAGCCTCTCTGTTCTCTACTTCATGTTCTCTCCCCAGAGTATTCCAAACAAAGCCAGCTCCCTCCCTGGCCCTGCCTTCACAGGAAATGTTTTCATCTTTGCATGGATCTTTAGAAAGCTCTTCGGGACCACGAGGGAGAGGCACTTTTTCACATCCATGCCCCGTCTTTGCAAGTAGACTATGCCCTTTCCCTTCTTGTCCTCCAGGGCATACTTCCATTCCTTCTTAGCATCCGGGCCCATGATTACTTCCTCCTTCCTTGTTTCACGAAGGCTGAGTTATCTAGATTCTCCCACAACACCCTGAGCTTTATTTTATCATCTGCAATTGTCAGTTTAAGTGTCTGCATTCTGAACCCCTTTTCTACCCACCTCCTGCCATCATGGACACTCCTGAGGGTAGCACCCTGGCTGATTCATAGTCCTATGCCTAGAGCCTGGCCCAGGCTTCACCAAAAGAGGAGGAATGAGTGGAAGGAAGGAAGGAAGGAAGGAAGGAAGGAAGGAAGGAAGGAAGGAAGGAAGGAAGGAATAAAGGAAGGAAGGAAGGAAGGAAAAAGAAAAGGGAAGAAAGAAGGGTCTCAGATCACTTTAAGCATCAATAGTTCCCGTACCACTTCTGTTATCTGAGCTCTCTGATTTTTCCAAGCCCTTCCCTAGATCTGATCTTACCGGATCTTCACAGTAGCCCTGCTGCAGTGATGTAGGGTAGGGACCTGCACCCTGGTTGGCCAATGAGGAAGCTGAGGTCCTAAGGGGAGAAGTGGCTTACCCAAGGTCACTTCAGAACATTTCGTGGAGACCAGGAACTGTTTCCTTTCTTGCTTACATTCTCTCCTAGGCTCCTCCCACCCGACCCATTTTCCTTAGGGCTGCAAGAGCAAAGCCGCTTTCCTGCTGGGAACTGAGGGATTTTGGAGGCCTAGAAGTAGTTCTGCTCAGTGAGGTATGTGGGCGGAGTGCATGCAGACCCCACTGTGTGTGGGGGGGGGGGGCAGTAGGGGGCAGGGTGATTATGGCTCCCAGAAGACCCTGGAGCAGGTTTGACACTGAGAGCTCCCCACGTCTCCTTTCCACCCCCTACTCCCGGAAGGGGGATCCAGGTGACCCCCAGTGTCTAGGTAGCTCCAGCCAAACCAGCAGAGAGCTCTACTACAGCAGACACTCAGTAATCAATCACCTGTTGAAGTTACTGTGTGACCTTAGGTATGTCACTCAACTTCTCTGGGTTTCAGGGTCTGGAACTAGAAAATTAGAAGCTTGGATTCTATCCCTAGGCTCTAGGGACAGGGAAAGAATAGTTGTTTCCCTAATTCTACAGCTCTGTTAAAGTGTATCTGATAGGGGGCTTATGGGTTGGAAAATTTTAGGTTAAGGTAAATAGTTATAAGCCTAGCAAGTAATGTGTACGTTAAAGCTTTTGTTTCAGAAACTACAGATAAGGCCCATTCTGGCTCCTGGGAAAACAGCCGACCTCCTGGGGCACTGCTAAAGACCACCGCCTGGGGGCAAGTGGAGGCACCTTTGTATTCCAGGGAGAGACAGATGACCACCGCCCCTGGGAACAGCTAACTGCCCAGGACAGGAATGTTGCAACTTCTGAATCCCAAAGCCCTCACTGCACCTTGTTTATTCCCCATTATAAAAAGTCTGGCCTGGAAAGAGGAGACAAGATGGTCTGTTAGGGCACAAACCCACCATCTTCTCAGATCGCCAACCCTCTGAATAAAGCGCCCCTAAAGACTCAATCGCTGTCATTGCTTACTGAGTTTGGTGGTGACAGGCACCCTGAACGCCGGTGTCTTTTCCGGTTTCATATCTTCTTCAGTGAAATGTCTATTCATGGGTTTCCCCCCTATTTTCTACTAGAGGTGTTTGTCCTTTTTACCATTGAGATTTGAGAGTTCTTTATATATTCTAGATATAAGTCTGTTGTCAGATATGTGGTTTCTAGCTATTTTATTCCAGTTCGCACCTTGTCTTTTCATTCTCTTCGTGGGGTCTCTCACAGGGCAAAAATGAACGTTCTGATGAGGTCCAGTTTTTCAGTTTTGTCTTCTATGGATTGTGCTTTTGATAGCAAGTTTAAAAACCTCTTTGCTTTGCCTTTGATCTTGAAGATTTTATCTTGTTTTCTTATTCCCAAAAGTTGCATAATTTTACATGTTACTTTTAAGTCTGTGATCCATTTTGAGTTAATTCTCTATAACACGAAGTTTGGATCAAGGATTGGCTTTTTGTTTTTGCCTATGTGCTGCTTCATTTTTAACAGTTGGCCAGTGTTCTCTCCTTAGACACGGGAGGGGTTACTTAAGTAGCCACCCTATTGATGAACCTTTACATTGTTTTCAATATTTGCGCTATTGAGCAATAAATTGACCAATAAATACCCTTGTAGCTAAGTCTTTTACTTCTCCATGATTGCTTCCTAAGAAATGGATTTCAAAAGTGGAATTTCTATGGCAATTTCTAGGGCATTGGGTGCATATTAACAAACTGCTGTTCAGCAAAGCTTCTGCCCGTGATGTCTCTCTTAAGCCGGGCCCGAGACAGCCTGGGTTCCCACCCCTTTCTCCAGGGACGGATCGCCTCCTAGAAACAACACAAAAACAGTATGAGTGGGATCTCCACAGTGTTTTAATCATATTTTTTGATCACTTAAGGCAGTTTTGGGGGGCTGACAAAGGGCAGTTCTGTGCTCCCCTGTCTTTCCCTCCCTCCCCATCTGTGCCTTCCCTCACCGGCCAGGGGACCAGGATCAGAGTTCACACTCCTCTCCGTCACTGCGTGCATGGTCCTGAACAGACCACGTGCCTCCTCCCTGGGCCTCGGTCTCCTCTTTGGTAAAAAGAGCTAACAAGGCCGTCCTAGCTCCTCCCAAGATTTCTGTGCAGATCAGACCATATGTATCATGGATATGCAATTGCTTTGAAACATCACATGCTGTTTAGATGCTAGATAGCCACTACTAATTTTATTTTTACTTTCAGTTCCTTTTGCTCCATAATTTCTGGATACACTTTGCACTCATGTAATTTGTTTCATCAGGGCCCCTGGCTAATCGTCAATGAAATGATGCCCCGATTCTCTCTTGGGTCCAGTTTAGACCTAATGGCACAGGGGCAGCAGGGAGAGGGCCACAGGGTTTCAGTGCTAGCATGGCACCAGTTCTGCCCAGTCAAAACTGACACGGGGCCCTGTCCTGGGATATGTGCCCGGAACCCAGCCTTGGGGAGAGGAGGAAGGAGCCATACTACCCGCTGCCTGACCCCCTCAGTGTGCCAGGCCATGTGATGGGGGCTCTGAACTGGCGTAAATGTCCCCACTGTCTGTGGAGGTAACAATCTCAAGGGGTAAATGTCTCATCAGGGAGGATGCAGCTAGAAAGTGTCTAGAGCTGTTGGGATGCAAGGTGCCCCCAACTTTCCTCACCACATGACTTGAGAGGAAAAATATTTTCTCTGCTGACCTACTCTTATACCTGGGTATCTCCACATAACCAAATATTTTTCGTTAAATCTCTGAGGTCCCTGTTAAAAAGCCGCAGACTTGGGCGGGGACTACGCAGTGCTGTCATCTGCCGTGAGTTATGGGACATTCCTGGGTTTACCTTGTGTGAGCAGGGCCCCATGAGCAGCGCCCCATGAGAGGACAAAGAAGGTCAGAGGATCCCGGTTCAAATCCAGCGCACTTGGCAGCTTACTCAAGAAAAGGAGGGAAATGAAGACTTGGGCCTACACAGCCTTTCTCTGAGGAGCTTCCAATCCAGAGTGACTGTTCGAAGGTACTGGGACAGGAATCTAACCCACCGCCTGTGCGGGAACGAAGAAGGTATGTGTCACCAGCTAAATACCAGACCGTGGGATTCCCCATATCAGAAGCAACTAAGGCAGAGCCGCTGGCATCCTGCCGGAAATCGGTTGAATCCTCACTGCCCCCTCCCCTCTCCCACAAGCTTTCTACAGAGTCAGCCCTCCTGGTCAGATACCCCGGACACCGGGAGCAGATCCGCAGGGTGACTCGCCCTCCCGTGAGGGTCTGCTGCACACCTTAAAAGCCTTTCTGCCCTTTCTCTTGGGGCTGCCCTCCCTTCGGACTCAGCCTGCCCGATCGATCGATCGCAGAGTCCCGACTTGAATAAAAGCCCTTGATGGGACTTTTCTGGCTCCAGGCCCTTTCTTAACCACCTTGGCTACCTAACTGTAACCTTGACCAGGAGAGCAACCAAGCAGTGGTGACAAGAAGCTGCTCCTCACTGACCCTGCTCAGAGGACGGTGGACTGGGCTAGAGCCCGGACCGAAGCAGGTGGACCACTGGTCTGTAGAACATCAAGTCCCCTCCAAGGTCCCCACCAAACCCCAGGCTTGGCTTCTGTGAGGAAGAGCCAGGGAGGGTAACATCTACTAGAATTCCCTGTTTCTGATTCCTTAAGAATCAGAATGAAAAGAATTCTACTTTTAATTCTATGGACTTAGCAGTTTATTTATGGGCTTCAGAATCAGACAGACTTGTTTTTAAAATCTGGAATCTCTTGCTTACCTGGAGACCTTGGGCAAATTACTTAACGTCTCTGAGCCTGACTTTTCTCATCTATCAATCATGCTTTTTTTTAAAAAGATTTTATTTATTTATTTATTTTTAGACAGAGGAGAAGGGAGGGAGAAAGAGAGGGAGAGAAACATCAATGTGTGGTTGCGTCTCATGCACCCCCTACTGGGGGCCTTGCCTGCAACCCAGGCATGTGTCCTAGGCATGTGTCCTAGCCTGGGAATCGAACCGATGACCTTTTGGGTCACAGGCTGGTGCTTAATCCACTGAGCTACCCCAGTCAGGGCTGTCAACAATGTTTTTATATAATGAGAATAAAGTACATCAATATATAAGCATTGACTATTTGTTGAATTTTGAAAAACCCACCTGAATAAATGTTAGTTTTAAAATTCTGTAAAATACAAAGGTTGGAAGTTATTTTATCACAGGGGCAGATGTGAAGGTGATGAACTTCTTGGTGACTGCCCAAACCACTGCTTATTCAGACTTCTGCTTCTCTGAGTTTGTCCTCTGCTCTCAGCTCACGGGAACTACCCGTCCTCTGCCACCCTCACCCTGCAAGCTCCAGCTTTGGGCTAGAGTGTCAACTCCTGGAACCCGAGGGAAGAAAAGGGGCAAATACACGGAGAAAGGAAAAGGGAGTGCCGCACGCAGCGCCCTCTAGTGGGGACAACGCTGTGACAGGTCAGAGACCTGACTCCAAGCTCCGCCTGCAACTCAGCTCTGGCAAGTTTTCCCAATTTGGAGCACAAGTTCCAGCCCCGCCACAGTAGCCACTTGCCACCTTGTATTTCGCTCCACAGGGAGACTCCGAAGTGTGGGCTGTGTTTGGTCCCCCTCTGGGTGCCCTGTGGCCCGAATTGTGGTGTCTTTCTGACGAACACAGGGCTTAAAAGTGTTTGTGTGGGCGGAACTTGAACAGTGAGGCTCAGGGCTCACCCGCTGGGCTGCCCTAATGCTTTGAGTCACCCTCTCAGAATCCTGTTGCCTTTGTCCCAGAGTTTTATTATTCCTGTCATCTCTCTCACCCTCATCTCCCAGAGAATGGGCTTCCCACCAAATGATTTTGCTCCCTGCCAGGGCTAAGCAAGCTCTTTGGGCAGGACTACCAGCCCAGTAATTATACTTGTCTTCTGTTGTTGTTGCTTTGAACCTGAATCACTCTGCAGAGGGATGGGGAGAGGACAGAGTTTGGAGTAGGGCTTCTGAGGACAAGCCCCAGATTCTGCCACCTACTCTCCAGGCATCATGTTCCCCATCTGTGAAATGGGTTAGTGATAGGCCCCGCCCTGCTTTCTTCCTGAGAGCTGTGAAAAGCAACTGAGGTTTGGGTATAAAATGTAAGATCCATGTAGACTTTAAAGTCTTGCTCACACCTCGTTATGTATTAGAATCATCCAGGTTTGTTTGTTTCTAAAACCTGAAAACTACATTCCTGGCTGGTATGGCTCAGTGGATTGAGTGCTGGCCTTTGAACCAAAGGGTCGCTGGTTCGATTCCCAGTCAGGGCACATGCCTGGGTTGCAGGCCAGGTTCCTTGGTGGGGGGCTTGCACAAGAGGCAACCACACATTGGACGTTTCTCTCTGTCTCTCTCCCTTCCCCTTTCTAAAAATAAATAAATTTTAAAAATCTAAGAAAGAAATAAAACCTGAAAACTATCACCATCGCCATCCAAGCGTGTGCATGTACACACACATTTAAGTTAAAAACTTATATATCATTGAAGTAAAATTCTGGTATTTTTGCAAAAATGAGGTGGGGGGAGATTTCTGGGCCTTCCTGGTGCTTGGTGAAGGTCTGTGCTTTGTGCCACGTTGCAAGCAGCACAGAGCTGGCGTGCGCTGGTCTCCTTCAGTCTTTTGCAGTCAGAGAGAGCCTCATGATCTCCTAGGCTGACTCATCTTACAGCTGGGGCAGCAGGCTCAGAGAGGGAGGACGGCCCCTCCAGAGTCCCTGCGGCTGCTGTTGGGGTGGGCGAGGCGGGGCACAGATTAGTCACTGGGCAAAAGTCAGAGCAGAAGTAGGTCCCTGCCAAGAAGCTGGAGAAGCAGAGGTGGAACCTCACAGGGGACTCCTACGGCATTCCAGCTTCAGACCTGTCAGCGCGCACACCTTTCACCAGAGGTAGAAAGGAGGGGCAGGGAAAGGATGTTCCTATCATAGAGGAACTGAAAGTCTCAAGACCAGATTTCTGCCAGGAGCTTGCTGTGTGGCCTTGGCAAAGTCACTTAACCTCTCTGGGCCTCCTTTTAACTGTTGGTAAAATGGATGTAACATACCCATTTATTCATCTGTTGGGTATGTGTTGGCAACCAAATATGGTGCCAGGAACCAGCCTGGAAACTAGGGACCCTCTGGGGAGCAAGGTAGACACAGTTTTTGCCCTCAGGATAAAGTGGAAGCTGGAAAAATAAACAGAAAGTAAATGCGATGAGTGTGACTGTGGAGGGAAGATGAGGGTACTGGTTAGCACAGAGGAGGAGCACCCAGCCTTGCCTGGGGTAGCGTGTGGGGGAGGTAGTCAGGGGGCACTTCCCAGAGGAGGTGGCATAGAGGCCGAAACAGGAAGGATAAGTAGGAGGTAATCAGGCTGGTGGCTGTGAGAACAGGGAAGCATTCATGGCCCCCACCCTTACTCCTTCGAGGGTCACCTTCCTTTAGAACACGCTAGCAAGGGAAGGTTCTGTGCAGTCCAGCCCAGAGGCCTGCCAGGACTGGGAGACGCACTCCTTCCCAGCACCCATCCTGGTCCCCACCCCCTCTCACGTGTCTGCACACGATGTTGGGTTTTTACTGGAGGGTGGAGCGAGTCAAGGGAATTACAGTATTTGTGTCTGTGTGGAGAGAGTATTTTTAAAGCTTTCACTAAGTATGACTTTGTGCACAGCCTGCGGGAAGCATCCAAAAGCTACGCCTTTCCCAGAGTCTGCTGGGAGCGCCCTGTGCTGCAGATCAGCTTCCCTCTGGCCTCGCCACCTCCGAGTGGCTCTCACCAGCCCGGCCCAGTGATTGGCCTCACCCCAGCCTCAGCCCCCCCATCCATCCTGGGTCTGGGGGACAGCCTCTGAAGGAAGAAGGCACCTCAGCGGGACAGCGGGTTTAGTCCCCAGTTCTCCAGTTCCCAGAGGGGGCTTCAGGAGAAACAAGGGGAAGGTGGGAGACAGGTCTGTCTGGGGACATGCAGCTCATTTGTCTGGGCTGACGGAGGGCCTGGGAGGAGAGCAGGGCTGAGGGGAGACGGGCCAAGCCTGGTCGTGGCTGCAAGACAAAAATATAACAAGAGACAAACTCGTGGGCAGGTAGCACCTCATAAACTCTGAAACACTGAGTACATGTGTTTCCTTTCAACTGTGCCTCTCCGCCCTGTCACCTCGGAGTGGCCGTCTTCAAGGAGTCTCTGGCTGGCTGGCCTTGTCACTTGGCATCTTCTTAGTATTTTGAATTTTCATCCACTCACATCCCAAGGTGCAGTGATCATTTTATTGGCTCACGGTTCTGCAGTCAGGGCTGGGATCAGCTGGCTGCATCTTCTGTTGGTTTGGTTTGGTCCCTCGTGTGTTAAGCCAGTGGGTCTGCCCGGGGTCCGAGAGCTGTTGGATGCTGATGACTGAGCTTTTCTCACCCCACGTGGCCTTAGGTGAGCGGCCCTCCCAGCCCGTGCCTTTGACAGGCCTCACCCCAGGTTCTCTGTTGGGAACCGCCCTGCCTGGTATCAGAAGCTATAACCCCGCCAAGGCTAAGGCTGAGGGAGTGGCCTTGGACAATAAGCCAGCAAGGAAACAAAAGCTTATCTCCCTGGCAGGAGCGCTGCTTCTGCTGCTTCATTCATAACTGAACCCCAAAGCTTGGTTGGTTAGCCAAAACGGGTAAGATTCCCCAAGGGGGGAATGACCTAAGACAGGCATGATCACATGGGAGGCCCCCAAGAAAGGACTTTGGGGGCTACAGCAAAAGGGGGTGATGGACCCTTGCTCCTCGGCTTTGACACAGCCTGAGTCCTCATCATCTGGGAGAAAATCTCCTTATCTCTTGGCTGCCTTAGTTCCCTTGCTCCACCTAAGCCTGAAACAATGACAGGGTGGTGCTGCCCTGTGCTGAAAAGGGTGGGTTCCCCGGGTGATCAGGCCTAACAAAAAATATGTAAATTCCTGCGACACCTGCTTTGTTTAGAATGCTCTCAGTTGAATGAGAAGGGTCCAAGGAGGAAGTTAGTTTGTTCCTTAGAAGTCTTATAGCTCTTTGACCCTGACTCAAAATAGGCCCTCAGACTTCCTTGTTTTCTATTGTTTGATCCTTACTTCCTAGCAATGAGGAATGAGCTTTTACCTGAATTCTTATGCAAATGAAACCAATAAAAAGCCTCTCCAGAGGGGGAACGGCAAGCTCTCCCCACCAGGGAGGGTGGCCATGGCGCCCTCCAGGAGAGAGGCTGGCCAAGGCCCTCCCCACGTGAGGAGTGGCCCTGCTGTTCCTATTCCTCCATAGGACCTGGTTGTCTCTGTGTATGTTTTTCTTGCATTTCAATGAGCCATCTGCAGCGTTCCGTGATCACTGCTGGCCAGTGACCCACACATCAGTTCTCCATATGGCCTAACCAGACTCCTACACGGCAGCTCCCGAGACTGAAAAGGTAAAAGCTACCAGGCCTCCTAAGACTCAGATTGGAAACTGACTCAGAGCCACTGTTGGGTTGAGTAAAGCAAATCACAGGTCCAGCCCAGACTCAAGAGGAAGGTTCTACATGGGGTAGTAATATGAGGAGGTGTGGTCACTGAGAGCCACCAATGCAATAGGACATCACAGTGCATCACATTATGCAGCACTTAATACTTGTCTCTACATCTACATGGTAGAGACGTAGCTTTATCTAAGAGGCCTTATATTTCAACCACCTTTTTTGTGGGCCTCACAGTCTCACACCTACCATCGTAGCCTTAACAACTGTCCTAGCAACAGAGCACCTTCTCATCATTTTGAGGGTACATCACATTCAAGATAAAGTGGCCAGGTGGCCCTTGCTCCCCAGTTAGTGAATGAATGCCCTATTGCCACGTAGACACTCCTCTCTATCCCCCACTCCACTCATGGTGCCCTGGGCCCCCGCCTACCCAGCAAGAACATCAGATACAGCTTAAGTCACGGAGCACTGGTGGAATTTCAGACAGTGTGAGGCTGTCAGGGAAAGCCAGGCCAGGGGAAGGTTGTCCCCGCCTCTCAAACCACAGCAGGCTGGCCACTCCTCCATGACTGCCAGGCCTGCGGAGACAGTCGTGAGGATGTTTCCTAAGCTCTGAGCCCTCCCAAGGGTTGGGTCAGAAGGAAGCTGTAATGATGAGGCAACTTTGACATGCAGTGGTGCGGGGGGTAGAAACTCTTTTCCGACAAAGTCCCCAAGCTTAATAACTCGGGTGAAGTCACGGCCGAGAGCTGATGGCCACTGAAGAAACCCTGCCTGAGAATATTGTGAGCCACGGCATGCTTGTCGGTTTGACAAAAGAATTTTCCAAAAAAAAATTTTTCATATTTTTATTATTCAGCACTTAGTACATGCCAGGCACTATTCTAAGTGCTTACGTGCATCGGCTTATGTTCCCCACAACAGCCCGTGAGGTAGCTGCCGTCTCCACTCTGCAGACGTGTCAGCTGAGGCTCCGGCAGAGCTGGAGTGGCTCACCCTGGGCCACCTGCCCGTCAGCAGCAGAGCCGGGCTGGAGCCCAGGCGGCCTGCCTCTGGAGCCTCGTCTTCACCGTGGTTTTGTTGCCTTAAGGAGCCCCTGTGTTGTGCCTTAACCTTATTAGGGCACCTGGCTTTTTTTAGCCCAAAGTAGGGCTCTTTGTCAATTCTTTGACTGAGCAGGAGAGCGGATGCCACAAATCATCGCTCCACTTTGGCAAAAATGCTGCTTCTAAGAATCGCCTATTTAGAAAATTGTTTCAGGCTTGACATTTCTGTCCTCAAGCCAGTTTCTTTTTCTCTGTTTTCCTGCATTTGTAAATAATAATTATATATGCATGCTATCCATACACACATGTGTGTGTCAAGAAGCAGAGATGTACACTGCTTCTTGACATTCCCAGTGCAGACTATTTTGATTAATGGGTATGTAAAAGATAATAAATAGTTTTTGGAATTCAACTGTAAACACAGGAAGAATTTCTGCCGAACTCAAGAAACACACTAATCCCCATAAATACAACTACTGGTACTTCAACAAATAAAACGGAGAAATAAACACATGCCGTATGACTTAACTGAGTGGCTATTTGCTATTGTTGGATGTTGAGCTACGGACTGACAGCAGGTATCAATGCACAGAGAAGCCATCACTGCAGTCAGTTCCCTGAGCACACTGGGCATTGGTGTATATGGAGCAGTAGCGGGCATTGCTACCACTGGACATTTTCCCTTTGTCCAATCTGCCCTTGGTGAGAGCTGTCGCTGATGGACATTAGGTATTGATAAACATTTGGTGTCAATGATATTTGCTCCCTAGTAGACATTAGCCAACACGGTACGTTAAGCATGGATAGACAAAGTCCTTTAGCCTGGGATGGACTCTGTTTTGTCTTGGTGGACATTAGGTCTGAGCAGAGGGTAGACCTTTGTCCCCCACCTCCCACCCTGTGCCTGGTGGTCTTGTCCGAGGAAACATCCTATGAGCTGGCTCAGAGGCAGCTGGTGGGTGTTAGTGCCTACCTTGCCCCCTGCCCTCTCTCTGAAAGCCTTCTGGCCGTGGTGATTTGGAGACATCAGTGGGTGGTGTGGTAACACCCATGGAGGAAAACTCCTGGGATTGGAAGAAGCTAGTGGGCTCTCTGAGCTTCGGAGGGGTTGGGTTCCACAGGGATCCGCAGGCTGCCCCCTACTGTACTGACCAGCACTGTCTGGGCGCTTGTCTCTTCCTTGTAAAGCGTGTGACATAAGCACACCAGGGCTGGCTTCTTGGGCAGTGGGGCCTTAGAAGGGCCCTGTACTTGACTTAATGCTAAGATCTCGTGAACTAGTGTTGTTTTGGATTCTAAATTTTGAGCTTTTATGAAATTGTCCAGTTCTGAGTCAGCTATCAAAATGAGACCACGTGTTTCTGTAGTCTAATTCGTGATCCTACGGTTGACTGAGGGAGTTCCGGAACATGCATTTGTGGAGCGTCTACTCGGTGCCGGGCACTGTGCTCTGTTCTTTACAAGTGTGACTTCATCTACTCTTCATACAACCCTGTGTGTGGTGGGAGACGCTTTCACCCCCACTCTCCAGGCTCCGACAGGGAAATGACTGGGTCAAAGTCACACAACTGATCTGTGATGGACCCAGGGTGTTAACCCTTTTC
Source organism: Phyllostomus discolor (assembly GCF_004126475.2). Taxonomy (NCBI): domain Eukaryota; kingdom Metazoa; phylum Chordata; class Mammalia; order Chiroptera; family Phyllostomidae; genus Phyllostomus; species Phyllostomus discolor. The sequence goes on from NC_040908.2 coordinate 118,330,785, forward strand.
TGTGGACTCTGAAGCGGAATCTTTGCACTTACCTCTATAATTCTGTAAGAATTTCACGACCCCGTTCTTGGCGCCAGGATTCCAGGAGGGCGGAGCACGGCAGGATGAAAGAGGTCCAGCCAGGGAAGGCGAGGCTGGCTGCGTAAACTGTGGAGGTCCACTTTGGCCTTGTTCTCACACCCCCTGGGACTGGGGGTGTCTGGCCATCAGTGACCACAAGGTGGCACTGTGGGCTGGGAGACTCTGGAGGGGCCTCAGGGATGCCCTATTCGCTCCAGGGCTTGTGCTCCCCCTAAGACAGGGAGGCCGAGGCTGGGAGTGCACGGTAATGTCCCCACAGGAAAGACGACCCTGCACAAGGCCAGGCGTCTGCGCCCACCCTCCCACTCTGCAGTATTTCGGCGGTGACCTGCCTCAGAGCTTGCTGTTCTGCAGGAGTCCCAGCCTCCCCTCCCCTGCCTTCAGCACCACTTTAAGACCCCTATGTTCCATGTCCCTCTCCCAAGGGCCGCTCCTTCAAGTGGAGCTCTGGGAGGGCCCAGACCCATTGAGTCAAAGTCCCAGGGATCTCTCCCCTACCCCTGCATTTGAAATCTCTCTAATCCCAGGAAAAGTGGAAGGGGTAGAGAAACAGTGGAGCTTTCTGACTTTCTCAGCCTTGGGCTCCTGGGGTGTGTGGGGGGAGGGGTGCTGAGCCACAAGATGGGCAAGCTCCCCACCCATACCTGTGGCCCGAACGTTCTGGATTCTGTGCCTTTGCTCACATTTCCAGGCCCACTCATCCTTCTCGGCTGTGTGAACGAGCCTCCTCCAGGAAGGCTTCCTAACCCTCCCACAGGGCTCTCACAGCTCCCCGTGCAGCCGGGCGTGCTGTGCATCGTCCCTCCCCCTCTCACCCCACTGCTCGAGTCCCCTTAGAGGAGTGCTGGGGGTGGACCTATGGTTGTTGGTGATGGGTGTTCCTGTAGACCTTGGCCAGGTAGAACTTGCTGACAGTACAGCCACTGAGTTGGAAATGAGCTCCCAGTCACGGGATGTGTACAGGAGTTAGGCTCCATGGCAGTTGAAATGCCAGGAAGCAACGAAGCCCCCGGCGCTCAGAGGAGGGCGGTGGAGAGGGACCTCAAGGAAAGCCTCTGCAGTTGAGACAGGAACTGGGTCTGCAGGGTGGGGGCAGTGGAGAGTGGGGATGAAGGCAAAGGCAAGGTTCCAGAATAACAGCCTGAACACAGGTAGGGGTGTGCAGGTTCACGGACCTGGGGCAGCAGCGAGAGGGGAGATAAGGAAGGCGGAGAGGGCGCAACCCACTCTGGAGTAATCCCCACCCCCATCCTGGGCGATTATTGGGCTTTTCGGGCAGGACACAATGTCCAGGACAGGGCTGGACCTGATTCATTCTTGTGACCCTGGGGCCCAGCCCAGGGAATGTGGGTGGACATTGGTCGAGTGATGGAAAGAGGGAGCCTTTATAAATGTTTATTAAACCAAGGACCAGTGAGGTGTTGAGCAGAGCTGGTGGGGGAGGACAGAGCTCTCACTGTCCTGTGGGCATTTCTGTGGGACCAGCCCCTCATGCCCACGTGGCCACTGATGGCTGGCGTCCACCCAGCACCTCCCCCAACACATCCCCAGGACGTCCTATTACAAAAGTGAACAAATGCAACGTTTTTCTTTTACAAATGACATTTTCCATCCCCAGCCAGCAGGGGTGGGGTCGGGAGCTGGTTGAAAGTGGCAGTCCATGAAAAAGGCAACAACTTGTATAAAATGAGCACTGAGGAGTGAGCCCAGAGCTGGGAAGCTGAGATTCCACCCGAGCGGGGCACATATAACAATTCCACAGCAAACTGCCTGCCTCCTTCCGCTGCACTCTCAGTGGGGTGAGATGGGCTTGGGCTCTGGACCAGCTCGACCTGCATCTGGGAGGCCCCTCCTTGCTTGTGGCTGGGTGGGGCTCCAGGGTCACGTCAGTCTCTTAGGGGAGCATCTAGAGGCAATGCCTGAAGGATCAATGGGCACATTTCCAGTTTTGGTGCGGGGTGGACCCCACCCCAGAGTGGGAAACTGGCGGGTGAGGCTGGGTGGTATGCCTGAAGCTTCCAGAGGCTCTGAGAGGTGAAGAGACTTGGCCCATGCAACACAGCTGGTCAGCGGGTCCAGCGTCCCACCGTGGTGGCCCTTGCCTGTCCTCGAGATGACAGAAAAAGGGCTTACATGGCAGGAAAAGGGGAGCCCAGACAGCGGGGTGGGATGGCATGACTTAGACAAGGCAGCAAAGTGCATAGGGGCCCGGCTGGGAGGCAGGACATGGGTCCAGTCATGCCTCTGCCACTGGGGCACCTCGGATTAGCAATTTTCCTTCTCTTGGCCTCAGTGTTCCTGCCTGTCACATGAGGCGGCGGACTTGATTTTTTCTCTGTCTTTTTTATAACTACAGTTCTACCCAGGGTCCTAGGGGAAGAGAAAAGAATAAACTGGGCCTCTTATACCCAGAGCAAAAGAAACCCATGCTCCTGAGTGATTGGACAATGGGCCCAAAGGGGCACTGGGCCATGGGCCTGACCTCTAACCTTCCTCCTATCAGTCAGGCTGGCCCAGGCTTGAGGGAAGGCACTTCGTGGTGGAGTGGGGGAAGGACAGCAGGGGCCTGCTGTCTGGTTTGGCATCAAAGACCCTCTGCTTACGGTTTGGGGACAATACAGACAAAGGAGCAAGACTTTGCCCCTGGGGTTAGTCCCAGGTCCACAGCTATCTGTCAGTGATGCTGCCACAGAGGCCTGCAGAGTCCCCACTGGCACTGGCACATTAACATACAAATCGCCCAGGACCTGTGTCAGCCCAGGGTAGCAGTTCGTGACGTGGCCCCAGGCCACACCATTTGTCACAAGGTGGTGGGGCCCCTGGAAGCCTGTCCCCCCATGTCTGTGCAGTGCAGGGCCACCTTGGGGTTGGCTCCAGGCTGCCGAGGGTAGGCACCCTCCCGCACCAGGCGCCGGCACTGCACACCCTGCCCCACGCTGACGCTCTGCAGCGCTGGGAGGTGGAGGAGCAGTGTCTCAGGCAGGGGCACCAGGCCTGTGCCCGACAGGTCCAGCTCCTGCAGAGAGCCCAGGCCTGAGAACACCTCGGCTCCTGCCCACTTGAGCTTGGGGTTGCCCGACAGGTCCAGGACCTGCAGGCCGTGCAGCTCACGGAAACCATGGGGTTCCAGTTGGGGGAGACCCTGCAGGCTCCCCAGCGACAGGTGTGTCAGGTCAGCCAGTCCCGAGAAGGCCCCCGGGCCGATGGCAGCCAGCGGGTTCCCATCCAGGCTCAGGTAGCGCAGGGGCAAGTCCCGGAGGTCAGGCACTGTGCGGAGCCGGTTCCAGGCCAGGTTCAGGCTCTGAATGGTAGGCGCGGGCAGGCTGGCCCGGGCGGGGTGGGGCGCCAGGCGGTGGATGAGGTTGTGGGAGAGGTCCACGTGCAGCCCCCTGCCCTGGCTGTGGGTAGTGAAGGCGGACACTGGGACCTCACGGAGCCGGTTGTGGCTGAGGTTCACATCACTCAGGGGCGAGCTGGTGAAGCTGTCGGCAGGCAGGGCTGCCAGGCCGTTGTGGCTGAGGTCGAGCGACTCCAGGTAGCGAAGGCGGGAGAAGGCGGTGGGCGAGATGCTGGTGAGCAGATTGTGGCTGAGATCCAGGCCGGCCAGCGTGGTATAGCCTGGCCCTGCCAACACCGACTCGTTCACGGTCTCCAGCCGGTTGGAGGACAGGTCCAGGTGAGTTGTGTCCAGAGGGATGGGCACAGGCACGATGTGGGGGCCCAGGCCACTGCAATCCACTCGAGTCAGGCTGAAGCTATCAAAGAGGCCGAAGGTTTCCACCTCACACTGGCACCCGGGGAAGCACGGCCGGGTGGTCTGGACCCAGCGCACGGCCAGCAACAGCAGCAGGGGCCACAGCATGGTGGGGGCTAGAAAGAGAGCCATAGGTGAGTGCTGACATCAGGCACCCCTGGATGGTTCTAAGCCCACCCCACAGGACACCAGTCAGTATGTCTAGGTGCAGCTGCAAGTTGCCACCGGCACCCTGTCCTCCCAGGATGCCTTCCCCGAATACTACTCCTTGTATAGCTCCTCTTCCCTGTTACTCTCAGGCCTTGGTGGGGTAAAGGGGGTGAGGCCAGATGGGTGGATTTTCAACTGGATGCAGCAAAACCCTATCTTAAATAAGATTAGCAGATGAAAAGTGGGCCAGTTCTGGCTGAAGGGAGGGCAGGGGCCTGGAACCCTCCGTGCCTGCTCACCATCTCTGCTGCAGGATGTTAATGAGCCCTACTGGGAGCCCATTGGAGTAGATGGATCTATGGCTGGGCTCCAGGGCTCTGGCAATCTAGGGTCCACGGGCTGGTCTTGGTCCAGATCCTATTAGGGAGGCGCTCACAGCTTAGGGGTCAGGGTCAGGGTGCTGAGCATGTGCCGTGTACTGTGTTAGCTGTCTCACTACACAGGCTCAATTCACCCTCACAACCACAAAAATTGCAAGGTGGGCCCTGGCTGGTGTGGCTTAGTGTACTGAGTGATGGCCTACAAATCAAAGGGTCACTGGTTCAATTCCCAGTCAGGGCACATGCCTCTTGCAGGCCAGGTCCCCAGTTGGGGGCATGCCAGAGGCAACCACACATTGAGGTTTCTCTCCCTCTGTCTAAAAATAAATCTTTAAAAAAAGTTGCAAGGTAGAAATTTCTGTGACTGCTTCACAAAGAGGGAATGGAGGCTTAGAGAGGTTCAGAAAGTCACGCCTGGCCACAAGTAACTGGGAGGGGAAGCAGATGGAGCACAAGGAAGCATGGCTCACCGTCGCAGTTTGGCAGTGGCTGAGCCATGCCTGAGGCTCACATGGCAGCCTCCCAGAACAAGGCCTCTCCCTGAGAGGAGTGGCCCTACCCTATCTCTTTAGTGGGTGACAATGGACCAGTCCACAGTCCTAAGCCCCCTCACCTAGCCTGTCCTCCAGAGGCAGGATCCTTTATTCCGATTGTCTAGACTTCCCGATGGGCTCTGGAATACCCATCCCAAGCTTCTTACCCCTTGCTCTGTCTCTACTCCCAGATAATATAGGTATTACCCCCTCTGGCTCTTCCTTTAACCTGGGCAGCTAGGCTGGTTCTCCCATTATACAGATAAAGAAACAGAGGCTCAGAGAGGAAAAGGGTTTACCCCACCTAGTAAAAAGCAGGGCACGATTAGAACCCAGGCCTGCTCAATCCCAATTCCTCTGTTTTCATCTGTTGCCTCCGGCAGGACTGGCAAGGAGGCTGGTGAAGAGACAAGATCCAAGAGGGGCTTTTTCCAGACATGGGCTATGGTATAAGCCATGTTCCCTCTCCTGGAAGTCTCCATCCCTGTACAATTACGCTGTAGCTGCCACACATCAGGCACTACACGTACACTGTCACATTCAGTCCTCACACCCACGTATGTCTGTCTGGCCCAAAGCCTGTGCACACACCCACTGTAGCTCTGTGATGCTCATGGGAAGATGAGGAATGGGTGAGTGATGAAGGCATCTAACCGGACAGTCTCTGGTTGTCCCCTCCCGCCACACGGCAGCCACGCGGCCCAGGGGGCGGGGGGGGGGGGGGGGGGTGTGGAAGGCGCCCTGCCTCACGCCAGCAGGTCTTGTCACCTGGGATAGCCTTGCTCTGCACCCTGCCCTATATTCCCCTGCACCCTCCCACTGGCCTTCAGGGAGGGATGGACCGGGGACCTGCCTGCCTTCTAGACTGAAGTGGATGTGGAGGGAACAACAAGATAGTATTACCAGCCCTCCATGAAACTTTAAAGGGGCAGCTACCTGATCCACACACGGGCTCTGCATGGGGGCCGGAAGAAGTGGGGCTCTTCTCCCCTGCCCTGCTATGGGGTCCCTCCTCTCCCACGCCTTTCTATTATAGAATACAATCTGAGGATTAAATCCAGCCCAGGTGCATCCTGGGCTTGGTCCCAACTGTGGCAAGGTAGTGTTCCCACGTCTGGAACAAAAAGGAAAATAATTAATTTGCTGCAGGCAGCCTTTGTTCCCCTGAATGAGAGCTTCTTACCACAGGGATTCATTACCACTCAGGGTCCCGCCTTCCCTGCTAAGCTGATCTGCTCATACTCACCCTTCCTGGGGTTTAAACAAACAACACAAGTACAAAAAAAAGGCCCTAAGATCACTCTTTTGTTTCCAATAGGGTACATTATACAATGTACCTATTAAATGCCAAATGGCCTCTCATGAGCTCCTGCTTATGTAACCGGGAGCTCAAACCAACCCTCCAGAGAGGGGGCCTCTTGCTGCCCCGCTCCAGGCCTCAGCCTTGTCCTCTGAACCACAAAGCAGTAATTCTTGCCCTGACCCCCTCACATGAGCGGATGGGCACTCCCTGAAATGCAATCCAACTGTGAAGAGCTATGCACGCACGCAAGATGCTCATCAGTGGGCCACTGTGAGGATGGAATCAAGGCAATGGTAGGGCCAGCGGATGTAAAAGGAGCAGGGGCGTAAATGAGACCTAGCGCTCCCAAGGTATCCTGGACAGGTCCTCGCTCAGCCCCGCACAGTGGACAGCTCTCCCTGGGCTCCTGTTCCTTGCCAGGCCCGGATGCCCCCCTGGGAAGTGCCGGCACTGAGTCAGAGCCGGTCCTCACCAGGTGCTGGCGCTGAACACGTGTTCTCTCATATGCAATCCTCAGTCCATTTTAGAGGACTGGCAGGAAACCGAGCATGTGCAAAGGCAGGTGGTGGAGCTGAGAACTGAACTCTTGCCTTTGGAACCTCGTAATTGGCTTGGTTCCAGTGGAATGTACACTTCTGTGTGTCTCTGGGAAAAGAAGAGGTAGGTGTCCAGAGTCCCAGGGCCAAACTCTAGCTGTGAGTGACCACTGTGATGACGCAGACGCCAAGATTTTTAGTATTTAGTGGCTCTGGGGTTTTCCTGAGGTCACAGCAGAGCCCAGAAGACCCTCAGGAGCATCCTAGGCTGTCGGGAAAAGAGAAAGGAGAAATCCCTGAGAGGCCTCACAGCTTTGGGCCCAGAAGTGGGCAAAGGCAGAGGTGCGGGCCGGTGGTCTTTGAACGCCAGGGCCCGTGTTCTGCTCAGAGGGCGTGTCCCCTTTGGAGGACCACACAGCAGGGTGCCTTCGTGTGTCCCGGAGACACTGGGCTCAGCCACTGCCGCTGGAGGAAGGCCTTCAGAAAAGGCTCAGGGGCCCAGGGGAGGGCAGAGTTTCCCAGGAGGGGACTGAGGGAAGATAAGGAAAATTCCTGCTGGGGCACAGCACTTACAGTTAAAAAGGACTTTGCTTATTTGACGTTGGGAGGTTGCAGAGTGGGCGTGCAGTGCCTCACTTCAGTGATGAAGGGAGTGTGCGGTGACTTGTCCCTAGATCCCAGGGAGGCGTGGCCACCAAAGCTCTCCCAGCCCACTCGGGTTGGCTGCTGGCTCTCCTGGGGACTCGGGGAGTCCATAAAAATAACGTTCCGAAGAGTCTGCAACCTCATGCAGGGGGCTGATGCCATAATGATAGATATCATAAGATAAATTGCATGTCTAGGACAACTGTAACTATGCATTAAAAAAAAAACAAACCCAACCCAAATCCTAATTTTAGAAAGGCCAAAAGAAAATATACCAACACAACAGTGGTTTTCTTTAGATGGTAGAATCTGAGTGATTTAAACATGTCAATCTTTTCACACCCTGCCCCCACTCCATGTCCTCTCTTATAGTAAAAGAAAAAAATGTTATATATAATGTATATATAACACACTGAGTCACAAAGGCTCCTAACAGGACTGCCTCACTCATGACTCTCTCTGCTTTCTCTGATGCTGGGCAGCCACAGGCTCTGAGCCTCAGTCTCCCCACCTGTGAAATGGGATATTAATAGCCACCTCACAGGACCATCATGAAGATGAAACAAAACTACAGAAATAAGGCACCTAGTGGGACTCCCAGTACAGGGAAGGGCAGAGTGGGCTGCCCTGCCTTCCTTCCCAGACAGCAGCTGACGGGGTGGGGATCAGCAGGTGGGCCCAACCCCACCTCTTCCTTCTTCCTTTAGAACCATGTCTTCACAATGCCAAAGCCCTTATCAGCGCCCTCCTGGACAGGCATTCTTTCCAGACAGGCCACACTATGATATTTCTCAACAGGGCTTCTGGGTCTGGGAAGGGATGAGTAATGTGAGTTCCCCTTGACAAAAACCATCAGCCTCCGCTCCGTGGAGAGGAAAGGCCTTCATGGGGAGACAGCCTTAGACACCAACGTGCACTGCTGACTGGGAAAGTCACTTTACTTCTCTGGACCGGTTCCTTCAGCTGTGACTCTGAGATGGTACTGAGGGTCCCACTGGCCTCAGAAAGGCTGGATGTGATGAGCAGACAGAGAAGCTGGACGCCCCTGCGGGGAAATGAGACCCCAGTGGGCGGAAGCCACATCAGGGAAAGACTGCTCCTTTTCACTCTACCTATACCCATCCACAGCAGACATAACCAATCAGTCACAGCACCACTTCTTAGGGCATCTGCACAGGACCTCAGTCAGAGCTCTCCTCTGACTGGTGCTCTCCCCCCACTGATTAGAGTTGGCCCTTGACATGAAAGCTGCCGTTCTGGGATGCATTGTCTGATCTGAAGGCGTTACATCACTGGGAACAGGTGTCACCTGCTAAACCCAGCAACTTTGGGAAGTGTCCTCCTCTCCCTCAGCCCATTTCCTCGTCTGAAACGGAGACAACAATCCCTCCCACAAGGATGTTGCTATGAGGACTAGACGTCACGGAGCCAGGACACTGAGAGATGTGCAGTCAATGGGTGCCTGTGTCTCTCCCAGGAAATGTGGTAGAAGGAGTCCCCCAGAAAGGGCACCCATGACCACCTCCCATGTCCTTCACCTCTCCAGGCGTGGGGGTGAAGGGGGGGCGACGGGGCAACTATGCAGTGATGAGGCAGGTCCTGGACAACAGCCGTGGGTTCCAGTTTTAGTCTAGGCTCTGCACGGCCTGTTCACATCTTCAGACGCGTCCCCTCCCTCCCTGAGCCTGTGTCTCCAGCCCCACAATGAGAGGTTAGGTCTAGACAAGCCAGCTCCAGTGTTTTAGGCATTCAAAATTTAACAAAAGCATTTACTGAATCTCTGCTAAGTACTGTGTGAAGTGTATGTTGCGGTGGGGTGTGGATACTAAGTCCTCATGGGGCTTACTGACCAGCACTGGGGATAGGACCCTGACTCATAACGAGATCACGTATACCTGCCTTGGCCCCAGGAGACCAGGTTGGCCACTCTCTACATGACCTTTGCAGTTTTCTTCATTTCTTTTGAGCCTCGGTTCTTGCACCTGTGTTAACAGTATTAATTCTGTCTCCCTCTGGGAGCTCTGATCAGCCCTCTGGAGAAAGGAAAAGGCAGACAGCTGGTCACCACGGAAGGCTGAGGGGGGACAGGGATCTTTGGCTCCAGATACATCACTTCTTTTCCAAACCCTGACGTGCAGATAAAAGATCCACTCACCGATCAGCCAGGTTACAGAACACAAGGGCAGAAGGCCCAGGGCTCAGAAACTGTACCCACCCTTGGTCTGGGGGACACAGCATACAGTCCTCTGGGCAGGGGCCACAAGTTTGCTGGTGGCCCATGATGTCCGATGAGTACATGGCGTGGTCCTAACAGGCCCCAGGCGAGCCTCCCCACGGTGGCACTCTAGGCCTTGCTAGACTGTCTCTAAAACAACTTTGAAGTCTCAAAAACCTTCTGACTTCCTACTTTTGCCCCCAGAAATCAAGTTCTCCCTAGCAAGGAGACATCTGCAAGTTGTGCCACCTTCCTCCTTCCCCTGGCTGAGCTCCCCATCTTATTTATTGATTTTTTGAGAGACAGAGAGAGGAAAGGGGAAGAAAGGAAGGAGGAGAAAAAACAGATTTTTTGCTCCACTTATTTATGCATTCATTGGTTGATTCTTGTATGCGCCCCGACCAGGGATTGAACCCTCAACCCTGGCATACTGGGAAGACACTAACCAACTGAGCTACTCCACCAGAGGCCAGCCCCCGCCCTGCCCCCCCTCAGTCTGGATTTGGACCTATAGTGATGGTGGCAGCCGCTGAACTAATCTCAGCCTCTGCTCACACTTCCCCAAATGCAGAGAGAGTTCCAGGGCTGGGGAGCTGGAAGGCCCCTGCGAGAGTAACTGAGGCAGACAGGGGCAGTGACAGCAGGGAAGTGGACCCAGGATCCGAGTCCTGACGCCTCACACTGCTGCCAGCATCACCCGTATCCACCGGCCTGCCCTGGCCCCACCAGTGGAACAAAGCCCCTTCTGTCCACTCAGGCTCCTGGACCACCCCTCCCTCCCTTGCTTGTTCCCCGGGGGCGTGTCGCACCACACTTTGGGCACACCTCCACAGACACAGACAGAGTAAATTCTCTGTCATTAGTTGTTTACCTGCCCGTTTCCTGACTTGAAGTGTGAGCAGCTTGAAGCAATGGCCCCGCCTTCTTCACCTGCTTGCCCCTTCCCCCACCTGAGGCCAGAGCCAGGCCTGGCGGGTGGCACTGCTGGATAAATAGAGTCGGCAGTTAAGAGTCAACCGCTGGACTCAGATCTGAATGCAGCTCTGTATCTACCAGCCTCAGTAAAGTCTCAATCCGGTTGGGTCTCGGTGTCCTCAGTAAGGATCACAACACAGGGTTGGTGAAAGCATTATGGGACAGAGGGCGTGTGAAGCATTCAGCTCACTTGCTATCTGCCGCACTCGAAGTGCTCAGGGCACAGGAGACGGTGCTGGTCATGATTTACTAGGCTTCCAGAGGACACTGATGGTATCATTTTTCTTTATGTTCCTCTGTTCTCAAGAACCCAATGCAGTACCAGGCACCCGGCACGTCTGTGGCCGTTGTGCCAGCGTGCTCCGGTCACTGCGCGGGTGTCTGCCAGCAAGGCCCCACACTCCCTCCTCTGAGACCTCTCTGGGGCTAGCCGTTCTGGCTTGGCCCCCTTGGCAACGCAGCATCTCTGGCCCATAGGTTTGCCAGCTCCTCCACCACAGCTTCAAGAGGGAGACCCTGGCACAGGAACAAGGTGGGCAGGGAGCTGAGCCTCGGGCTGGACCGGAGCCCTGCACCGACTGGAGACAGGCCCTGGCCTCCCCCAGCTGCTCCTCAGTGCCCAGCTGCCTCCCACTCCGCTCCCTTCCTTGTGAGCTCACTCGAGCTGACGCCAGTGAAATCCCCAGGTGGAAATTCCATTAACATCCTGCCCCCCAACCACTTGTCAGCTCCGGAAACTCAAGGCAAAAAGAATTTCAGGGCCAACTCCCGGAGCCTTGAGGTCTGGCGCTCCCAACAGAACTGCTAACACCGCCCCTCTCTACAAACACATCAGCTCATCACGCACTTCTGTACCAGCACCTCGTGTCTGCCTCACCGCAACCTCTGACCGTGGGGATTACTGTCCTTGTTTTGCAGACAAGGAGACTGACATTCTTCAGCAGGGTAGTAGGGGAACCAGGTCTCAGCCTTAGAGGTCCTAGCTCCAAATCCAGTGCTTTTCATACCACGTGCCTCAGTGTACCAATGGCCGTGTGGATGATGGCTACCTGATCATGCTGGGCTATAAGGACATTTACCTATCTGTCCTCTCTTGGGCAGGGATGGGGTTAGATTCATTTTTATGTCTTTGGGGCTGAGCATTAGGGCTGGCACACAGTGAGTACTGCATGAAGGTATCCCGGGCATTTAGAATACCACCACCTCTCCTAAGGCACCTCTCAGCTTTTCCAGTGCCTCCCCAGTGGTTACCTGCCTAGTCACCCTGCAAGGTCACCAGGTTAGGTGGCATCCTACCCATTTTACCAGAGGTTCAGTGAGATCACTGAAGTGTCACACAACCTGGGAAGCCAGGGGCTGGACTCAGGAGCCAGGTAATCTGACACCCAGGGCCTGGCCTCCTCCAGAACATCCATACAGGTGCAGGTGGGCCCTGGGGGCCCAACCACCTCCCCTAGGGATGCTAATCCACAGGGAAACCAGCAAGGGTCCCAATATGGGCAAGGTCCCAATACTCAATATTTGTTCTCCTTGCAGTGTGTCTTCTTTCTGAAGCTTTTCTGAGGCGGCACGTGTGGACACGTGGGGAGGCAGCCCAGGGCACAGGAAATGGGTTTTGCAACCAGGCAGAAAGGGCCCCAACCCCACAGGGCCTCACCCACCACGAGGTGTGCGTGTGCCCTCACCCCTGAGTCTGGGTCTTCCCCTGTGACGTGGTGAGAAGCCCAGCACTGCTCCTAGCAGGCCACTGGGGTGATGGCATGAGAGAGAGAGAAGACAGCCTGGGCCTGGCACACGTGGGTGCTCACTGCATGTGGGCTCCTGTCCCCACCAATGAGTGATCTCAGGGACCAGGAAAGAACAAGGAGTTTCAACACCAGGAGACCCGAAGGCCAGGCAGGGGCAGGGGATCCACAAGATCCAAAACATCCACATCCCCTGAGGCCTCAGATTCTTTCTCAGTGCACAGTTCCTGAGCCCCTCTAGGGCTGCAAGTGCTGGCCGAGCACTACCAGGAAGTTAGTGAGTTTGGAAAAGGCTCAGAGGCCAAAGCAGGCTCAAGGAGTTGTGTCTCCTGTGACAAAATGCGAATCAGCAACCTGCCCTTGGTGGGTGGGTCAGTATCTTCTCCACCCTTCACCCCTAAGTCAGGCACTCACTCACACTGCCCAAATTGGCTCAGGAGACCTCCAGGCCTGGACTGTGGCAACAGCCATCTCCCTGGCCTCCCGCCTCCAATGGCCGGGCTTGCTGGGGGCCAGAGTACAATCCCAGCAGAAGACTAGGACCCCACCACTGCTTCCTGTGTAAAGCCTATCTCTCACCAGCCTAGAGGCCTGTCCCCCTCCTAGGGCCCTACGCCTTTGCACAGGCTCTTTCCTCCTACGAAGGTGGCCTTCTTTCCTTTGTCTGCTGTGCAGGATCTCACTCATTCAATTCCAAAGCCACTTCCTCTATGAGGCCTTCCCAATTTAACCTGTGTCCTCATCTGGCAAAAGGTCACCTTCCCCCTGGGTGTCCCTGGCCCCTGGGCCATCTGTCAAGGTAAGACATATTTCATGGTCTGTGGCCATCTCTGAATCCGACTGTGTCCAGCTCCTCTCCCGCATGGGGCCTGGCCATGTGAAGGGGGATAAATCAGATGAATGAAATGTCCTGGACAGAAAGCCTTCATACTAAGGGCTTTGCCAGGTGGTGAAATCAGGTGCAGGACCATAGTGAATGCAGTCTCCGCCTTCTATTGTCAGTGTAATTCAATAAATGTCTTCATAATGTAATAGACTACAAACCTCTTTTCATTTTATTAGCACATGTAATTCATTATCCTAGTTAACATTCACAAGAGATCAGCGAGATAGGAATTCCTATCCTCATTTGAAGGATGAGCACACTGAGAATCAAAAAGGTCAAGCTACTTGCCCAAGGCCACAGAACTAGGAAACAACGGAATAGGAGTGAAATCCAGGTCCTTCTGACTCTAAAAGGGTGGAGCACTCAACTGCCTTTAGACTGGTCTCCCAGCCTCCAGAACCACCAATAAGCCAAAGGAAGTTTCCTTAGAAGTCCCAATCCTGCCCTGTCATGCCTGTTTCAACCTTCCAGCAGCTCTCCATTGTCTAAAGGTTCAAATCCCTGCTCCTGGCATTCAAGGACTTCATATTTGGCCCTGCCTTCCCTCCCAGCCTCCAGTTGAATTCTAATCCACCTCCAACACCCCCCCACCCCACCTCTGTGATCAGAACACACAGAGCCATGCAGTGCAGTTCCCTCTGTGGGAGACACTTCCTACTTCCAGGGTATATTTACCTGGCTTCCCCCAGCTATTGCATTCCACCCTTCCACTCATTCCTGGGCTCCAAGGGGTCCTGGCCCATCTCACTCCATCCCTCCCTAACTTCAAAGCCACCTTCCCTCTCCCCCTTCAAAAGAGCAAATTAGTGTCAGGGAATTGGTCATGTCAGAACAAAGGTGTGTGTGAAAAGAAACATCAAAGTGTTTTCAGGTTCTGGGGTCTCAACCAGTCAGCCAGAATGGGAAGGGAAGAGAGAAGCTGTCAACACCTCTCTTCCCAGAGGGGAAACTGAGGCCCAGAGAGTGAAAGGAAAGTGCCAATGGGGGCCTCCTTTCCTAGGGAGGGGCTTGTGCCCCTCCATGACATCTGCAACATCCGGTGAAAATCTAAGTTTAAGACTGGGGCACAATGGGGGGTGGCAAGGTAGTAGGGTTATCTTTGCTATGCAGGATCAAAAGCCCAGCAGGCTCCTGCCGCCTGAGCCCTCCCTCTAGGGTCAGACTTGGGCTTTGCAAGCCTGGACTTCCCCGAAGAGTAGAGCAAATAGGGAGGAGGCATGGGAGGGGTTCCTGAGACATCTACTCGCCCAGGCCTAAAGTGGACGGACTCGGTTCTCAGGCAGGCTCTGGAAGGCTGCCCTGGTTATCCCCAATGAATGCTGGGCACTTCCAGGGAGCGCTCACCCTCATCCATAACAGACTGAGCAACTTGCCCAGTGCAGTACTGTGGGCCATTCGCTACCTTTCTGTGCAAAGTTCCTAACCCTTCGCAGTCCACCTGGGAGTCTCGGAGCCAGCGCCACGGACAAGCCCGTCACCTACCAGAGCAGAGGGCTGGTCCCCTCAAGATGCAAACGGAGAGCGGATCTCAAAGCGGAGCCGGGACTGGGGCTGGCCTCTCTGCACCGTAGACTTGTCTCTCTCGGTCACATACACTCTCCGAGAAGCGCGGGGCAGGCAACACCGGCTGCCCTCTCCTCAGCTCCCGGTCGGGGCACTCGACCCACCGCGTCCCTCTCCCCATCTAGCTGGTTCGGCGAGGGTGTCGGGCACATTCCTCACGCCCTGGCCAGGGCCAGTATCCAGGTGCTGCCGATTCCCCCACCCGCCAATCCTATCTCATCCCTCTGGGCTCTGCGACCCCAGAGGACGAAAGAGGGGAGGGATGCCAGTGCCCCTTGACCAGACTTCAGCGGAGAGGAGGATACGGACTGTTGCCGGAGGAACCCGGAGAAAAGTTTGAAGCCAAGTCCGGGGGGTGGTTGGGGTGAACAGCAGGGGAGCGAGGAGTTGGGGGCGGTGTCTGGCTCTCCGCGCGCGCACACTCCACGGACTCCCAACCTAGACACGTCGACAGGCTCAGACCACGTAGCGGACACACAACGATGCACCCACCAACACCCACAACCAAACGAGGGCCCACAAAATGTGCACAAAAAAGCGAAACAGTCACGCAAAGCCATGGGCACACAAAGGCGCAGGCAGATCCACGTCCCCAGACCCAAATCCACAAAGGCCCACAAACGCGAGATGCACGTGTCCGCACAAAGACCCCAGAGGCGCTGGCCCACAGCCGCGATCCGAGCCTTTGTCTCTTTGAAGCCCTCTCCCCCTGGAGTGGGATCCCCACTCCCGCCGAGTGCCGGGCGTCCCGCGGCTGCGGCTGCCACCCCAGGTCCAAAAAAAGTTGAGAGGCCCTCGTCCTCGGCCCTGTGTCCAGCGCCGCCCGCCTGCCTGATGGGGCGGCTGGGTTGGTGATGGGGGCTTCAGACTTTCGCTCGCAGCGTGGACTCCCATTCCACCCGGGGACCCGCACCCACCTGGAAGCCTGCGCCGCCGCCGCCTCGGCACGCTCACCCAGGCGGCCCGGCCGCGGGCTCTCGGGCCGGCGCTTTTCTCTGTGCCGCGCGGCCCGGCCCCCCCACCCCCCCGCCCCGGTCCCCGCCCCGGTCCCCGCCCGCCTCCGGGAGAACCCTCAGCCCGCCAGACACCCAGTGGCGGCTCCGGCTGGCGGCCCCGAGACTTAGGGAGTGTCACCAAAGTGCGGGCCTTTCCTGGAGCGCTCTCCGCTCCCAGCCCGCGCCCGCCCGCAGAGCCCGCGCCGAGCCCGGGTTCCACCCTAGGGAGCGTCTCAAAAGTGCGTACGCTGCTCCCGCCCAATCCAGTCGATCTTGCTCCCAGCTTCCAGGAACCCGGATCCCTACCCCCTCTCCGAAGTGCCTGAGAAGTCTCAGCAGATGGCCCTCTAGGTCGGTAACATCTGGAGGTCGCTGGAGTTTGTGTGTGGGGGTAGGGTGGGAGGAGGATTGGGGGAGGGAGTTGGTAAGAAAGAGATTGGGTGGACGAGGTTTCCTCTTCTCGAGTTGGTATCCTTTTTTTTTTCTCCTTCGGGTGAAAGGGGTCCAGAGATGTTAGCGAGAGGCAGACCAAGAATCTGAAGCGGAGGGAGACAGGCTGAAAGACGAACCTGCAGAGAAAGGAGATTCGGGATGAGGCAGAAAGCCTGGCAGGAGAGAAGAAAGCATCAGACTTTTTTTTTTTTTTTTCCTGGAGGGAACCATGGAACTTCTGGTTTCTGGGATTCTAAGAAGGGAAACTGCATGTGTGACTAGGCAGCGATGTAGGTCTATTCTTGCCTCTGCAGCCCACCCCTCTCACCCCTGTCTGTAGTAAAAAAGGCAGAAAGACATCCAAAAAACTTTAAAAAATTGCCTGATGGGTGCATTCCCCACAGGTGGATGGGGGAGGTCTGAGTCTCCCAGTTTACAGACTGGAGGAGGAGGGGGAGTTCTAATGCACCCCAGAGGCATGGGGTGTGGGGCATTGTTGAGAGGGGCTTTAGTCTCCACCCCTGGACCTCTCAGGAGCTTTCCTACTATGCAAAGATTGGGCAGTGTTCCCCCTGCAGTAGCCCAGGCTTGCACACCCAGTCTTTTTATCACTTTCCGTATTTTTTTTTTAATTAAAAATGTTGTTTAGACTTGTGTGTGTCTGCCTGTCTGCCTGGGGAAGGAGGGAGGCAAGTAGGGAGATAGGGAAGGTGAGTAGAGGCCACTACCCCCGGCCTCAGGGCAGCAAAAGCAAAGCTGCTGCCCACAGAACAAAGTGCTCTTGCAAGTCTTCCCTCTGCACTCAAAAGTGTCCGTGTAGTGTGGCGTGAGGTCTTCACTCGCCTGGGCCCAGACCCTTGGACCTCGTGGACTCGCCAGGAGGGACGTGCAGGGGGAAGGCTGGGAGCCTGAGTGTGGTACAGGGAGAGCTCTCCTCTCTCCTCTGTGCCCATCCTCCTCCCCCAGCTTCCAGGAGTGTGAGGCCAATGCGGCCACCCGCTCAGACTTCTCATCAGTCTTTGAAATTGTACCACAGACTCCTTCGCATCCACTCACCTCTCACAATCAAGCTGAATAAGTGGGCTGCTGAAAGTCATCTCTGCACCCACTCAGGGTTCTCAGTGCATCCCAAGGCCCTCGGAAGGAGCCAGAGCCCCCCTGGCACTGGAGGGGAGAGAGACTGGAAAAAGCAAAAAGTAGCATTTGGTGAGGACCCCAAGCTTGGTGTACAAGGGTCAGTCTCCAGTCCTGCCACTTTCCAGCTCTGGGGAAAATTGAGGAATTTACCTAAGGTCTCTGTTGTGTGGAGTGAAACCAGGTAGCGAGGTAAAGCGTTAGTCTGGCTCTCTGGAAGGACCGCTGTGTGTTGTTGTGCGGTGATTGTCCTGGGATGTCTCCTGTAAGCGGTGGGGTAGAGTGTGGAAAGCCCAGCAGGCTTGGGAGGGAGGACACAGGGACTCTGGCCCCACTAGCCCATCTGTGGTCAGCCTCCCCCACTTCCTGTGGGGTTGGGACTTTCTTTCAAAGAAATCCCCCCTATCCCTTAACCCTGGCCTAGGGACTTCTAACCTTCGCCTTCCATGTGTGTTGTGGAGTGAGGCTCACTTCCGCACCTGAGAAGTGGAGACGAATATTCCGTTCCTGGGGAACTCAGGGATGCTATCTCCCACTGCCCTTTGTATGCAGAGTGGAGCCAGCTGGGCTAGAGGCTCTAAGCCCCTCCAAAGGGCCTCTCAGTCACTATAAGCATGACAAACAACACCGAGGCTGGTGGCTGGCTGGTGGCTGGCTGGTGGCAGTTTCTGAGTACTTCTACTTTCATCATAACCCTGATCTTCCCTAACCAGGAGGTGACCTCCGGGGGCTTCTGGTGGGGAATCTCCATCAGCCCTACCTGTCCACTGCACTGAACCTCACTCCAAGGTCTCTCTGCCTCTAGGCTCCCCCTCCTGTCTGCTGTCACACTGAAGGGGGTGGGGTGGGGGAGGCCTTTCTAAACTGCAATTCTGCAGGATGGACCATGACACCTTTAAAACCTTTCAGTGCCAACATTCAAACTCGCCTTGAAGGGGACCACAAGTTTTGCCTTTCGAGATATTGATTTTAAGCTGGCTATTAAGAAACAAAAGACTCAAAGTAGCCTTGGCTGGTGTGGCTCAGTTGGTTGGAGCATCCTCCAATACACTAAGCGGTTGGGGGTGCGATTCCCAGTCAGGACATATGCCTAGGTTGTGGGTTCATTTCCCTCCCACCCCCAACCCTGCAGCGCCTTTGGGAGGCAACCAATCAGTGTTTCTCTCTCATTCTCTCCCTTTCCCTCCCTCCCTCCTTCCCTCCCTTCCTCTTTTCTCTAAAGTCAATAAACATAATAAAACAATTTTTTTTAAAGAAAGAACCTTTGACCCTCTCCCCTTTCTTGCCCAACAGATTCAGAGAGAAAAACCTCCTTCAGGGAAGGAAAACTGAGGATGTTGCCTTAGCCTAGTTTGAATTAAGTGTGGTGACTAGGGTGGCATTAACTACCCTATAGGGGCCTGTTAACCAGATACTGTGTCCCATATCAGAAGTGACTCGTCTAGGGTCACACAGCTAGAACTTAAAACACACTCTGCGATAACTCAAGCCGTTCCTTGGCAGGGCGTGGAGTTGTGTGCATGGGCTTTGCTGGTGTCTCAGCAGACGCTGCACGATGAACACCCCTCCCCTCCTGCCAAATCAAATGCTTCCCTAAATATTTCTCTCCCACTCCCCACCTCCATGCTTTTCCCCCTGCCTGGAATGACTTTCTCAGCCCAGTCTACCAGCTACAGTCCTCGCTGCCTTCCAAGCGGGCTGCCTCCTCCTCAAAGCCACTTCCATTTGCCACACTTTCTCTTCCTTTGAGCCTGGGAGCACTTGGTTTGTGCCTCCATGCAGCCCCTCTCCAGCTTTGCCTCTTGCTGACACTTGGCGAGCCTGTGCTCCTAGCTGGCGGGGCTTCCCCTCAGCTTCTGGCAGTTTGCTTCCTCCCTGTCTTTGCTCTTGCTGTTCCACCCACAGAAGTGTCCCTTGCCCCACCCCACCTCTTACTTACTGTTAAAAATTCAGCTCAGTATACCCTCTTCCAAGAAGCCGCCCCCACCAAACTTCCCAACCCTTAACTCTACCACTGGAGGTCCTTCCTTTGTGTTGCTGTGGGACAGTGAGGACACTCTGTCATGAGCGGATGGTCTCTGCGCTGTCATATGTTCATCCGAGAGAGAGAGAGAGAGAGAGAGAGAGAGAGAGAGAGACCCAGAGAAGGGTGCCCAGGGAGGAGGATGGCTCTGGGAGGCCTTTTCCCTCACTCGTTAGCCTGTCAGTCTCCTTCCTAAGGCCCATAACTCTCTAGCCTTCAGCCCCTCCCCCACAGGCACCACTCCTCCCCTTCTCCATCTTCGTGTTCCCCCTTCTGTCCCTCTCTCTCCCTGTAGTCTCTCAGTCCTCGGACTCTCCCCTGTTTCCTCTTTGTCCTGTTTTCCCGACAAAAGCAAGCTATGTCCTACCACCATTCTCTTTAGGCAAAGGGCCCCTGACTGGAGTCGGGACATGCAATTCCAGTCCTGGCTTTGTCCCCAACTGATGTGGACAAGAACGGCTTATTAATAACAATTGCAAGGCCATTTCCAGCTGACAAAGTCTGTCCAGCCAGTGTCACTGCATTGCCCTCTATCCAGGACGATGTCTCATTTCCATTGCGGTGCAGAAGCCTTCCCGACTGGTCTAGCCCTTGAGGGCCAATGAACTCAGGGACCTTTCTTATCAGGCTTGGGGTGTGTGGTTACCTTATTGCGTGCAAAGGGATGTGTGCTAGATTTATTACCTTCTGTGCCAGGACAAACAGAACTACAGAATGCTACTACACAGCAGTCGACTCTGTGGCCATTAGAATCGTTCCTACTCCTTGAGCAAACAAGTTCTATCAAGAGGTTTGCAGATTTTTTTAAGTGACAGCCCACAGTAAGAAATGGATGTTATCACACAACCTGCATGTACATACACAGAAAACTGAAACAAAAGTTTGACAGGCCAATACTCACCCTGACCACAGGCAGCACGCTCTGCTGCTTTCTTTTCGATCTTACTGTATTCCTTTAGGAAGAACAATAGTGGTCACATCCCTGAACATTGATTTTACATCCCACTAGCAGGTTACAGTGGGAAGTTTGAGAGCCTCTGGTGCAGTATCACCCACATTCAGACAAAACAAGCCAAAAGAACAAAAGAAGACCTGCCCTGGCCCAGGGGCTCTGTGCTCACTGCTGCCCTGCTCCCCAGCCCCTTCTCTGTCACAGTCACTCAGAAATATTTACTGAGTTCCCTGCTTCATATCAGTCAGACTTCTTAAGTGACAGCCTAGATTCATGGTTCTCACTCGCCACTCACCCCCTCTGGAAAACGTAAAGCGGCCTTTGTTGCTATTGCTCGGCTGCCGACAGTGGTTCACCAGCTCTCACCGTGTGACGCTGTCACAG
The DNA here is from genome assembly GCF_004126475.2 of Phyllostomus discolor. Lineage (NCBI taxonomy): Eukaryota > Metazoa > Chordata > Mammalia > Chiroptera > Phyllostomidae > Phyllostomus > Phyllostomus discolor. Next base: position 118,351,471 of record NC_040908.2, read on the forward strand.
CCAACGCTTTCTCTTGCTTTCCTTCCTCATTTCCTCCCACATCATGGCTGCTCCTTCTTGGTCTCCTTCGTTGACTCCTCCTTGGTCCCCAGCCCATGCGAGACTGCTCCCCAGGCTCTGCTCTGTACCCTCAACCCCCCTCACTCTGCAATCGGTTCCTGGGGCTTGCCCCACCTGGCCCATGCCTTGAGTGGGTCGCCATGCTGAATGATATGTATCTGCATCTTTAGCTGCCACCTCTCATGTCAGCCTCTGGAGTCTAGGGACCCCACTGAGCTCGTTGTTGTGTCCCCAACGTCAAGTCAGGACCTAGCACATACTAGGCACTCAGTGAGTATTTGCAGAAGAATGGGCATTTGGACTTAATGAATGTTGAAGGCATAATAGAGCTGCCACGGTGTCAGGAGGGGACAGTAACCAGATGTTTGGAACATCGACTTGTACAATCAGATTCATACGAGGTTGGAGTCATGGAAATACAGTGATTGGATTTGTAGAATGTAGAGCCTGGGGCCAGAGAAAATTTCTGTTCCACTGCTTCTTAGCTGTGAGCTCAAGCAAGTTGATGAAGCCCCTTTTCTGAATTTCCATTTGATTTTTTATAAAGTGCTGGTAAGAGGCCTTTCCTGCTCAGTTTGGGGCTTGTAAGCAATGAGACTGTGGAGTCTCTCTGTGAACACGAACACCTTTCTCTCTCTTTGTTAGGGAAGGCGGGTCTACAGCCATATCAACCTGAATGCTCCCAATCTCATCTGATAGGGAAGGCGGGTACCTGACCCGAGTGAGTCTCTTTGTAATAAACAACTGTCCTAGTTCTCTGATTGGGAGACTGTGGTTGGTTATTTTACCCATCCTGACTGTGCACTGGGGCCTATTTTCCCAGGGGCCCAGAGGACAGAGCCGTGTCCAGGCCAGGATCAGAGCCGAGGGGCCAAGACAGGCACCCTTCAGGAGGGACTCTCTGTAGTCAGCACAGGCTGAACCACCGTAGAAGCCTGGATTCTACAGATGGAGAAATGAGGTTCAGAGAGGGCAGGGGCTTGTTTAGAGTTGCACAGCATGTTGGGGCAGAGCTCCAGCTAGAATCTACTCCTTTGGGCTCCAAGTCAGTCTTCTTAAATTCCCAACCTCTTTAGTTCTAGACTGTCCGGAGGTATTACTTTGGTCTTGGAACAACAGGAGCAATGCTTGAAACTTCTGAAGACAGTGATTTTCAGGGTCCATTCTTCATATGGTGCCAGACCATTGCACTTTGGGTCTACCAGCCAGAGAGCTCTGGTTAATTACTTTACTGACCACAGCAAGGTCATGTACACAAAATGGATCTCACACCCCTGTTTGAGAGGCAGAGAAGGAAAAAGGCATTTAGTTCAGACTCTGAGCTGAGTGCACACATCCATCCCTTCATCTTACCTCTGTTGTCTAGATGAGGAAACCCAGGTTCAGGGAGGTAGAACAACTTGCTCATAGTCACTCAGCTCACAAGTGGAAGAGCCAGAACTTGAACCTGAGCCTCCGGTTCTGAGGCCCATGCTCTTTCTGCTGCATCACGCTGCCTCCCTTGGGCACTCACGGCCTCAGGCTCTGGGAAGTGAATGGAGCAGGGAGGCTACTGGGAAAACAGACAAGCTAAAAAACATGGCGGGAACAGCAAGAAAAAGTGGGGAAATGCTCAACACTTAGACCCCGCAGAGCTGGGGTTGACTTTTGGTTCTGCCACTTCCTTTAAGCTCCTTAAAAACTCCATTTTCTGTAAAATAAAGAAAAGTATTACCTTGGAAGGTGGTGGAAGGGATTCAATGGAATCGTTTATGTAAAGTGGTTCATATGATTCTGGACACATAATTGCTCAGTAAATATTTACTACTATCAGTAATAATAATCTGTTACAACAAACATTTTAGAAGTGCTGTTCAGGGAAGTCCCGTTGTGTAATGGGCTGATTCAGGTCACTCGGCTGCCCTTGGAGCTGAAACCAGAGGGTCATGGAGTGGAAGGCAGGGGGAGAGACTAATGTTTATTGAGCTCTTGCTGTGTGCCAGGCACTGTGCTAAATGTAATCGCTGCCATCCCTGTGTGAGTGCTCACAACGAAGTACCTGCAATTATTAGTCTGATTTTGCAGCTGGGGAAACTGAGGCTCAGAGAGGGGAAGTAGTTGTACGGCTTACTAGTGGCCAAACGGGGATTGAAACCTCAGGCTGTTGGATCTGCGAGCCTGTGAGCATGCAGCCGCACCCCTCCATGCTCAGAACTTCACTCCGAGCTGGTTTACATTAGCTCACCTGCTGAGAGATCCCCTGTGTCACACCCTGGGGTGGGCCTCCCCGGACCCACGAAGTGGCTGTGGGCCCAGGGAGCATGCTGACCACTGGGGCTCTGCCACATTGCCTCTGTCAGTCTCAACCTCTAGTGTTCCTGAGAGATCGTCTGGTGAGGTCCCACCTTCCTGTCCACCCTCACTTCCCATCATACATCTGCCCATCTCCATACATAGAGAATGATCACCCCCACGAGGTTGGCAGGGCCCCAGGACACTTCACGGCTTTCCGTCCTCCAGGGGTGTCCAGCCTGTGGCCCAGGATGGCTGTGAATGGGCCCCACACAAAATCGTAAATTTTTTTTTGCTCATCAGTTTTCATCAGTGATTGTGTGATTAATGTGTGGCCCAAGACAACTCTTCTTCCAGTGTGGCCCAGAGACACCGAAAGGTTGGACACACCTGCAATCTTTGCTCTGGCTGTGTTCTCTCTTTGTTAAAGCTGCTCTGTCCCCAAAGATTGAAATCATGAGTGTCTTCAGTTAAAGGCCTAGGAGCTGGGAGGTCAATGTCTGTCTTCAAAACCAGGGTCTGAGGGGAGGAGGTAGGATGGCCTCAGTTTAGGAGGCAGGCAGGAAGCATCGAGTAAGAGGTGCAGGAAGAGGGAGGCGAGGGAAGGAGGCAGAGGAGGGAAAGAGCAGAACAGGACCCGGTGTGCGGTTGCACAAGGGTGTGTGCCCAAGGCCAGTGCGTGACATAACCCAGGTGCCCTGCTAGATAGGTGAAGAAAGTTGATCAGCTATGGCTTTGACTTGATCAGAACAGATGTCCCGGGAACAGTTACGTAAAGGAGGGAGGGTTCATTACACGCTGAGCCGCCAGGGTCAGTGAACTGCCCGTGGCTGAGGCAGGGCCCCTCCCACCCCCGCTGGTTCTTTGACCTACTTTTTGGAGCTGCAGGGAAGACCTGTCCCAAAAGGAAGAAAAAAGCAGGTTGACTTGTCTGTCAACCTGCTTTTCTTTTAGTTTCTGTGCTGGACACAGGAATTAGACATTTGCAGAGCCTTTCCTGGGGCTCAGGCTGTCGTCACCTCTGGAGCTCACAGTGACCCTGGTGGGCAGGGCTCACGCCTTCATTTTAGAGATGGGGGCTCAGTGAGGCAGTGGTTGTCCAAGGCCATGCAGTGAGAAAGAGGCAGAGCTGGGACTTGAGATCAGTTGTTGTGTTGTTGGCACCTGTGACAATGGCCCCAGTAAATAACACTTCAAGTTAATGTCCCTGAAACTTACAGGGGGCAAGCTGCAGTTCTTGTCTTATCTCATCCGATCCTCACAACTCTACATGTGAAAGGCACTCCTGTTGTCATTCATATTTTACAGAGAGGGAAACTGAGGCATAGAGCTACTAAGTCACTGACTGGATTTCATGGAACTTGTCAGTGATGGAGCTAAGGCTTGAACCCAGGCCCTCTGGTTTCAGTGAGTCTGTGTTCTTAGCAGCTTCACTTACGTGGGGCTCAGGGTGGAAGGAGAGCCAGTTGTGCTATGAGGCCCCTGCCCTCTCAGTCATGGATAGTGGCGCTTCCGGACCCTGTGGTTGACAGCATGCTCAGCTGACCTGCCCCACGCAGCCTAGCTCAGCTCAGGTCAGGGGAAGGCAGTCCAGGCAACTCTGGTGACCTGTTCTTGGCTTCGTATCAGGAGACCAAGAGCTGTTGCACTCACCTGTAGCCCGTCCCCATGGGGTGAGGCAATGAGCGGGCATGGGAGGCTGGTTCCCGTGGGGTCTCAGCGCTCGGGGAGATGTAGTGACCCTGGCTCAGATCTCACTCACCGTACGAACCTGAGCATATTCTTGCCCCTGGGCTCCAGTCCCCCTACCTGTATAGTAAGGAGCTTGGACGGTACTATTTCCCAGGCCCCTTCCAGCCCTGCTCCCTCTGCTCCGAGTTTGTATTCCTTAGACAGGGCTTCTCGTTTCAAGGGAAGGAAACACCTTCTCATCAAGCACCTTCTAGATCAGAAGGAGCTCCTGTCAGTGTTTCCACCTCCATCAGCTAATTCTGGCCTTTAGCCATGGTCCTAACCCCCAAAGGAATGGCTGAGGGAGGGGAGGAGGACCGGTGTTCAGTCTGTATGTATCAGGGCTGCTTTACTCGTTGTAAGAAGATTGCTCTGCTTCTAGATCGGTTGGTAACTAGATTTCCCTCAGTTTCCCCTGGTGCTCCCCATTCTGCCCAGGTACTCCAGCAATTCAGTGGTCAATGCCTAGCAGCCCTGTGTCCCAGTTGGGAGTGCCAACGTCCATTTGGCCGTGCTGCCGTACTGCTGTGCGGCCGTACCATGGTCAAGTAAGGTGAGTATCAACACGGGAGGGGAAGCAGTGTGGCAGGAAGAGAGGGCCAGGCACGCCAGTGCACACCCTGCCTGGGCCGCTAACATCTGGTGTGTCCTCTGGCCATTTTCCTCAAGGGGGCCACTTTCCTCCAGTTTCTTCAAGGGGTCCGATTCACAGGGTTGTCACATTAAATGAAATAATGGTGGCAAAGCACAGTGTATGCAGTAGGTGCTCAGAACACATTAGCATCCCTCGTGCAGGCCAATGAGAAAGGTTTGGTTCAGGGAGAAGGGGAGAGATGATGTGTTATGGTAGGAAAAGGGTAGATTGTTAAGCGAGAAAGACCTAATTTCAAAGCCTGGCTCTGTCACTTACTTCTTGTTATGGGCTGAATTGAATCTCCCCTAAATCTGCATCTTTGCGTCCTGACCCTCGGGACCTCGGAATGTGACTATGTTTGGAGATGGGGTCTTTAGAAAGGTAATTAAGTTAAAATGAGGTCATGTGTGGTCCCAAGTGTAATATGACTGGTGCCCTTCCAGAAGAGGGGGTTTGCACACAGACACAGGGAGAGTGCCACGTGAACAGGATGACAGCCATCTGCAAGCCCAGTAGAGAGGTCCTAGGCAGAAACCAACACTGCCACACCTTAATCTCAGACTCCCAGCCTGAAGAACTGTGAGCAGATGCATTTCTGTCGGTTGAGCCACCCAGTCTGTGGAATTCTGTTATGGCAGCCTGGGCAGGCTAATGCACTCAGTGTGCAACAGCGAGCTGGTTAGGTAACATTTCTGTGATTTGCACAGTAGATTAAATGAGATAATGCCTGAGCAACTGCCAGCCCATAGTAGTCCCTCCCCATCTAGATGTGGAAAGGGCTGCAGGAAAGCGGAGATGTCACTGAGTCATTCTGCCTCAGCACGAACCTGCAGGACTTCTAACCCTTGACCCAGCCCTCACCTTTATCCAGATGGCAATCCAGTCCACAGTGCCGTCCCTGGCCTTGATGCTGGCTTTCTGTCTGCCAGGCTGTGAGGTAAGCAGGGTTCATAGGGGTTGAGTCAGCAGCGTGCTCGTGCTCGGCACCTGCTGTGAGTGTTCGGCCCACTTGACTTAGGCCCGACACCAGGGCGGAGCTGGAGGGGTAGGGAGGGTGGCCCAGGGGATCTCCGGCATAGAGGGGCTGACAGCTTGTCATGATGGTATTTCCCAAATAACTTATATGCCGTATCTCATCTGATCCTCACAGCAACCTTTTCAGGTGAACTGGGCTAATGGGCTCCTCTTGACACAAAGAGAAACTGAGGCCCAGAGAAGTTAAGGGGCTTCTTCTGATTCAGCAAACCCGTATTGGGATTAGGACTTGGAATCCAGGCTCGGGCTCTGGCTCTGACCACCATTGGGACTACTTGCCTACCCTCTACGGCTTCAGGGGGCTGTGGGGTCTGGTGGGAAGCGCATGGACCCAGGAGTCACCAGGCCTAGGCTCAAATCCCAGCTGGACCAGGGATCAGCTGTGGGACCCTGGGCATTTCCCCACCTGGCCAGGCTGTGGACCGGCTCTGTGAGAGAGGGAGGCCATGTCTGCCCCTGAAATTCCCAGGCCTGCAATAATTGACAGTTACTGTGGCTGTTGCATAATTAACTGCTCAGTAGCTGTTGCTGAATCGAATTCCTGGAGAGCCGGGCAGCGTGTCTGTGGGTGGGAGAGACGTCTGGCACTTCCGGGGATGGGTAGTGGTGGTGGTGGAACAAGGCTTCCTTCTCGCCTGCCTCCTACCCCAGCACCTGGCAGCCCCTGAGAGGGAAGGGAACAGAGAGACCTATGGGGGAGTGGGGGGTGGGGTGTGGGGGAGGTGGGGGTGGGCCTGCAGGTAGGTCTGGAATTTACCGTGCCCTGCCCCTCCCCCCACCCTCCGCCCACTGAACCTGTCTGAAACCCCTGCCTCCATATTTGTAGTTTCTGGTCAATAAACATTGTTTTCCTTTTTCCATAGCATCTCTCATCATCCAAACTCATTTGGATTACTTTATTGTCACTGTCCCCTGCACTTCCCACCCCCCACCACACACAGAGTGATTGATGGTCATGCAACGGGGACTTGTCTGCATTACTGTTCCATCTCTTGCACCTAGAGCAACATCTGGCTTTTAGTCGGTGTCTGGTCATTGTTTGTTTAGTGAGTGAATGAATAAATGAATGAATGAACGAATTAGTTCATCCTTTGCAGTCAGCCCTTTGCTGCACTGGGGGCTGTTGCCTAAGTCCAAGGCTAACCCTGTTTTCTAGAGGCTTCCAGTCTGGTGACGAAGGCAGACCCAGACAGTGACCACTGGTGTGACCCACGCTGTGACCGAGGGAAGGAGGTGCCTGGGCTGGGGGAAGCCAGGGCAGGCGGCATGTGATCCATTCAGGGAAGTGGAGGTGCCGAGTGGAAGGGTCTAGAAGTCCTCTCAAAGGAGCCTCAGAGGAGGAAGTAAAAGATGAGTAGGAGTTAGAGGGGTGAGGGAGGAAACGCTGTCCCAGACAACAATCTGCACGTGCAGAGGCACAAAGGCAAGATAGATCATGTTGAATTAGACGCGTCTGATGCTTTAGAGGCAGGACGGCAGCTGAGAGGATGGATTCTGGGGGTGGGGAGGGGGCACCTGAGGGTTGAGCAGGGGTCTGAGGGGAGCACAGCTGAGGCCTGTGCAAATCTGAGCTGCTCCTTCTCCTGGTTCTCAAAGGCTGAGAGGCGGAGCTGCCCAGGGGCTGCAGCTGTGGCCCCTGGTTGCAGATGCTTCCTCCCTGCTGCTTGACTTTCCCAGGTTGATGCAGCCTCCCCTCACAGCTGGAGAGCCTTCGCTCCTCCCCTCTCCTTCCCTCCCTACCCCTCCCATCCTCTCCCCTTCTCTTCCCGTCCTCTCTCTATCCCCCTGAGAGAGAAAGGGTTGCGGCCAAGGACTGCCCTGACAGAATTTTGGTGTTTTGGTCAGTGGAGCCAAGGGAATGTGAGGTGGCTTTTCCAGCTGGAGATGCGGAGCAGTGGCCCCAGGAAGTGACTCATTCCAGCCTCGACAGGGGTGGGGACCAGGCTTCTGACTCTCACTCCACCAGCCAGGAACCTTCTAGCCCTGGCAGCCGTGCAGAAGCCTTGGAGCCAGAGACGGATTGTGATCTGTCACAGACTCTCTTGGAGACCTTTTCAGAAAGTTTCCGCCTCCTTCTGGGCCTCAGACTTCTCTTTTGTAAAACGTATAAAACAGTACCTGTCCTCCTTCTGCAGAGCCCAGAGATCTTCTCCTCATCCCGGATTTGGCCTTGGCTCACCTTGGGCAAGTCTGTTCCCCTCTTGCGCCTCCATCACCCTGTCTGTATGTGAGGGAGTTGGACTTGAGGGTCTCTGAACAGCTTTCCAACTCGGACATGTCTCCCCAGGCTCGTGGATTCTATGGGTCCCGTTGGGCCCTTGGTGATCACACGCCTGCCAAATACCCACCCGGGGTCTGCTTGGATGCTGCCAGGAAACCAGCTGCATCTTGCTCCTCCCTGTGGATAGTTCCAGCCGATATGCCTTCCTCACGCTGCACCTGCCTCCCTGCATCGCCGACCCCTGGGGGCCGTTCTGCCTTCAGAAACCACAGAACTCTGTGTGATTCAATAAACCCTGGGCACTGGGCGCCCTGGCCACACCTTGTGCTGGCCTCCAAGGACACAGAGGAACTAGAAATAGTTAGGTTCCCCCTAAAGAACCATGTCAAGCTGGGGAAAAGACCAGTGAACACAGTAAACATATAATTTCAGTAAAACTTAGGGTATGAGAGAGAAAGCTGGAACTGCTAGAGCAAAGTGTGAGTGAGGGAACTGAAGAGGCAGGGCACGAGTCTTTTTTTATATTAGCAACCTTTTTACATTGTGTTTCTCAATTACCGTTTACATTTTGTATTATTTTGTTTTAGTTTCAGTGCACAGCATAGTGGTTTGACAGTCGTGTACTTTACAGAGTGTCCCCCCAACACTTCCAGCACCCACTGGCAGCAGACACAGTTACTCACTGACTGCGCTCCCTGTGGCGTGCCCGACGTCCCCGTGCCTGTCCTGCAGCTCCCAGTCGGTATTTCTCAGTCCCTTACGTTTCTTACCCAGGCCCCCAAGCCCCCTCCCCTCTGGCAACCGTCAGTCTGTTTACTGTATCTAAGAGTCTGTTTCTGTTTTGTTTGTTTGTTTGTTTTGTTCTTTAGATTCCACATATAAGTAAAATCATATTGTCTTTCTCTGACTGACTTATTTCACTCTGCATATTACCTTCTAGGCCCATCCATGCTGTCACAAATGGTAAGGTTGAATCCTTTTTTATGGCTGAGTAATATTCCTCTGTATATATATGTACCACAGCTTTTAGATCTGCTCATCTATTGATGGGCACTTGGGTTGCTTCCGTACCTTGGCTATTGTGAATAATGCTGCAGTGAACATAGGGGTGCATATATTCTTTCGAGTTAGTGTTATAGGGTTTTTTTTTTTTTTTGGATGCCTACAGGATGGGTGTCTTAAGTGCCAGGCCAAGAAATGTCTATGTTGTCCAGCAAGGACTGGAGCTATGTGACAAGTCCACTAGAATGACTAGTAGTCTCAGCTGCCATCCACATCTCCTTCTGGGCACTGGGCCCCGTCAAGTTGTCAAATACCTTCAATGTCTATCTCGTTGAGTCCCCACGACGGCCCTGCCAAACAGTAACTCTTGACCTGTTTCGAGATGAAAACACTGAGGCCCAGTGCAGGCAGGTGCCCTCCCAAAGTTGCCATGGTGGACACATTTGGAACCCAATTTAAAACCAGTCCGGCTAAAAGCCTCTCTCTCAGCTATGCTGCCTCTTGTGTGTCCATCTGTCCCTGTCATGTCCTGATTTGGGGTCTGCTCCCTCCCCAAGTCCCTAGAACCAGCCCCTGGCTGCTTGTGCATTTCTTAAGGTGAGGGAGCCAAGGCAGGGGGCTCCCAGCCAGGGCGGAGACTTCAGGCCTGAGCGAGAGCCTGGTCGCTCCTCACGCAGGGGGCCCTCAGGCACTGTCCGCAGCCCTCTGTGTGGGTGAGGAGGGACTTTCCCAGCGTCCTCAGGTTTCCCCTTCAAGACGGCCTCTGCTACAGCAGCTTGGCAGTGGCAGGGCCCTGATCTGGGAGCCCGAGTCCAGGCTGTAGCCGAGGCTGGCTCTGGGATGGGGCTCTTCCCCTGCAGGGAGGAGGGATGATCTCTCCAAACAACACTCATAACTGCAGCTGAGTCAAACATGGTTTGGGTCTGAACTGGAAGGGCAGACATGATTCTGAATGTCCTCCTCACCCCTTCCCAAAGCCCCGCCCAAGTCTCTGGGGACAGCAGCTGGGCCCACCCTACATCCGAGTGGGACGTTCTTTCACTGAGTGAGGGAGTTCTGCAGTCAGTGATGGATGGGGGGAATGGGAAGGGATGAGGTCAGCGTGTCCCGGCTGCCTGCTGGTGTGGAGAATAGCGTCCTTATGTCACACGGTCCAGTATCCAGCTGTGCGGCCTTGGTCAGAGCTCCTAACTTTTTGAACTTCGGTTTTCATATCTGTAAAGTGTTGGTAATAATAGTACTCACTATTGGGGGCTACCGATAGTGAGGATAAAATAAGAATTAAAGGGAAGTGTGTCTAACAGCACCTGGCCCAGAGCCCAGTTGTAGTGGACACTGTGGCCTTGATGATCACGAGGAAGGGGCGGTGGGGGGAGAAGCACGCTGCCTGCAGTCAGGTCAGACAGTGTGGGGTGCTGCCGGCCCTCTCCTGGTGCGGGGGCACTCTCCTGGTTTCCGGCTTCACACTGCTGGTTTCTTCTCCCTGCCTCCCGCGTTTCCCGAGACCTCCTGCTCCAGTTCCACGAATGCGTCCTGAGTAACTGAGGCTCCCGTGGCACCAGCCCCTGTGGATCTGAGCCTGGATGAAGGTCTCATGCAGATGGGCACCCAACAACTGCACCCTGGTCGTGTGGGAGCACCCGCTTAAAGGAATCAGTAGAAGCTTTCCCAGGAGAGGCAGAGTTGAGCCCGTTTTGTAGATGAGCAGGAATGGGCTGGAAGAAGAAAATAGGATTTTTTCCCCTCCATTTAAAGGCACTCCAGACAGATGCAATAACATGTGCAAAGGCATAGAGGTGTGAATAGCATGCTGAGCCTGGGAAGCTGCAAGAAGCACAGTGTGGTTGGTAAGCTAGAAGCAAGTGGGGAGGGGTGAGAGATGCGAGTGGAGGGGAGAGGGTGTCGGGGCAGATCGTGAAAAGCCTCGTGTACTAAATAAGACATCCGAATGTATCTTGCAGGCAATGTCAATGTATCTTTTCATCATGAAACAAACATTCCTGAGGATGTGCTTGACCTAGGGGGCCCTGCGGTCCACTGCCCGGCGGCCCTTGTCTCCCACCTCCAACTGGAGCATTCATCCCTCCTTGGCCGCCAGCTTGCCGACAGAACTCCATTCCTTCCCATGCCTCAGGCTGAAGAGCCACTCCTCATGTAATGTCACTCCCCTTTCCTGACAAGCCGGCGTCCAGTCATTGGTCCACAGGGTGGAATAAAGGCCCAACCCCCTTGCTCCAACTTGGGGCAACTATGAGAAGTCATTGCAACTCCAGAGCTTCCCAAGGGGTGGCCTGAGGCCTTTGTGGGGTCTGCATCACAGCCCCAGTGGTCCCACTGCCCAACAGATACTGTTCTTGAGATCAGCCCTCAATAAACTTTTGCCAACAAATTATCTGAGAAACTCCTTGCCCAGGAACTCCAAACCGTGACAGCCATTGCTGAGGGCTGTCCCTGCTGGTTGCCCTCTCACTGAGGGGTCAAAGAGAGACCCTGCTGGTGGGAAGCAGCCACAGTGCGAGAATGAAATAGAAGGAGAGACTGGAGCCCAGAAGCCACTGAGAAGGTTGGCTTGACTTAGCAGAGGAGTGATGGGGCACAGGTGAGAGGAGACAGGAAGGAGGGACGGATCCAGAGGACTTAGAGGAAACAGAATTGCCAGACAGGAGCCAGACTTGGTATGTATGCTACCTGGAGCAGTTGGGCAGGGGTGGAGCCAATTTCTCAGATGGGTTTAGCAGGACTCAGTTCAGTTTGGGAGTGGATAGCATGCCGTTCCTATGAGACATCCAAGTGGAGCCCGGGGGCGGGGCTGAGTACCTGTGATCAGGAGGCGGGATCTGAGCTGAAGGTGTGAGTCTGGGGATTCAATGGCTCAGACAGTTTACAAAGCATTTTGTCATGGCCAGTAGGTCAACACGGGTACCAACCAATCAGAAGGGTCATCAGGGTCCTGGAGACCCACTGTTGGGCTAGGTGTTAACCCTGTAGTTGCTGGACTGTGGGGGCAGGGTGGTACACTGAGTGTGAGGGGCATGGAGTGAGGCTCTGAGCAGCTGCTGTTCCCTCAGTCAGTGTCCTCGTGTGCCAGCGGGACCTCTGTGCTCCTGGTTCTTCACAGGACCCGCACGGGAATCCGCCGAGGCAGATGTTATCATACCTTCTTAAAAGGAGAAAGCTGGGGCTCTGTGAGGGGAGTGAGTGACCTGCCAGAAACCGGACAGCTTCCAGACATCCAAGCTGCCGCTGACCCTGGGCCCGCCTGACCCCCGTCCCCGCCTGTGGAGGCCAGAACCCGGAATTCTTGTCTCTTCATCAGCATCCTTTCCCCTTGTCTAAATGACCACTTCCTGTACTGAATTCCAGAATCATTAGCCATTGTCTCCTTCCAAGAAATGGTGCTCCAAATGTCCAGGCCTCAGGGAGGGGTGGTGGAGGGGAATGAGCCCAGGCTCAGGGAGGGTTTGGCCCTGGGGACTCCCCAGCTCCTGGTTTGCAGCCCAGTGTGCGGAAGGTTCGTGGCCTCCCTGATGGGCAGGAGGCCTGGCAGGGGCACGGCACCCCGCCCGTCTGGGGCCCTTCCCCTTCCAGCCGGTTCCCTCCAGGGTCAAGGGCAACTTGCGAAGCAGTGGAGAATCTTGTTACTGACAATGCTCCTGTGGAATTGAGCGAGTCACACATTCGTTCATCCCTTTATTTAACGGTGAACGACTGTTTAGGAAGTGCCTCACGTGTGTCCTGTGCCACCGGGGTCCTGCCCTCTCCTGGGTCCAGGCTGGTGGAGGAGTTGGGAGCTAGACAGTGAGACAGACTAAGGCATCCACAAGGCTGTTCTGTTCATCCTGGGTCCCTAAGGCCAGTGCAGATACGCTGTCGGGAGCTATTGATTATCGATAAAGAAAGGAAGGGCTGAAGTCGGGCAAATGGCTGCCGGCCTGGCGTGAGATCAGACCCTGCAGTGGGCATTAGGGGTGGGGTGGCGCCCCACCCCCGGAGAGCACCCGCCTCTGCCCTCAGTGTTTGACAGCCACTGACCCGGGGACAGGAGGCTGGCCACCAGGCCCTCCGAGGCCTCCCCGGAGCTGCGACCTTCAGTTCTGCCATGGCTCCAGGTGGCAGCCAGCTGCCAAAAGAACATTTCGGCTGTTTTCTTAGCTGTGAACACACTGAACGGGCTTTCTTGTTAAGCCCTGCTCAGGGAGTCTGGGAGAGCACTGGCAGGGAGGATGGAAAAGGGAGAGGCGGGTCTGCAGTGCTGTGGTGTCCCGTCCCCCAGCCCGCTGGACATCTCAGGCGTGACGTCACAGGGCTGCTCGGTGTCAGGTTTGTCAAAGCGTGACCTGGTTTGCTTTTTTCTTTTCTCTGAACTCTGAAGACTTTTCTGCGGAGATGGTTGTAGAAGCCAGCTCCTTACTCTTCTCCTGTCTCTGTCACAACTTCATCTTCCTCTCCACGGGGCTGCGGTTCTCAGCAGAGAGGTCAGGCTGCCCTGTGACCACCCACAAGAGAAGAAGAGACCGTGTGAGAAGGGGGATGAGACGGGGGAGACTGAGCTTCCATGGGCACCCGCCACTGCGCCGTTGTTTTTGAGACGAGGAGACAGAGGTAAAATACGAGAGCACATGGTTAATGATGTGCTAATACTAATGAAATGATAACTATTGGGTGGAACCGTTATTTAAAAATCCGGCAATTTCTTATGCTTCCACTGAATACATGTTGTTCAGGCACAACCCAGGCTGTTGCGTCTGCTCTGCGAGGAAGGCCGTGTTATTCTGATTTCGAAGCTGAAGAAATCAAGGCCGAGAGAGCTCAGGTGACTTGCCAATGCCTTCCTGCATGTGAGCTTCCAAAGACCCCTGGTTCCTGGACCTCAAGCCAAGAGCCCCTGTGTACAAGCCTCCTGTCAGAGCTCATGCTGACCCAGGAGGGGAAGAGACACTGGCCGGGGCCTCCAGACTGCAATAGGCTCTGTCCTGAAGCGCTAGGCGGCTCCGGGCAGGTGGCCCTTGCATTGCCCTGGTACTATGCACCCTGCCCACCTCCAGAACTCCAGCACCTCAGCTAGGAGGGGCAGGGAAAGCCCTGAGTTGCCTGAGGGAACCCTGGACTGGCCAGAGTCGTGTCCACCAAGGAGACGACTGCAGTGGGCACCTGTGCGCCGGTGAGCACGGCCGACGCAGCCCTTCCCTGTCTCCAGCCTGAGCCTGCGTCGGGCGTCTCCCTGGTGGGCACCTTCCGTCTTGCTGTGATGGGAGGAGCATCACAGCCCCTTCCAACTGGAAGTGTCACCCTGTTTTTGGAGTGGGAGCTGGAAAAGAATATCATTCGTACAGAATTATAAAGTCTCCCTCATCACAGACATCTGTACCTTGCCCATCTGCTGCCAGCTGTGCCGCTCACTCAGGTGGCAGCAGGTGGCTGCTTGGATTGCGTGTTCTTGGCTGCGGGGTGTGCAACTGCGGCCTGACTGTGAGCCCGAGCGAGAACGAGGCTTGCACGTGAGAATGTGCGCCCACTCAAGGAACCTCATCACATTAAAAAAAAAAAAACAAAACAGAGACCATCAAGTCCTACTGCCCTTTAGCCTCTGAGTCAAGGTGTACATTTCCAACAAGGCCCATCAGGCAGCTTGTTTGGTAGGCCAGTTTGGCTGCTTCGAGCTAACAGATTCCAGTTTGATCCCCCCCCCATCCCCCGCCAGGGTCTTTTGGTGTCTGGGGATCAGGAGCCACTCAGGCTGAAGAGTGAGGGGAAGCTAATGTCAGGGGCCAGGGAGCAATTCGGGGTCCTCCAAAGCAAGCATGGCCCTAACTGAGACCTCACAGCAAAGGCCATCATTGGATCTGCCCATGCAGACGGCCTGGCCTGTGGCGGGCGAGGGAGCGGGGTGGCCAAGCGTGGAAGAAGGAAAGGCCAGACCTCACCTGGACACTGCACATGATCCTTCGAGTGTGACTCAGTCCCCCTCATCCTCGCCCTGGCAGGCAGATGATCATCCCCCCTTTATGGAGGAAAAGCAGACGCTCAAGACGGGGAGGTAATCTGCTTAGGCTCGTGCACCCAGGAGAAAACCCCATCCTGTCGCGGGACCCTTGCTCCCTAACACACAACAGGACTACTTCTGGGAAACAGCGAGGGAAGGGGCGGTTTTGCGTGATAGAACGGAGTTCCCATGTGGAGGCGTTTCCAGCGCAATGACAGGTGGGTGCACACTTAATGTCGAGGCGCACCGCAGTGGGCAGCCTGGGGCTCAGATGGGCACGGGGTGCCCCTTCGGAAGGGGCGTCCTGTGAGTAAGTTAGCTATATTTTCTTTAATGCGAGAAGCTACAGGCAGACAGACGGTAACCTTGGAATCCCCAAGTGTGGCCTTTCTTAGAACCCTCCTTTTGGGAGGGCCGTAGGTCAGGGCTGTGGAGAAGGCAGACGCTGGAAGCAACCTGAACCCCCGGCTCTGGGGAGGCCTGGAAACAGCGCCGAGAAAGGGCCTCCTGAGCGTGGCAGAGGCTGACTGGCAGGAGAATCTGCGAGGGGCGAGGTGGGCACTGGAGCATTCCCCTCTGCCGCTCTGGGAAACACAGCCTCCCTTTGACAGGAGTGGGGAGGGAGGTGTGGGGAAACGCTGTCCCTGGGTGGGACCAGCAGTGTGGTCAGGGAGAGGGTGTATAATTAGAGTGTAATTAGCATGTTTTGTGGGTTGGAAGGAAAAGCTGCCAGGTACTGTAGGAGAAACATTTACCAAATTCTTATCCCAGGGAGGTTGGGGGCCAGACCTTGCCTTGCTAGGGCTGCCTGTGGCCACCGGCCCAGCAAGGGGACCTGCTCGGCAAGGAGCCCAGGTGTGCGTGCGACTATCTGAGTGTGGCATGGAGGCGCAGGATGGCCCCCCGGAGGAGCACGTGGCCTGGCAGAGGGCCCTGCTTTCTGCAGACAGATGGTGGGGCCAGGCTTCTGTGTGGTGCTGCTGGGTGCAAGGCAGGAGCCATGGTGAGGGGGCTGCGTGGGCACGGGTGCTCTCTCACCACCGGGGACAGTGGGCTATGTTCTCTGTGTGGGGGACAGCTCAGGACATCCCTCCCCGAGAGAGACCAGATTGGAGACCTGAGCAAATTTTTTTTTGGTTAAGACTTTATTTATTTATTTTTAGAGAGAGGGGAAGGGAGGGAGACAAACATCAAAGTGTGGTTGCCTCTCGCATGCCCCCTACTGGGGACCTGGCCCGCAACTCAGGCGTGTGCCCAGACTGGGATTGAACTGGTGACCCCCTGGTTCCCTGGATGGCGCTCAGTTCACTGAGCCACACCAGCCAGGGTGCAAATTTTTATTTTAATTTAAAAGAAAAAGTAGGACAGCAAACTCACAATTATTAACAACCACACCTAAAGCAAAACCAAAAGAAACTAAGCAAACAACTAGAACAGGAACAGAACCACAGAAATGGAGATCACATGGAGGGTTAGCAACAGGGGAGTGGGAGGAGGAGGGGGGGAAAAGGTACAGAGAATAAGTAGCATAGAGTGTAGGTTGAAAATAGATAGGGGGAGGGTAAGAACAGTATGGGAAATGTAGAAGCTAAAGAACTTATAAGTATGACACATGGATATGACTAAAGGGGGGATATGGGTGGGAGAGGGTGTGCAGGGTGGAGGGGAGTGAAGGGGGGGAAATGGGACAACTGTAATAGCATAATCAATAAAATATATTTAAAAAAGAAAAGAAAAAGTAACAGTCCCAAAGGGTAAGTTTGCCACATTTGAGCATGTATTGGGAACTTCTTTGTAAGAAGAGACAATATAACGTTAGAATACAAATGACAAACCAAGAGAAATATTTGCCACGTGTATCAGAAGAAATAGATTTCTAGAAAATAGAACTACAAGTCAATGAGAACAGACAGACAAGCCAATAGAAAACTGGACGAAGTGTTTGAAAAGGAAAGTTACAAAAGAAATAAAAAGGATTTCCGCATGCCAAGATACCCGCCCTGCTGCTCCTCAGGGAAACAAAAGTTTAAAATAAACATTGATCGGGGAATTAGCTTTCGCCTATAAGATTGACACATTTTGAAAAACACTGATGCTATGCAATGTTGATGAGAGTTCCTGGCAGTGAAAGTTGGGATTGCTGTTTTCGGAAGCCGACTGGCAGACTCCATGAGAATTTAACCTACACATACCTTGGTGTATTTGATCTAGCAATTTACCTCTAATTATCTATCCCAGAGAAACACCTGCATAAGGGTACCAAGAGGAAGGTACAAAGATGTGTATTACAGGATTTTTTATAAGAGTAAAAAAATTGGAGGAAAATGTACAAGAATAAGGGGTGTCGTGTACATTCTATGCAATATCATGCAACAACAGGCACACGTAGCCTTGTAAACTTGGACTTGTAGGCGAGCCAAGAGAAGGAGGCCTGAGTGCTTGCTTTCCTGAGCCTCCCTGCATTCTAAGTGACCTGGAGGCTGAATTGAGAACCAGTGAGCTAACAAAGCACAAGGGTGAAGGCAAATGCTGTGGGGAGACCACAGGGTAGGGGGCTAATGAGGGGTAAGACAGGGGCTGTGGCTCTGTGGGCATCCGGAGCCAAGGGGTAGCCCAGTCAGCCAAGGCCATCGCTGGGGCGTGGCCTGGGTTGAAAGAAGACTCAGAGTTCACTAGGTGGAGGCCTCACATGAGGAGCCCAGCAACCAGGCAGGTACAGACTCACCCTGGGGTTATATGGACCGCACCTACCTCTTTGAGGCGATCCTGTACCTGCCTGGTTGCTCGCAGTAAGGCCTCTCCACACGCACATGCCTGGGGAGGCAGGCAGAGGTGGCAGCTACCTGAGGAGTAGAGCATTTTTAGGCAAGACAGACTGAAAATTTCTTAAAGAGACTGTTTAAATGAGCAGATCAGACCAAACTTTAAACCACATTAGATGACATTATGTAATTTTTTCCTGCTAACCAAGGTGGGGGTGGGGAGTGGTTTGGGAGGAAAGTCAGTTGAGTAACAAACAAAATGTTACAGCTTCCTGGAGCCTCGGAGGGCAGGAGGGCACAGCGGGATGAGTCTGTGGCCCTGACACAGCAGCGCGCTTTGTTGGGTCAGTTCCTCTGCCCGCCATATTCTCTTTCCCCTCCTGTTAGCTCCTACTTGTCTCTCAATTTAGCCCTGATGTCCCTGCACAGGGAGCTGCCCTTGAACCCCCAGACTGGCTTCCACGCCCCTGAGCTCCCCTTTCTCACAGCACTCAGCTCGCTGTGCTGTCGCGCTTGCCTCCCCCGTCAGACCCCGGGCTCAGGGCAGGGGCCGTCTCCGACGCCCCAGTGTGCTTCAGTCTCCAGCACTGTTCATAGCACATGGCAGCTGCTGAGTTAATGCTTGTTGAATAACAGAGTGAGTAAATGGGTAAATGAGTGACAGGCTGCATTTAGAGTAGACCTGAAAACCATGTGAACTTGGGCTAGTCCTTTCCCCTGCTGGGGGCGTGGGGGTACCTATTTTCATCTTCAAAGAGGTGAGGGTGGGGCAGCTGGGCTTCTCTCTGACAGCCCTACCCGCCCAGTCCTTCTCTCGTCCAGAAGCCCAACACTTCGGGCGTTCTGTCCTGTCTGTCCACTGAGAAAATGCAGGCCAGAGAACCCAGTCTGTGCAACCTCCCCTCCGCCCCCAGTTCAGGCCTTTGCCAAATGCTGCCGCCTGCTCCTTCCAGACGTGGCTCACGTCTGGCTTCCTCCCCACACCCCCTTCCTGGAGGCACCCTGAAGCTTCCAGATGGGTGTGATCCCTGCCTCTTTCCCGGAGGCCAGCAGGCCCGCAGCCCAGCCCCAGCTGAAGCACTGGCCCTGGGCCTACCCCTGCCTGGCAGGGGGGCCCCTCTCCTCCTCCTCCTTCTCTGTGTCACTCCCCCTCCTGTTGCTGTGTCCCTGTCACCTCCCTCTCTGTGCTTCTGTCTCTTGGCCTCTGCGCCTCTGGCTTTGTTTTTCTTTTTCTCTCTCTGCCTTTCTCTCTACTTGTTCTTTGTACCTCTCTTTCCCTTGTTGACAGGAGAACAGCCAAACCTGTAGAAAATGTTTATTAAAATGTATTTGAGCCAAACAGTGGATACATGGGAAGCACCGTATCAACAGTCCGAGATAAGTGCTTCTCGGAATGGCTCTCTGCGGCTCCTTCAGTGCGTCCGGAATTGAGGAGGGAGCACGGGGAAGACGGTGTGGAGGTGGGAGAATGCGGGGGCGGGATGGGGTTACAGTGTAGGTAACATGATTATGCGCTTTCTTGAGGGCCGTTTCTCTTTTAAAAAGTTTTTTTTTCAATTAAATTTATTGGGGTGGCATTGGTTAATAAAAGTATATAGGTTTCAGGTGTACCATTCTATAACACACCATCTGTATATTGTGTTGTGTGTTCACCACCCCAAGTCAAGTCTCCTTCCATCACCATTTATCCCTCCTTTACCCTCTTCTCCCTCCCCCCACCCCCTTTTCCTTCTGGTAATCGAGGGTGGTTTCTCCTGAGGGGTCTGGAAAAAAGAAATTTTAAAGACGTGTTAATATAGATGCACAAAAACCAGGCACAAGGTTTGCTTAAGGCAAAGGTAACCCTTTTACTAAAGACTTTCCAGGCCGGTGGGAGACTGTCCACCGTGACCTGATCTGGCGGTCGGATCGGACAGCCCCGTGAGGTTACTTTCTGTAGAACCCCATTATCGTCCACACCTTCTCTGTCCCTCTCTCCCTGCCTTGGTGTGTCTCTGTCCTTCCCTGCTACTCTGTCTCTCCAGACCCCTGTTCTGCATACCGTCCTCCTTCTTCTCCATAGGACTTAGCCGCCCCAGCCTGGCTCAGGGCTGGCCTCAGTTTCTCCCAAAGCCCCTGCCTGGCTCCTGACTCACCTGCCCCAGCCCTGGCCAGCCTGACTGCCCACCCATAACCCTCTGTCGGGAGGGTGCCCCAGGACAGCCACTGGTCCCAGCACAGTCTAGGGGGCGTGCTGGGCTCACCCCTCCTAACATTGCCTTCCTGAAGAGGAGGGAGTGGTGTGACCCATGGCCAGCGTCGTCTAGACATTTCTGGCCTGGGACAACCCTGCCCCAACCCTGCCTGAAGCAGGCCCCTTTCTGTCCCTGACTGCCCCAGTGCCCTGGCCAAGAAGCGGGTCCCCCAAACAAGCGCTGTACTCCTGGGTCCCCAGAAGGGGCTGCTTCCCTCTGCTGGCATCTTCCCACGGAGCCTGCTGGAGCTGGGCTATTTGATATCGGGGCTGCTTCGGCTGAGAGGAATTAGACCCCAAGGCCCAGCCAGAGGGACTTCAGAACCCAAGAACAAACATGAGGCAGAGATGGTGAGCCTGGAATGTGAAAGCTGAGGTGGGAATTAAACATGCAAGACTCCATGCTGTCGGATTCTGGACTCTGTCCCTTGCCGGTGGGGCAGTCTTATGCTTTCTGACCCTCTGTCTTCTTTCCTCTGATTCCCCCCAAGTGCACTGTTATAAGAACTACACATCAAACATAGGTAAAACAAGCACCCAACACCGAAGGCTCACAATAAATGTCCAGTAACAATAAATGTTACTGGACCTGAAATCTGAGTGTCTGACAAAGACATGAGCTCAGGGTCGGGGCCCTGTGTGCAAATCCTGCCTGTACTTTCTGAGGCTGGCGCAGGGGTGGGGTGGGGTGGAGAGGCGCTCAAAGAGGGCTGACGAGGGCAGAGGAAGGGCTGGGGGGTGAATGGCCGACTCTCAGTCATTGATCAACTGTGGCCCTGCCAAAAAAAAAAAAAAAAAAAGGAATCACAAGTCTTCAGTCAAATGGAGAGATCATTTTTACCTGGCAAGGGTGTTATATGAATGAGGTTTAATAAGAAATATAAAAGTGTATAGTTACTGCTCAATAAATCTTAGCCCTTATATAAATTACTATAATCTTAGAATAAGAATTAAGGTGAAAAAATCAGTGTGTGAGGTCAGTCCTTATACAAAATAGGCCAGTTGCCCCACCGAAGCTCACAGCACTGAGGCATGGACAAAGGGCCTGGTTTGCTTTTTGGTGGCCCTTGGGCTCAGAGTGAAGGTGGAAGTTGTTTTGGCAAGCTCTTGACAAAGTGGCTGCTGAGGTATCAGAGCCCCAGACCCAGGGGAGCAGCAGCCTGGGGGCAGACCCACGAAGACCGGGGCCTGGGGGACAGACCTGCCGGTGAGGGCGGAAGCCCAGCGGGGAGGCTGTTTCCTCCACGGATATAGGCTTCATCCCACCTTGGGAGCGAGCCTGGGCACATCCTATCCCCAGGCTGGGCACCTGCCCCTGCCCCACGGGGGCATGGGCCACCGTGCAGGGCAGACAGGCCTGCCCTTCCCCAACTCCGGCTGCGAGAACACGCCCCACACGCTCCGGAAGGGGCCCAGAACAGGCGTCCCAAGAGGCGCCTCTGCGGCATGCAAGTTGTTTTGGGCTGAGGGCAACTGAGGCCCAGGGAGCTCACAGAAACTTTTACCTTTCCCGTAAAGAAACAAAACTAGGGGCCTTCCCATAATGAGAATTAGCACCAGAAATAAGCTTTTATGAACCATCCATAAGGCAGGGAAAACATCTCATTACTACTGAGCATCTGTTCCTCTTATCGTCCTCCATCGACCTTCCTCTCCTCTGGAGTCCTGAGGCACCTCAGCTCCTCCGTAGCCTGGAGTGCCACTCGCCCTGCACCGCAACTTCCCGTCTCTCGGCCTGGCCTGGCTGGGGTGTGTGTGTGTGTGTCGGGGCAGGGGGGAGCTCTGACTCTCTCATGTATGTGGGGGTTCCTGCACATACACATGTAATTAAATTTGGTTATTTTTCTTGTTAATCTTTCCTGTGCAGACTTCAAACAAAGTCAAATGAAAGCGCCTTGAGGGGTCGAGGAAAGTTTCTTCCTCCCCCACACTGCCCCAGCTGTGCCTTGGCTCCCACCGCCCCTGCCACCTGAGGTGTGCAGTCCAGCCTTCTCTCTGCCACTGTCCTGCTCGCCCTCCGTCTGCCCGCTCCACTGCAACCCCCTGAGACTTCTCCAGGTCAGAACGACTCCCTTGCTCACCTGATCTGGAGTAAGTTACCTGAACCACCGAGCCTTAGCTTCCTCGTTTGTATAATAGGGCCGTTCATATCTGTTTATGGGTCTTATGAATGTTTAGTGAGAAAACGCACATGCGAGTGTCCGACATGATTTTGGCGCACACATTCTCCCTTATCTGGACCCTTTCTTTCTCCAGTAAAACATCTGCCTGCCTGTTCCCCTTCAGTTAGTTGGCACGTGTGCCCCATCAAAATGGGAAGTCCTTGGGGACAGAGTCATTCCTGTCCTCACTGCTAAACACAGGACCTACGCAGCACAACACACACAAAGGGAAGTGGCCCTGGCCCTGACCATCACGAGATACATTAATCCACGTTCTCTGAACACTCACTATGTGCCAGGCAACACGGGAAGTGTTCTCCGAGCGTCATTCGGCCACTCCACAGATGCCTAGGGAGCATCTGCCATGTGCCGGGCTCCGTCGACAGCACTCCGGCAATATCAGTGAACGGGAGTCGCAGAGTCTGTCCTCCTGGAGCTTGCAGGGGCCCAGGGAGCAGCCATGAACAGCAGACAGTGTTAGAGAGTGACAAGTGCTACGAACAAAAATAGAGCAGTGCAAGGTGGGGGTGGGGGAGGGGAGTGGGTTACAGTTTTAAATCAGGAGGTCAGTGTAGGGTTCCTCAAAGAGGACCTTTGAGCTGAGGTTGGAGGGGTGAGGGAGTTTGCCGTGTTGATATAGCTGTGGGAGGCGTGTTCCCGGCCAGGGGAACAGCCAGGACAAAGGCCCTCAGGTGAACTGATCTGACCCACTAGGGTGGAGAAGTGGAGCAGGAAACTTTACGGCGTGACACCAGAGAGTTATTGGGTCAGTCAAAGGGTTTTGATCTTTGCCCCGAATAAACTAAGGAGCTATTGGGGATTTTGAGTACAGAAATGACGCAATTTGACACATCTTTTTTTATATATATTCAAGGGCACATTTATTGATTTTAGAGAGAAAGGGGGAGAAGGAGAGAGAGAGGGAGAGAAACATCAATGCAAGAGAGAAATATTGATCAGTTGCCTCTCATACACACCCCCACTGGGGACCAAGCCTGCAACCCAGGCGTGTCACCGGACAGGGAATCGACCCAGAACCTTGCAGTTTATGGGACGATGCTCCAACCAACTGAGCCACGCTGACCAGGGCGATACACATATCTTTTAAAAGGATCACCCTGCGTGACTCCTCTGTGGGTTTAAATCCAGCTCCATCTCTTTGTAGCTGCATCACTGGGAGAGACATTTTACCGCTCCGCTTCAGTTTCCTCTCTGTGAAAAAGCAGATTAAGAATATGTGTCTAACGGATCCTTGGCAGAAACTCCTGTCTGCTTTGAGGCCTAAGAATAGCAGTCCTTCTGAGCAGTTGGTCCGTTCCAACCTCACAGCAAGGCAGCGGCACGTCTCCTGCTCCCTGGCTGCTGCGGAGCCGAGAGCCCAGCGGGCGTCCTACCCGAGCAAACGCAGCTGAGCTTTATTCCTGCACGTGTTCCTTTCCGTGCCTGCTTTAAAAGCCATTTTCAATGTTATACACTTGAAACAACGTCCTGGACATAATAATTTTTCCTCAATTACAAAAATAATATAGGTTAATGTTAGGTATTTTGGAAAATGGCCAAGTAAAGTATCAGGAAGAAAATATAGAGGACCCAGAGATAATTACTTTTAATCTTTTATCTCCAGGCCCTCGTCCCCACCCAGGCTGCCGGGGAATTGTGCCTTCATGCCACCGTGGGGCACAGATAATAAAGGCAGCGAACTGTTGGCTTTTGAGGTTTGAGTGTAAGCAGCACATTTGAAAGGGTTGATGAAGAGTCAGATTCCAGACCAGATGAGGAATGTTCTAATGGACAGAAGGAGAGAGGAGGGAAGGTGAAGAATCGAGGGTGCTAAGAAGGTGCCCAGCACCAGCTACCCCCAGCCCCACCCCCACCTTGCTTTTTTCCCAGGGAGCCGGTGTGCTGGAGCAGCCCCAGGGAGGCAGAGGGGTGCTGGGGGACTCCGGGAGTGGGGAGGCGGCCAGGGCACTTGACTTCCTTGCACCCAGCTGAGGCTCTGGAGAGCAGAACAGACATGACCACAGAAGTCCAAGCAGATGGGCCCAGGAGGGGCTTGAGGGTGAGAGGGAGGTCCTGGCCCTGGGGGAGGGGTTGTAGGGCACGAGGGAAAGCTCCCAGGGGTCCCCGTGGCTCACATGCAGGGGAAGGATTACAGTATACCCGATGCGGAGCTGTTTCAGTTTCCTGTGGCTGCTGCAACCAGTTGCCACATACTCACTGGCTTAAAACCACAGAAATTTATTCTTCAGTGTTCTGGAGGCCAGAGGTCTGAAATCAGTTTCACTGAACTGAAATGAAGGTGCTGGCCGGGCAGGGCTCCCTCTGAGGCCCTCAGGGGTGGGGGGCAGGGAACTTCTGGCTTCTTCCACTCGCTGTTGGCATTCTGCAGCTTATGGCTTCATCTTTCTCTGATCCATCTTCATTTGTGTCCAGCCTGCTTCCTCCTCTCTTTTTAGACTTTATTTATTTATGTTTAGAGAGAGGGGAAGGGATGGAGAGAAACACTGATGTGAAAGAGGAACATCAATTGGTTGTCTCTCATCAGTGCTCCAACTGGGACTGGACCCACAGCCCCGACATGTGCCCTGACTGGGAATCACACCGGCAACATTGTGCTTTGTGGGACGATACCCAACCAACTGAGCCACACCAGTCAGAGCTTTTGCCTCTCTCTAATGAGGATATGTGTGATTACAGTGAGGTTCCATTTGGATAATCCATGATGAATTTTCAAGATCTTTATCTTAATCATGTATTTTGCCATATAAGGCAATTTCATCTCTTATCATATAAGGTGACACCACAAGGTCCTAGGAGATTAGAAAGTGAGCACATCTTGGTGGAGGAGAACTTTTTTCCCTGCCTACCACAGGGGCCCTGAAGTGGCCATGGGCGCTGCCGGGAGCCGAGGGGCCACATGGCCGGGGGCGAGGCGTGACCATGCAGCAGCCCCTGAGGACTGACAGACAAGCTGATGGGAGGTGTCAGGGGACACCACTGTGAACAGGTGACACTCGAGGACTCACCTATAAGAACAGACAAAAGGAGAGGGGGTGGTTTGTGTGGGTGGGGGGGCTCAGGAATGACTGAGATTAAGTTTCTGCCTCGTAGAATGGGGGTTCATAGTAGAAAGTCAATTTAAAAAGCAAAGCTACCACATCGTCCTGTACCCCGGGGTCTGAGGGGCCTGCAACTGGAGTTCGTCACATGCACCTGTGTGTGTGGAGTGAGTGCACCTGCACTCTCGTCCATAAATACTAATTTCTAGGCTCTGTTTTTTAACTTAATAAAATCCTATAAACATCTTTCCCTGTCATTAAATTGAATATTCCCCTACATCATTTTTATAATTGCCTTTTTCATTCCATTGATTGACGTGCAATCCTATGTATGTACCATCTTGTATTTTTATAAAATCTTGTACGAGTGAACTGAAACAGGTCAGAGGTGTGTGAGCAAGCCTCAGGACACTGGGTTTTATTCTGTTCAGGCTACACTGGAAAGGCTGGGTTCTTAGCTTCTGATGAAGGGGGAAGCCACCTGGGAGACTATGGTGGCCACGGACAATCCGCGTGCAGATAATTGAGAGTTTTACCCTGTGCCTTTTGGCTAAGGCATAAAAAGTATGAAGATGTATTTAAAGATTTTATTTATTTTTAGAGAGAGGGCAGGGATGGAGAAAGAGATGAGACAAACATCCATGTGCGCTGGAAATATCGACTGGTTGCCTCTCCTATGCCCCCTATTGGGGACCTGGCCCACAACCTAGGCATGTGCCCCAACTGAGGATTGAACCAGTGACCTTTCAGTTCACAGGATGATGCCCAGTCCACCAAGCACATAAGCCAGAGCTGAAGATGTATTTAAATCATGCCCTGGCTGGTGTGGCTCAGAGGATTGACTGCCAGCCTGCGAACCAGAGGGTCGCTGGTTTGATTCCCAGTCAGGGTACATGCCTGGGTTGCGGGCCAGGTCCTCAGTAGGGGGCATGTGAGAGGCAACCACACATTGATGTTTCTCTTTCTCCCTTTCCCTCTCTCTAAAAATAAATAAATAAAATCTTTTAAAAAATCAACATTGGTGCCAATTAATACCCTTTTATATGTCTGTAGATCTTACCAGAGAAAGAAAGAATGCCAGTATTGGAATATTGCCAATACTGGAAAATAAATGAATAAATGGGAGACTCATGTGTATCATGAGACCAGCTGAGAAGGCAGCTGCCTGGAAGCTGGTGACTTTCCCAACAGCCCCGTGACTCTCCTGGGGATCTCAGAGAAGGCTGGGGACTCTTTGGAAATGTGCTGCATGGCCTTCAGCCAGGGCAGAACTTTCTGTGTCCTCTCACAGGAACAAATTTCATTATGTGCTAATTAAATAATCAGTTCAGCAGCCATTTCCCAGTGCCTGCTTTGTGCCAGGCCTTGGGCTGGGTCTGGGACACAGAGGTGTTTCAGACGTGATTTTTGCTCTCCGAGGGTTCACCAGCAGGGGTGGCTGAGACGAGAGACAGAGTTTGCTGCTGTGATGGAGGGAAGCATGGAGACCCCCAAGTCACTTGATGAGTCAAGGAGGACTTCCTGCAGGGATGAGACACGAGATGGGTCTTGATTAGTGAACAGAAGTCTGCCGCTTGGATCGATGTGGGGAGTAGCGGAAGAGGGGCATGGCTTCGGCTCCCTTTAGGGAGCACCTGCTCGGTATACCAGGCCCCCTGGAGGCAGTAGCTGCATGAAAATGAGAAATGCAAGAACTCTGGTGCTGAGGAACCTGAGCCCCAGAGAGCAGATTGACATGCTCACAGTCACACAGCGCAGTCAGGGGCAGAGCAAGGACCCATAGTCTCCAAGTCCCACCCTTTCCTTGTCCTTCCTGGGCATGGCTCTGGAGGACAGTGCCAGGCAGCTAGTGGGGGCATGGCTCCCCACTCTGAGTGCACCCACATGGGCTGGCCCTAGGCCACCTCTTCCCCCAACTCTTTGGCACAAATGGATATTGGATATGCCTTTGATTTTCGTTTTCTGTGCCTCCCTCCACCTGTCAGGTTGGAGACTGTGCAAGTGTCTGCCCCTAGGTAAGGCCAAAGCATGTCTCCAGGACAGGTGGTCCTGAGGGAGGGTTTGCTGAGACAGTTGGAGAAGTCAAGCCCTCATAAATACCATATCAGATGTGGTGAAGCCAGAGTCGGAGCCAGAAAGCAGCCCTGTGTCACCTGCCAATTCTGGGTGGCGGGTGGGGAGGGGGGAGAAGCCAGAAGCAAGGGGTGGAGGTTGACTTGTATGTGCGGCGTTTGTACGACCTGGCCTTGGATGTCACGCAGCATTGCTGGCTGTACCCTATTGGTCAAGGCATTTGCAAGGACCTGCCAGGTCCAAGTACAAATTCTACTTCTTGACAGGGAGTGGCAAGCCTGTGGGATGGGAGATGCCCTCACCATCATCATCGGAAAAGACAGTTTGCCATACCACTTCGCAGCTTGCATTTTCACTTTCTCTGTGGTATCTTTGATGAACCGAAGTTCTGAGTTCTGAATTCTGAGTTAAGTTCTAAACTCTATGGTAGTCAAATTTGTTGCACTTTTCTTTCCCTTCATGTTTGCATTTTTTAAAAAGATTTCACTTATTTATTTTCAGAGAGAGGGAAAGGAGGGAGAAAGGGATGGGGAGAAACATATACTGCCTCTCGGGTGACCCCAAGGTCCGCAATCCAAGCATGTGACCCGACCTGGAATAGAACAGGTGACCTTTCGGTTTGCGGGACGATGCCCGACCCACTGAGCCACACCAGTCAGGGCACGTTTGCATTTTTAAATGTCTCGGTTAAGAAGTCCTTCTCTGTCTTCAGTTCACAAAGCAATGTTTCTGTATTTTTCTCCTAAAATTAACAAAAGTTGGCTTTCACATTTAAGTCCTCGATCCATCTGGAACTGATTTGTGTGTGTGGTGTACGGGGCAGATCACGTTGTATTTTTTCCCAGAGGGATACCCGAGTGTCAGCACCATTCAGCACACCCTCCTTCCTTCACCTGCACTGCCGTTCTCAGCTATCGAGTGTTTTTTAATCATGAATGAACATTGACTTTGACTGAATCTTTTTCATCTAAGATAAAAACATGGCATTTCTCCTTTAATATGCTCTCGCGGCTTCTTAGTTCAGACAAGATTTGGTTATGAGCGGCAGAAACTCCCAAACAATAGGGGCTTACACAGAAGAGGCGTTTGTCTCTCTCACACACAAGCCCAGAGCGGGCAGTCCAGGAGCGGCGTGGCGGCTGTGCGGCAGGGTGTCTTCCCCAGTGCCCCAGGCTCTCCCATGCCACACCCGCCGTCACCCCTCAAGGGGGCTCGCTCTCCTGACCCCAGATGGCAGGCACTCCTGGGGCACAGCCGCCTGCTGCGGGAGCTGGAGGACCACAGGGTAAAGGGGCTGGTAAGCTGCCCTCAAGGAAGGCTCTTGGAATCTGGTGTCCTAGACTTTGCTTGTATTTTATTTGGATTTTTACAGACGTGTTCATAAGTTCTATAAGCTTATAATTGTCCATTACCACGCCAACTTTGATTTTTGTATGGAAGAGTTGTATGACTTTAGAGTTATTCATTCATTGAAGGTTTGACACTGCTTATATGAAAAACTCTTTACCTTGTGATTTTTATTGTGGGAAAATTAAAAAGTTCTTTTAAACAATTTGACATTTACAGAAAAGCACACACAGTTTATTTTTCCCTGAAGGTCTATTTTAGTGTTTCCTACAAACAAGGACGGTTTCTTACCTAATCACAACAGGACCATCGAAATCAGGAAGTGGACATGCACGTTACTGGACTCGGCTGCCCAGACTTCATGGGCTTCATCCATGTTTCTCCCACTGTCCCAGTAACGCCCTTTACAGCCACAGGATCCAGTTCAAAGCCTTGTGTAGTTACGTCGAGTCTCTTTTCTCCTTCAGGTGGAAGTAGCTCCTCAGCCCTTCCTTGACTTTCGTGAACTAGATGCTTTTAAGTGCCTTTCAGTTTTGGAATGTCTGATGTTTCCTCTCGATCAGATTTAGGCCTTGAATCTTTAGCAGGAAGGTCACAGCAGTGACACGGCAGTCTTCTCATTGCATCTCATCAGGTGGCACATAATTCCTCCTTGTCCCCTAGTGGTGACGTCTGATCACTCGGGTGGTGTTTGCCCGGCTCCTCCACAGGAAAAGTGCTGCAGGAAACTATTCCTTTTCTATTTGTAATGAGTAAGTGTTATGTGGGGAAGTATTTTGAAACATGTAAATATTCCATTCCTCATCAAATTCTCCCTCCCTCCTCCTTCCTCCCCTCCCTGCCTGGCAGTTTGGATTCATGGCTTCTTGTTTTATTCAGTGAGTTATAATCTGTTATTTATTGTGATGCACAAAGCGTTCTGGATTTGACTACAGAGTTCTGGGCCTTTTTTATATGTCCTCATCATTTTTTGAGTCCTTCCTGACTTTCCAGAACAATGAGCCATTCTGGGATTATCCCATTCTTTCCCTCCCTCAGACCTGAAATAAGCCATTTCTACAAGGAGCCCCGGTTCCTTTAGAAGCCAAGATCTAAGTGGTAGGGGTGCTCATTGCTGTGGGGGTGTTGCTGCACCCAGATCCTCTCATTGGTGAAAGCTAGAACGCATCTCTCCCTGGCAAATTATGAATTTATCTCGTGGACTGGTGCTCAGTCCACGTCCAGAGGGCTAATTCTGTTTTTCTCCCTTTCCATACTGGTGATCCGCTCTTCCATCAGTGAGAAGCCTGGCCCTCGTGATCCTCGGTACAGTTACTTGTTTGATCGCATCTAACCGACCTTCCATCACAGCTGCTGCCCCGCTGTGTGTGGATGTCGCTCTGTGCTCTGATGACACTCCCACACGGGCCCACCCCTTGGGCCACGGCCGTGCAGAGGGAAGTGGGAGTCAGCAGTGGCTAACCGACTCGCTCAGTGCTTGGTCCTTCTTGAGCAACCCACCAAGAAATTCAGGTCTTGCTCCACAAATACCTCTTTTAATTTTGGATTACCACTGATGAGGAAACAATTTGCATTCATAATTGGGAGAGAATTTTTTAAAAATAATGTCAGATAAGGAAAACACACACCCACATGGACATCTCGTATCTTCAGAGCACATTGCTGGACTCCTGATCTGAGACTCTGTCTCTAAGGTGCCTTGCTCTGCTTCTATACCTTTGTAAGCTGCGTTCGCTAAGGTGGTTGGTCACCTGCCCCAGACAGCTGGGGACTGCTACTGAGCACGCTCAGTGTTGTAGTTTCGACGCCCCTGCTCTGCACGGCCCCAGGCTAAGACTCACGGTGACTTCTGCATCTGTTGTTCATAATAATGTCATCTCTTTCTTCACTGTCGGCTCCTGTTCCTCAGGCCCACAGCGCTCCCGTCTCCAGTGTGCTTCCTCCGGTTTCCCCGTGTTAGTCTGGGGAGCAAATGCCTGGGGTCACACCTAAGAATGTGTGAGAATGAGAACCACCGTTGGCGCTGCTCAGCCCACAAGCACCTTAGTTCCTCTGCCTGCGGCTGGCAGGAGGTTCTCTCGGCTGGGACCTGGATCGGGCAGGAGGTTCTCGGGTCTGCTGCCCCGGCCGGATCCCCAGCTTCGGGAGAGGCCGCACGTTCCCGCGCTGGGAGGCCTGAGTCTCCCTGCACAGTGGCCTGGCCTGCAGCCCTCTTCCGTGTCTCTTCCTGCCCTCCCCCCTTGGGGGCTTTCTTCCAGTTTCTCAGCTTTTTGCCAAGTTTCTTTCTCCTTTCACTGTCTTTGTTGCCTGTATTCTAAGCCTGATTCTGCCTCTGATGTGCTGGGCCTCGGTCTTCTCATCTGTGGAATGGGGAGGGGAGGGTGGCCCATGGTAGATTCTAAGGCCATTGCTGGCTTCACCCCCCAACCCAGCTCCCGACTCGGGCGCACGGCCTTCCATTCGTCCGGTCTCTGCGCTCCGTGTCTCACCACACACTCTTCCTCTCTGTCTCCCATGCTCTCCTAGGCTCTCTGCCTCCTCTTCCCACACCTTTATTTCCCTTTCTGAACACCTACTTCCTATCTGAACTTTTCTTTCTTGAATCTATTCCTCTCTTTTTTCCCTTTCTGTGTTTTCCACTGCTCCCGGCTCTACAGTTTCTCTCTCTCTCCGCCCTTCTCTCTGGCTTTCCACCTCCGCCTCGTCTATGACAATTTTGTTCTAAATTCTGTTTCTCCTTCTTATCCATTATTACTTGACCCCCTCTCCCCGACTCCTTACCTGCTATTTCTTCCTCAGCCTATTCCCGAGTCAGTGTCTCTGGGTCCCCACGCCTTTCCTATCCCCGCTGAGAGTCCCCTTTCCCATTTGTGTCCTGGCCTGGGGCCGGGGGCTGGGAGGGAGCCTGTGCCGTGGGTCCCTGCCAGGGCCAGGCTCCTCCCTGCAATGGGAGCAGCAGCTGTGAGGCTGGCTCCAGGAGGCTGGCTCAATGTCAGGCCCCATTATTGGCCTCTGACTCAAAGAAGCTCAGGAAATCAGACGCAGCACTCGCTCAGGGGGAGTGTCCTGCCCTGCCAAAGCCCAAAGCCACAGAGCAGGCAGCGGCCACCCCTGCGACCCCACCCCGTGTTGCACGCACACGGCTGGGGCATGAGCTCGGCGGTCCTCTCTCATGGGGCACGGCTGCCAACACCTGGGCACACCTAAGAAGTGCTTCCTTTCCTTGGAGGTTACTCTGGCCTTCATCGCCAGTGTCCAGCCCTTGGAATGTTCTCCACGTAGACAGGGATCAAGACTCAGGCAGGAGAGAGAATGCCGACCCGTCACGGGTTAGGATTCCACTCCCACCAAACCCACAGGTTCTGCACCTTACAGCCTGGCCCCGTGCTTTCCAGAATCCAGAGCTAACACACATTTCCTGGGCAACTGCCTACCAGTGCCAGGAGCCCCGGTCGCCACCCACACAAACCCTGCATCGACCCCGGAGGCAGCTACAATCATCCTCCATTTCACAGTGAGAAGACTCAGGCTCCCAAGATCACGGGCCAGTCAGAGGCAGAATGCACAACCCACACAAGTCTGTCCTTCCCACAGTGTTCCCTACCCTCCGTGACAACCCAGCAATGACAGAAGCTGAGAGATTGTGTGGAAGCCGACCACTGGCAGCCTGTCCAGGTCTTGGAAAAGGACTAGCAGGACCAAATGCAGTCGGGTCTGCTGTCCTCGCAGGCGCCCAGTTACAGCCAGGTTCCTGACCGAATCTGGTCTCGGATCCGAGTGGCAGGGTGAGGGAGTGTGGTGGCACTCGGGGTCGAGGCCAGGCCGCATCACTGCTAGCACACCCTTAAAGGAAGCAAGAAGGCCCCAAAGAGTGGCCTCAGACGTTGGGGTGAGGAGTGGCAGCCCCTGTTCAGAGGTGCCCAGCTGGCAGTAAGATTTTTACAGGGAGGAGCAGCCCTCTTTCCGACCCACTGCTCAGGTCTCTTGACTTGGAGCCGGAGCGGGCTCCTCAGGCCTCCACCGCCCAGTGTCAGCTCTGCGCATTAGGTCCCGCTCCTAGCCTGTGGCTAGCTCTGCAGACACTGCCGGACCTGCCCTGTCTGGGGCCCTGGGGCCACAGGCAATGATCCGACAGTGCCTCAGGCTGCAAACTCTCAGCCCCCTGTTGTCTGGGGTGCTGGCCGGGACCCACCTGACAAGTGTGGCTCATTTTCTCATTATGCTGCTGCTCAAGCTTTTCTAGATTCTCCCATCCACTCCTCGGTACTTGCTGCTGGCTCTTTGTCAGCTGTGGGGCTTGCCAGGCTGCCCTCTGCTGCTTCTGTTCTGCTCAGTCATTTTGCCGAGATTGGGCTGAAGCAGCAGCCCAGCTCATCAGCCTGCACTTGCCCGAGGAGGGGAGGGGCGGAGGCTCACCAGAACACAGAATCCATTCCAAAGCCAGTCAGTCACTGTTCCAGCCATTCCCACCGTTCCCACCACCTTCTGTGCCTCCACCCTCCACTAGGTTGCAGTCCTCTGCTTCCCCTACTAGGTTATGGGGAGGGGTTGGTGTGGGGAGGGTCTGGCCTAATCGCCTGTCTCCCTGGGAACTAAGGACAGAGCTGGATTAGGGAATCAGAAAATGCTGAAGTCACAGATGAATGAAGGGGCGAATCTCAACAAGCTGGGCTTGTGAATGGGAGGTGCACAGAGTAACTTTATTAAGAATGCGTGCCAAGATCCTGCTGGGGCTGGGCCAGGGAACTGGGCCCTGTGCTGCTGGCGGAGGAGGCAGACCCCCTAAGTGACACTCCACACAGGTGAGCAGCGCCGGGAGCTGCTGAAACCCAGCAGAAGCAGGTTTAGACCGTGGTAGGTACGACCCCGCTCAACGTTACCTTAGCCTGCGGCACCTTGGCAGGTTCCAGACACTGTCTTATGGGTGAAAAAAGGGCAAGCTGGAAGCATCCGCCCCCTTTGGGGCCTCTCCCTGTCTCGAGGCCTGCCCCGTGCATGCTGCTCTCTGAAATAGGGGTGCTGCAGTGTGGACAGCGCTCCTCCCAGGACCAGGGCCGCAGCCCAGGCCAGGTTTCCATCTGAAGCTCGCTCCCTGTTTGTGTTCTGGGCCGGGCGCTCCCTCGGCCCAGCAAGGCTGCTTGCTCCAGAAAACCTTGGCTTTCTGTTTATTTTTTAAAGCGTGTAGAACTGGGCATGGTTTTCTGCAGGGTGCCGCCTGCTCCAAGCACATTCCAAGCCAATTAAAGTCAGACCGGGTCCCTGTGACAACCCCCCCAGCAGCGATCAGGAGTGACAGTAACATGAGAACTAAATGCTGAAGGAAAAACTCAGTCTCCTGAAACGCTCGGTTAGGATGGCACATGAAAGTCTAGTTCCACATTAAAAATGTTAATTTCCCACATTAGGAAGGTGCACTGGAGGCTCCTGGGAGGGCTGTTCAGTGGGTGTTTGGTATCCACCCCTGGTGGGCTCACCTAGCTCTGTCTCTAAGAACCTTCCCAGCCCCTGAGCAGCTCCCCCCACAAAACTTCCATGCTTGTCTAGAAGCATCTTCATTCCCTGGAGCCACCTGGACCCTAACAGGACTTTTCCTGTTCCCGTAGAAATCTCACTGGGGACCTTAGTGGCCGTCTTTACTTCCCGCCTCGTCCTTGTACGTCTCACAAACCTGCCTGAGCCACAAACGCCTCACCTGTGAGTGTGGAGGGCCTCCATGTAGTGAGCATTCTCTGGGGTGTATCTCGTTTAATCCTCACCTAGAAGGTGCATTTATTGCTCCATTTTATAAAGGGAGCTGGACTCTGGGGTGTGCAGTCCTCTCCCTGAGGCCCTGTTACTGGAGGCAGGGCATCTGGGTCTGCCTCTAAACCTGTGTTCTTTGCTCCTCCCCTCTGCTCCCCACGGACTCCGGCCTGGTCCTCTGTGTCTTTGATCCTTTCACCTGCCAGAGCTGCCATCGAGCTCCAGGCCAGGCCTAGTGCTTGGCTATAGCAGTGCCCTGCTGTGGGGAGCCGGTTATAGCCAAGAAACTGTGGTTTAGGCCAATTACTTGGCCTTGGTGCCCTCTGCTGGATAACATCTAAAATAGCAGCCTGAGTCCACACTGGTATACTGTCTTTTTCAAGAGGGTATTGGTTTCCTCACCTATCTGTTTGTCCCACCTTCCATTCAGCCCTCCATCTACCCATCCACTTAATCACCTATCCATCTGTCTACCTATCCATCCACTGACCCATCCATCCACCCACCCACCCACCCACCCACCCACCATCCCAGTTTCATGAGGTCCTGTAGGCATCGCCACCATTCACTGGGGCTCTCACGCAACACCCCCAATGTCTGCCCTGTACCGGATCTTGTGCAGGCCTCAGTGATGCAGACACAGAACAAGGAGATGTCACACCTGGGTGCCCCTCTCCTGTTTGCACAGCACCTTCTCATCCATTGCATCCTTTGTCCCCACTGTAGCCCTAGGGAGCATTAGGGTCCCTGTTTACCTGGTGAGGAAGCTGAGGCCGAGGGAGACCAGACAGCATGGTGCAGTGGAAACTGCCTTTGGGACAGAGACTGGTTTCAGATTAGGGCTTTCTCATTTACTAATTCTGTCACGTGGGGCAAGTTTCTGAAATGATATGAACCTCAGTCCCTCCTCTGTAAAGCTGACTCACCCAGCCTGTATTTACGGTGCGTATATTTTGTGCCAGGCTTGGCTTTGGGGGTGCAGCAGTGAGCAGGACTGGAAAGGCCCTGCCCTCTGAACTTCACACTGTGGGGGTTGTAATGAGCTTAAATGAGATGAGAACATATCATAAGGCCATGCACGTCCCTCTGATGTCCTGTCATTGTCATTGTGGGGATGCTGCCCTGCTTTCTTGGGAAAACAAAAGATGTTTTTTTTAAAGCAGCACATGGGGTTCAGGGCATGGGCTCTGGAGCTAGATTGCCTGGTTTGAGATTCCAGACTCTGACACTTAAGAGCTGTGTGATCTCCAGCGAGTAATAACTTCTCTGTGCTTAGGGCTTCTGATCAGCTAAATAGGGACAATGTAATTAAACACACACTGATTGCACTCATAAGTGCCAGGCAGGGTGTTGGGGACCCCGACGTGAACGAGGCAGAAAAGCCCTGCCCCGTCTCATGGGCATGTGACGATTAAACGGATTTCGGCACGCCGAGCACTGAGAGCAGCCCTAAGTAAAATGCATGTCGCGTGTTTGCTCTGGTGGTGGCCCCGGGCGCTGCGAAGGCTCTGTGGGTGTTCTCTGTTGGTCCTTTATGTCGGTGACGCTTCTTGACTCTTGGGGGCTGATGAAGAGGACAGGGGCCAAGCTTATTCCATGGGCAGAGAGTGTAGAACAGGGATCAGGGGTTCAGGTCAGAGAGAGGCAGATTTTTCAACTCAAGAGGACAGAAGCCTTAACAGTGAGCAGCCCAGAACAGGGCAACCAGCCCAGGGAGCAGGGAGTGGCCAGTGACCAGGGGAGGTGTGCAAACACGGACAGCGACACCCCAGGGAGCCCCTACCCTGGTGGAGAGGTGCACAGAGACCACTCAATGCTCCTTCAACCAAGAGCTTCTGGGGACAAACTCTGACACGCTTGGAGAGAGCCCCCAGGATGGAGGGGAATCGGTCAGGGCAGTGCTGCCTCCTGGTGGCAGCCGCCAAGGCATCTGGCGGCCACCTCCTGGTCCTGACCCTGATGCCAGGCAATTGCCCTCTGCTTGTGTCCAAGACTTGATTGCCCTTCCCAGGACCTGCCCCCTGGTGCAAGACGTGCCCTCCCTACAACTTGCCTCAGTCTAGGCAGCGGCTGCAGTTACTGCTGTGGCACAGAGGAAAAACTTCCCTGCCAAGCCCTGCCCCGGTGGCAGATTCATGAGCAAAATAAAGAGCTGCTGAGGTAAGCCTTGAAGTATGAGGTGCTTTCCCAGCATTAGCTAGAGCACAACAGCTCCTCGAAGCCTTCCTTGCCTCTACTCAGGCGGTTGGTCTCTCCTTCTCACTCCGTGTACACCTTGTCCTTCCTGTCAGAGTCGTTTCTGCCACAGGACTCTCCTGCAGGCACACACCAGGCTGACACAGACACCCTGCCTGACCGCAGGGCTGGGCACCTGGCACAAACCAATTAAAGGCCCAGTTTGGTCAGATGAGCCCCGGCGGAACAGGACCCGGAAGATCGTGGCTGCTGGGTGGACGGCAGGATCCAATGAGTGGGGCTCCAGCTGGGGGTGTCAGCCCTGGGTGGACCACCGTGAGTTGCGTCGCCTGAGGTCTCCAGGGGCCTTGTGCAGGAGGGGCCGAGCCAGGAAGACGGACAGACTTCAGAAATAGAGAAATAGTGTGTCTTCCAGATGAAAAAGCTGGGCCCAGGGTTGGCCCAGGCTGGCCTGCCTGCTGCATGTGTCTGCCCTGACTCTTCCCTTGCAGGCACACGGCGGGCACCCCGCACTCTCCGATCTGCACATCACATTCGCTTGTGTCGTTCGTTTCTCCTCGGGAGACCTCCCACGATCCACTCCTGGGAGAACCTCCTTTCCGGCAGGGTCTGGGTGGACCACTGCTGCCCGCCCCTGACTGCCTCAGGGACAAGTGGTGCTGGTGTCTTCCATTTGCCCACCCAGACCCTACCCTGCCTTTACCCACGTCTTCTGGGCCCCAGGAGGCCGATCTGTATAAGCAATATCACCGGGGTCGCTTGCCTCACTAAATGAGATCGAAATGCCAGAGCTTCCTTGGAGCACTGCCTGGGAAAGAGTCGGAAGGCTCGGGACAGTGGGTGCGTGGGAGTGGATCTACTACATCTAGGATCTACTGGCTACAGGAACCTGCTCACACCCCTAGGGGGAGCTGAGGACACTCCCTTCCCCAAAGTGCTAAGGAGCACGTTCTCAGCCAGGGGACACCTCACCATCCTGGAAGGACTCCAGGTGCTTGTCCTCTGCGAGTCTCGGGTGGCCACGGGGGTGCTGTGATGGAAGTTCTGATCTCCGTGTGGATATTGGGAGCCCAGGCAGAGGGCAGCTCTTCACCACCAGGAGCAAGATGAACACCATGATGGTAATAAGCCACAGACATGCAGTGGTTACAGGTCCTCGGGGTGTTTTAGGGGTGGCTAGTTAACCGCAGGGTCCCTAGGCCTACTGGGCAGAAACCTGTCGCAAGTCGTCACCACGTGGACACATTGCCTTTCGCCCGGGTCCCAGGCCGAGCAGCTCACAGGCTCAGAGCTCTTAGCTGCGCTGAATTCTGGGCCCCTTTGAGCAGAGCATGTGTCACAAATCTTCCTCCACGGGGTCCCGCTGTCACTTACCGGAATGACTGTCCTCTGGGAAAAGGAAAGTGCCCTGCCCATCCAGGAGGCTGCTAGATACTGGCTGTGCTGCTAGCTTTGACTAAGGCCGCTGTCAGGGATCCTGCAGCCGATGACCCGAGGGGTCTGGAAGCGGGTCCTTCCCTCCTGGAGCCCCCAGGTGAGGCCCCGCCCCACCGGATGCCAAGGCTGCGGCCTGAGACCCTGAGGGGAGGTTCCCTTTAAGCTGTCTGACCTGCGGCAACTCTGTCTAACACGTGTGCCTGCTTTACGTTGCTGAGTTTGTGGCAAGTTGTACAATATGGAAAACGAATACAATGCGTGATATTTTAAAATGCTGCTTAAATTAGAATACTAAATGCTGAGGAGGATATAGTGAAACTTGTGCATTTTTAATATGTATTAACACTATTTTCTTTCGTTATGAGAGTTTTCAAACATACAGAAAAGTAAGGAGAATACTACAATAAGCCCAAGTACAACCATGGCTTAAATTCAAAAGTTAAGGTTTTTCTATACGTTATTTATCCCTCCTCTTTTTGTATAATAATTTCAAACAAACCCCAGACACCCTTCATTTCCCCTCTCACACATCCGAGTAGGCCGGCTTGAAAAACTGCCTGATTTCTTACATAACAACCTTGCCATTATCATGTGCAAAAAACCCCAAAATTAACTTTGTATCAGTCCATATTCAAATATCTCTAATTATTTAAAGAATATCTTGACTCAGTACATTTTTTGGAACTTGCAATACGAAGCTGTATGCAACAAAAGCCTTAATCATGTTTCTATTCTTTGATCCAGTATGGCTATTCTGAAGATTTATCATAAGGAAAAAATCCAAAACACTACAAAGGTG
Source organism: Phyllostomus discolor (assembly GCF_004126475.2). NCBI lineage: Eukaryota > Metazoa > Chordata > Mammalia > Chiroptera > Phyllostomidae > Phyllostomus > Phyllostomus discolor. Next base: position 118,390,218 of record NC_040908.2, read on the forward strand.
TGATATCTATTAAAGAAGTATTCACAATGGTGAGAAATTGCAAACAAATCAGATATGTAATGTATCAGTCAGGGTACACTCTGGAAAATGGAACCCTCCCCAGGAGTCCAACAGCAGGAAATTAGAATGTGGAAAGGTGTTGGGATCAGAAGCAGTTCAGGGATTGGTGCAGAGAGCAATAGGCAGGAAGTCTCTCCCAGCCCTGGTGGGGAGGGACGAGAGTGAGGAAGGAGGTGGTCCTCTTGGAGTCCATAAACTGGGGCCACCTTAGAAGGGTGTATGATGAGGCTGCAACCCAAGAGGAGACCGAGTCATCATTGGGTCACTGTCCAAAGTGTGTTCTCTCTCTCTCTCATGCTCGCATGCACACACACAAAAAGAGAGAGCCACCTTCTGCCTTCTCCCGTTTTCCTTTCCTCCAGTTTCCTGCGAGTGTCTCCTGTTGGCTGAATCGGGGCAGAAGCCAGTGGCAGAGGATGCTGGGAAGTGCAGCTGTGGGGGTAGCTCCCTGAGGGCCAGGGGTCCCTCTAACCTCCCGCTTGGAAGCCCTGTCAGGTGGGAAGTTCAGGGCATGAGCCTGAGAGTAACAGGCATTTGTCTGGCATGTCAGCAAGGGCCCTACCCTCCTTCCAGAACAAAAAAGGGCTAAATAAAAGTATCCAGCAACATCCACTCAGTGTGTTCCTTGACCATGAACATTATAATTATGAAGCTTGTGTAGAATTATGGAAAATGCTTGTGCTGAATTATGATACGACATCATTACCAGTCTTTATCTTTTTGTTTGTACACCACTGATCACTTTCTGACATAAAAGATAAATCTACTTGTTTATTGTGTTTGTAGTTTGTTGACTCATACACAGGAGGGATGTCTCTCTCTACTTCTGCCACCAAGTTAGCTCTGTGAGGGGCAAAATCTTTGGTTCTTTTTGTTTCTTTGTTGATATATCTCAAGTGAACTGTGCCTGAAACATAGTTGGTGCTCAGTAAAGATTGCTGAGCGAATAAAGCGGTATGAAGAAGGCAAAGGACAACACTTACCTCACAAGGTTGTCGTACGGGTTCAATGAGAGGAGTGTGCGTGACCCTTGCATATGGAGGGCACTTAGTGCACTTGGTGAACTAACGTTGCTTTCATCTAGGTGGCAGGGAGCAGGTCGGGGAGGAAGGACGGGAGAGTGGTGCCTATCTCCTCATAAGGGTCCCCTAAAAGGGAAGATAGAAAAGTCTTCCTCCTTCACTATAATTCCCAGAGAACCAATGTGGTATGATGAGCAGAAACCAGGATCTGTAATCATCACTCCACTTACTAGCGCTGTACCTTCAGTCAAATTACTTAACCTCTCTGGGTTGTGCTTTCCTTATCTATCAGGTGGGAATGCAGTAATAATAACACCTGTCTCGGGAGATTGTATAAATAGTGTTGGCACATAGTGGATGTTCAGTGATGCTTGTTTCTTTAGTGCTGGCTCATCCCCTTCCTCTTGGGAGTCCCAGCCAGTCCTGGAGCTGTCCGGAGTGCTGAAGTCATCCTCCCTCCCTCCCTCCCTTCCTTCCTCCTTTCCTCCCTCCCTCCAACAGGTACTCCTTCATTCCCTCCTTCCTTTCTGGCTTCGTTCCCCAGAGCCCTAGGATCTAAACAGATCAAATTTTCCAAGTGGCTTCTTCACATTCCTGGGGGGACAGGGAGGGGATGAGCCATATGTGAAGCGCTCCCCAGGCAGGACTCTCTGGAAGTTGACGGGCAGCAGCAGCAGTGGCCACGCTGGCTGTGGTGGCAATGGGGGCTCCCCAGGCCAGAGTCTGTTTGAAGAGCTTGATGTCCGAGGACACTGTGCAGAAACCTAGAATCCCAAAGACAGTAAATCAGTCCCAACAGCACAGTCTGGCAGGTGGGTCTTCAGGAATCTTGCCCTGAAGAAGGCAAGCAGGATCAGGTGGGGGCAGGAGGGTGACCCTTGGGTACAGAAGGTGGAGGAGTCCTGGCCCTGACGGGACTCGCCCATCGCCCTCCCCTGGTTTCCAGCCATCCTCCCTGTTTTAGTGTTTCATCTGTTAATGTAGCTAAAGGTGTCTTCATCTTTCTGGGTTATGATAATATGGAGTTGGCTAACTCCATGAACTTGGCCCTACGAGCCAAGTAATCTGTGGCTAATCCTTGGTGTCCATCTCTTTGATTCTAAAAACACCAACGGCCTCCCCCCAAACACCGGGAAGGCAGTGCATTAACCCACTGCACGGGAGGTGGGGGCTCTGTGGGCCTACCTGCCCCTGCGGGAAGGGCTGGCCGAGGGGTGGGGCCAACTTCAGAGACAAAAGCCACCTGTTTCCTAATTTTTATTAACAGCCAGAACATCCGAGCTGAGGGAGTTTGGAGACCTAAACATCTAAACTAAGTCTTCCCTGTACAAATGGAACAACTGAGGCACAGAAAGAAATATGGTCTCCATCCCACACATCAGCAGCAGAGCTGGGGCTGGAACCGGCTCTTGCCCTGGTGCCTGGCTGGCCGGGCAGCAGGCCTGAGCCGTCTGTGAGTCCCTGCTGGCCCTCAGTGCAGAATTCCCGGGACGCTGGGCGCGGCCAGCGGGCTGCTGCTTCGTGGGACCTAGGGAAGGCCCTTCTTCCTGCTCCTTTCTGTGCCTCGGAGGAGTTGGTTCAGATGTTTAGATTTCCAAGGATGCCTCAGCTCTGATGTCCTAGGTATTCAATAAAAAGAGGTGGTTTTTGTCTTGGACTGGACCACGGGAAGTCAAGCCCTGGCCCAGCTCAGCCCTAAGTTTCTACGAGACCTCAGACAAGTCACTGTCCCACTCAGAGTCACTGTGTCTCTTCTCAGGGCCTCTGAGAACAGAGGCAAAGCAGTGGGTCGCAGGTGCTTTGGAAAGTTCAGATTGAGGGACAAAGTGGCTGTCATTACTGTCAGCCACTTATGCTTATGCTCCCAGCTGGAAATGGTTGGTTCTCTGTGAGCCCAGAACAAGCCCAGCTCCTCCAAGGGCCCGTCCTCAGGGGCAGGGATGCTAGGGGACCACTCTGAGGGGTGTGGCAAGAGGGCAGGGAGGGCACAGAGGGATTCTTGGAGGCTGGCAGAAGAGCAGCCACCCCCAAGTCGCTGAGCCCTGAGCTGGGGCAACCATAGTATTGTAGACCCGGAGGAACCACATTGGCCAGCCCGGCAAACTGGCTTCTTTACCGCTGGAGAGGCTGAGGCTTTGAGTGGGGCAGAGGCAAGACGGGGGCTGAAACTTACACTCCCAGCTCCCGTCCAGCTCTCTTTACACCACAGAGCAGCTGCCTCTGCTCAGAGATCCAAAGATAGTGGTGACGGTGATCGTGAAACTATGCCAGTTAGTAAGTACCTACTTACTTCCCTTTAGTACGTGCTACCTACTTACCTGCTTACCACGGGGAGTCTCCCCACTGTGCTCCACACAGTTCAGTCTTCACACAACACTGCCAGGCAGCTGTTCTCATCTCCATTGTACAGACGAGGAAACCCACGCCCAGGGGTAGGGGCTAGTGAGTGATAGAATGAGGGTCTATTGCTCTGCACAATTCCAAGGCCCTTCTTATTCCTCGGCTCTGAACAGACCATCACTGTCGGCATCCAGAGGGTGTCCTCTTACTCTCTCCATCTACCCTTCAAGTGTCAGCTAATTCCAGCTGGGCCTCCCCAGGAAGCCTCCCCCACCACCAACGAGCCTTCTCAGGAGGCCCTCCGGGCCTCGTCCCTGGCCCGGCCTGCTGCCCGCACTGTGGCCAGCTCTGCTCTCGGCTGGGGCCGGCCTCCTCATCAGCCCGGCCGTTTCCGAAGGGTGAGATTAAGTCTGATGCCTTCCGGGGGCACCCACAGTGGGGACTGCTGGCTGCATGAGTGGTGTGGGAGGCCTGCCGAGTCCTGCGGGTGGGGAAGAGGCAAGGGTAGGGATGCAGGCCAAGGTCAGGCTTGAGCCCGTGGGCCGCAGGATGGCATCGAGGTCCTGGAACAGTGGGATGGGGCAGAGATGCCCCAGTCCACGTGTCCTGGTGAAGGAGGCCCCCATCCAGTTCCTCTCAGTTTCCTCATCTGTACAGCAAGGGTAGAAAGCCCTCTGCACCGGGCTATGTGGCATCAGAGGGGGAACTGTGCGCATGCATTGTGAGCCCTCTGGCCACAGGCATGCAGTGGGTGAGCTCCCTGTACCTTGGCCCTGCTTGCACTAGGGACCCATGGATGCCAGCAGAGTCAAGTGCTATGAAAGGGTGATTGAGGGGACTGAGGGTAAGAGGCAGGGGAGGCTCCAAGGTGCACCAGGAGAACTCAGCCCCCCTTAGAGGACCAGTGCAGGAAGGAATAATGGTAACAAATTGAAAGAGGTAGGATTTGTGGAATACCTAAGTCCCAGGGGCTGTGATAAGTATGTCACATTAAGTCACTTAATCATCACAATAACTTCATAAAGTAGGTTTCATTATCCACCTTTTACAGAAGAAGGGGATGGGGCTGGGAAACTCCAGAGACTGTTGTAGGGCCACAAGGATGGGAAGCAGTGAGAGCGTGCCCCAGGTCCGACTCCACAGCCTACACCCTGAGCCCCTGGGCTGCAGCCCAGGACTACGTGTGGGCCTCCCAAGGCTGCGGCTCTTCCGGCATTGTGGGTCCAAATCCCTGTCTTACCAATGAGGAGGCTGAGGTTTAGGCAGGGTTGTCTGCATCAAATTTATGTAGAAAGTGCTGGCAGAAAATGCTAGAAGCCTCGTCCTCATCCCCCTCCCCAGGACTGCAGGGGCTGGCGCCCTGAAGGCTGGTACTGGCTGCTCCACACAGGAAGGGTTGCCTGACCCGCCAGGGCCTGCGGGAGTCCACTTGTGGCCCCCCAAGGAGAGCTCCTCCCCTGCCGCTTCTCTCTATGGTTCTTTGGGGTGCCCTCCTGTGGGCTGCTCCCCCCTCAGTCTGGCCTGTGGGGCAGGGACCTTTACCCTGGGGGTGCTAGGTCCCCAGGACTGTGACCCCATCTTTGCCCAGGCTCTCTGCAGTGTGGCTGCCCAGCTGGCTGTGTACCGAGCTAACCAGGATTCCTCACCAATGCTGGTTTTTGTGGTCCTTCCCATGGGCTGTGATACCCCTCACGCCCTGGCCACATTTCTAGCCCACAAGCATGTGGTAGCTGCTTTTGTGGGCTATGTAAACCCTAGTTACTGCCTAGCGGCAGCCCTATCAACCCAAGGCTGGGTCAAGACCCTTCTCTCCTGGGCATGTGGGGCTCCAGAGGGAGGTGGTGAGCTGGTGCCCACTCTGTCTTCTGCTGCCTGGGTGCTACTGTCCATCATGGGACACTCCAGCTGGGCTTGTGTGGCTGTTGTGTCCTTCCACCAGGACATCTGGGTGGTCACAGCCCAGCAGGTGGCCATGACTCTCAGGACACAAGGGCTGCCTGTGGTGCTGGTGACTTCTCTGGGACCCAGGGGGCAGGGGCCACAGAGGTACTGATGCAGCTCTGCAGCATGGACAGCCTGAAAAGTAAGTGTGTGGGGTGCCTTCCTCCCATGGGCAGCCTGGGTTTCATATGGCTGCGGGTGGGGAGTTTCCCCCGCATCAGACACTAGGCTGAGCACTCGACAAAGACCCACATTTAACCTCCCAGCAGCTCTGAGAGCTGGTCCTGCTGAGTCTTGCAGCTCAGAGAAGGGGAATAACATGCCCAAGTCGCAAAGCTGGCAGGCAGCTCAGCTGGATTTTGAGTTCTGATTCAGACATTGGGTGTGGAGTGGGAGCCGAAGGCTCCCTTAGTCATTGCCTGGTACAGAGAGGGAAATGAAAGAGGAGGAAGGGTGCCCCAGGGAAGGAGGCGGAGCCATTCTCAGTTTCTTAGTTACAGTCAGAACTTTCATGGATGTGTTGATTGGTCGATAGCTTCCTGAATTTATCAAGCCCCAGCTGTGCGGGTGCTGGGTTGCATGGGTGACCAGGACAGACCAGGTGGCTGGTCCCCCGGGGATGACTGTGTGATGAACAGACAGGTGGTTATGGAAGAGAGGTCAAGGCCATCCCAGGAACAAAGACCTGGAGAATCAGAGGAGGCATGGGGCTAGGTAGGCCCTGGGGGTTCTGAGGAGGCTTCTTGGAGGAAGTGACACCTTGACCTGCCTTTAAGGAAGCAGTTGGCCCGGGAGAGGCGTGGTAGAGTAGGGTAGAGGGAGCGGTGTGACTTGGAAGACAAAGGGACCTTAGAGTTCCTCTAAACTGGGGTTTTTTCAAGCTGTGGGCCATTTGGGTCTTATAAACCAATTTAGTGAATCAAGATGAACAAGAGAGAGAGAGGGAGAGAGAGAGAGGGAGAAAGTGATAGAGAAGAACAGAATTGACAGGAATAGAGGAATAAACTAGAACGGAATGAAAGCAGCGACTGTGAACGTGCACTGCAGATGTACGTGACCAAGCGCTTTGTAAACACTGTTCCGCCAACGGTCCCTGAGCACTTCCCCACGCCTGGCCTGGCCTGGCTCTGGGCATGTAGGGAGCAGCTGGCTGGGCTCCACCCAGCAATGAGGATCGGGACCGGCAGGAGACAGGTGTGTATTTAGGCAACAGAAGAGTCCAGCTGCTGGGGCAGCTGACCTAGTAGGGGATGGGCCGGGCTTCACAGAGCAGGTGACTTTGGGGCAGGGCCTGACCACGAGAAGCTGATTTCAGGAGGGGGATGAAGGGAAGGCATTCCAGGCTGAGGGGTCAGCTAGTGCAAAGGCAGCAGGCTAACGGGACTAGGAGAATGAGCAGTTCTTCTCTGGGTGGATGGAGCACGGTGCCAGTCGGTGGGGGGACCAACCAGACTCCTCCCCCAACACTGTGCAGGAGATCGAGTTCGGCCACTGCGCTGACTTTCAGCAGCTAGGAGCAGAGTGGTTAGGGGCGCACTCTCTGCACTCAGATAATCAGGATCCCAGACCTGGCCCCACTTCCTACCAGCTGTGTGACCTCAGGCAAATCATTAAACCTCCCTGTGCTATTGTTTCCTCATCAATGATAGGAGCCTAATAAAAGTCCTTACTTTGTAGTGTTGTGAAGATAAGGTAAACTACTGCAGATAAAGGGCTCAGAACCCTGCCCTGCGAGCAGTGAGCACTGCTTAAAATCAGTGCAAGCTTTGACACATTAACCTCCCAGGTTTGTGCATCGACTCCATCTTGTGGCCAAATATGAAACAGCAGCTCTGGCTCCTCCTAAGACAAAGGGGAGGTGAGGTGAGAAGTGGAGAAGTGGAATAGAGACCAGGAAGAGGAGATGAGACAAAGGAAGGCCAGGTTTGGTTTCCCTCCAGTCCTGGTGGGTCTCCTTCAGAAGGCCTCCCCCGACTATTCTGGGGACAAGAGGGGGCGGTGCCAGCCCATACTCACATAGCAGGGCTACCCAGGAGCTCAGGAGAGGGTGGGCCTTCAGGCCCTGACTGCCGCATGACCACGGTCCTCATGCCCCAGCAAGGGGACCCTCAGCCTTCCTCGTGGCTCCACATTCCTGGATTTTTTGAGAAAGGGATTGCAGTAGGAACCTGGGCCACATTCAAAGTGAGTGGTGGTCCTTTTTTGGCTGGGGTTGCAGCCCAGGTCAGGGGCCCAACATACAGAGCACCTTTACCTTGGGCAGATGTGTGGGACCCTTACATTAGGCAGGGTCCCTTCTGGATTGGGGATGAAATTGTCTAACTTATTTCCCAGAGCCGATGTATTTTACTAAAGGCGAAGGGGAGTGCGTTCATGTCTGCCTAGACCTTGAGGATGCACCCAGAGCCACAGTTCAATTTATAAGCTGATGATAAATGGGTAAACGAAATGTGGTCTGCCCACACAGGGGCTATTGTGTAGCCATAATGGCGAATGAAGTACTGGACCAGGCTATTATATGGATGAACCTGGAAAACATCAAGCTTAGGGAAAGAAACCAGTCACGAAGGACTGCATAATTGTCTGATTCCATTTATATGAAATGTCCAGAACAGGCAAATCCATGGAGACAAAGCAGACGAGTCGTTAGTTCACTGGGGTGTGGAGGAGGGAGGAATGGGGAGTGACTACTAATGGGCTGGTTTTGGGGTGATGGAAAGTGCTCCAGAATTAAGTAGTGGTGATGGCTGCACAACCTTGTGTGTATCCCCAAACCACTGAGTTCACTTTTTTTGAGTTGTAAATTTAAAAAAAAATGATTTATTTATTTTTAAAGAGAAGAAGGGAGGGTAACATCAATGTATGGTTGCCTCTCGAGTGCCCCCTACTGGAGACCTGGCCTGCAACCCAGGCATGTGCCCTGATTGGGAATCGAACCAGCAACACTTTGGTTTGCAGGCTGGTGCTCAATCCACTGAGTCACACCAGCTAGGGCTTTTTTTTTTTAAAGAGGAGTTGTAAATTTTTTTAAAAGGGTAAATTTGATGGTATATAAATTATGTTAATTTTTTTAATATTACAAAAAGGGTACAAGCTGGGAGCCAGGCTGCCTATGTTCAGATCCCCGGCCCTGCCATCAGGGGCATAGGAGTGCCTGGAGCCACTCCTGAATCTCCCTGGGCCTTGATTTTTTCGTCTCAAAAGAGAGATAAGGATAAACCTACTTCTTAGTACTGTTGTAATATCAAATGACTAAATGTTTGCAGAAGTACTTTAGGACGACTCAGAGCAGGTCGTCAGTACACATTTGCGCCTGTCAGAGACCGCACGGCGGAGGGGCTGAGGGATCTGTCCGAGGTCACCCAGCTGGGAACTAGCAGCCGCAGAACTCTTGTTCTTGCGGGAGCAGGGAGAGTGGGTGTGGCCGAAGAAGTCTGAAGCAGGCGTGGCCCCTGAGCTGTGGCTGGGCTGCCTCAACGTCCTGAGAAAGGCAGGGCTGCAGAGGGCCTGGAGGGTGGGCTAGGGACAGGGTGACTTCAGGAGACTCCTGTTGGTTTGGACTGCTCCTCACCCAATGTGGAAGCTTCTAACCTCAGAAGGGAAGTCCTGCTGTTGTCACGATCACCACCACATCAATCACAATTATCACCATCACACACCAGCAACCCAAAGTCACATCACTCCCCTAACATGATCATCACCATGGCCACCAGAAGCACAATCCCTTCCATCAGCGTCACCATACACATAACCAACACCAGCTGAGTAGCTGCCCTCCCTCCACCCGCCCACCATTTATTCACTACTTAGTGAGCATCAGCTGTGCGCCAGGCTGTGTTCTGGATTGGAGGATACACCCACGGAGAGGGGACAGGACTCCTTCCCTTGGGGAGCTTCCAGTGACTTGTCACCAATAATCACATAAGCCTCCTCACCCCTGAGACTGTCACCATCCCGAGAGGCGCTGTGGGGTGGAGGCCAGAGCACAGGATCTGAGTCGGGAAGACCCCAGGTGGGATTCTGCCTCCTCAGGTGGGACAGCTGGCTTTCCTGCAAAACGGAGATGATGAAACCACCCAGGGGAACTCTGCCAATTCGAGAGAATGCATGGCACAACCCAGCACTGTCCCCGGTGAGCAGGGTGCCCTTGATGAAGTGTGAATTTTATTATTATTTCCAACACCGCCACCATCTGAAATCGGGTTCGGGAGACTAGGGGACTGGAGGCAGGTGCTTTGGGGGGCATCCTGTAACCCTGTGCATAGATGTTTCCGAAAAGAAAAGGCTTGGCTGTGTTTAAATAAGTTTGGAAATCACTTGGGTTAGCAATAGGACTTCTCAGGACTTTTAATGCGCTCTTCTGCTTATCTATGACTGTGTAACAGCTTATCCCTCAGTATAGTGGCTTAAGTAATGCCCCAAATTACTTTATAACATCCTACAATTTTGTGGGCAGGAGATTTGGGCAGGGCTCGGCTAGACAATTTTTCGGTTTCACTTGGCATTGATTGGGGTCGCTTAGTGGTATTCAGCTTATAAACAGTCAGAAGCTGGCAAACTATGGCTCATGGGCCAAATCAGGCCCACCACCTGTTTTATAGATAAAGTTTTATTGGAACACAACCATGCTCCTTTGTTTCTATATTGTCTATGGTGGCTTTTGCAGTCCAACGGCAGAGGTGGGTGCTTGTGACAGTGACTGTGTGGCCTGCAAAGCCTAACATCCTTACCATCCAGACCTCTGCAAAAGTTTGCATCCATCCAGAGGACCTTCACTCACGTGCTAAGTGCCTCAGCAGGGCTGGGCCTGTCTTCCCACTCTGTGCAGCCTCTCCAGCGTGGTGACTCTCCATGTGGCCTCTCTCCATGTGGCCTGTCCAGTGTGGTGACTCTGTCTAGACGGACTTCTTATGGCCACTCGGGGCTCCAACAGCAAGGACTCAAAGACACAGGAAACAGAAGCTGCCAGTCTTCTAAGACCCAATCCCGAACCTCACAGGACCACTCCCACCACGCTCTGTCGGTCACGGCGTCACAGAGCCCATTCAGACTCTGGTGGGAGGGGGACAGAGGCCCCACCTCTTGAAGGCAAGAATGGCAAAGGATTTGAGGCCATTCTTACCACATAGGTTAATATGTGTGTGATCTCTATGGGGGAAGAGTGTTCAGGTCTCCCCCTCTGAGCTGACCCCTGAGCTATTTGTGTGAGGAGGGCCTCATCAGACAAGGGTTCCATCTTTCTTGCTTGAGCAAAGGCTGGCATTGCTGGTTAGGTTTGAGCTCTCTGACCTGCGGGGCAGCTGTCAGGGAGGCTGCTTTCTGCTTGGACCCAAACACCTCTGCACCTCTTCCTCTCCTTATCAGTCACTGAGGCTTGGAGTTTTCAGGTTCATGGTGTCCCTTAGGTCGGGAAACAGGCTTAGATCCCTGCACTGTGGACTTGGCTAAAGCTCATTCACTATTCATCTATTATGTTTCCACTTGCTCATTCACTCATTCATCCATCCATCCACTCATCTGCCCTTCCATCCATCTATCCATCCACCCACCCTCCAACATTTCTGATGCCTCTCTACGCTCAGCCCTGGGCTGCACATACCGAGGGCCCCGATGTAGATGCACCTGTCCCACCCCTGGGGGCTCCTAAAGATGCTCACTGCCCCGGCAGGTGCAGGAGCTGCAGCATGGGAATGTTGCCACCTGCCTGGGTTTCTTCGTGGCTCCTGCGATCAGTGCGCTGGTGCTGGAGCACTGTGCCTGGGGCAGCCAGGAGGACCTGCTGCAGAACGAGGCCCTGCAGCTGGACTGGACCTTCAAGGCTGCCCTGCTGCTGGATTTGATTCACCTGAGAAACCCCGCCCCCCACTGCCGTTGGTCTGGAGCTGTGGGGGAAATGGGGAGGGTGGGGAGACAAGATGCTCAGACTTCCCAGACCTGGGCTGTCCTCACTTTGAGAAAAGTCTGAATAGCGTGGCAAAGGGTGAGGGGAGGCAAGAAGGTTTTCTGGGGCCCATGGGAGTTCTGAAAGGACCATGGTCCCCTTCATTCACTACAGGCCCGATGGACCCCCATTATGTCCATTGCAGGGCATGCGCTATCTGCACCATCGCGTTTCCCTCGTGGCCGCGGCAAGTCCTGAAACCGTGTGGTGGATGGCGGCTTCGTGCTACAGGTCACCAACCACGGCTCTGCGGAGCTCCTGGGAGCTCAGCCGGCTCCCCGCCCACGGCCAGCGCCGGAGGTCAGCTCACTGGCAGGCAGGGGTTCTGAGGCTGCTGTTTAAACGGGTGCTGTGAGGCAGGGGAAAAGGCGAGGTCGCCAGTCCTCCAGCACTTTGTGTGGGGTGACCCGAGGCTGATGGCTGTCCTCTCTGAGCCTCGGCCCCTGGCCTGTAGATGGGGAAAAGCCCGCCTCCTCCCGTGGCTAAAGGGTGAGAGTGGTGACCCTATGTGTAAGACATGCCCACCCAGCTCGGCCCAGGTGGGTGGTTGGTGGGTGACACTGTGTGGCCCTGCCCTGTGATCGCAGAGCTGCTGGGGATGGCCCGGAGCTGCTACGCATGCTCAGGAGGGAGCTGGGGGGGTGGGGGGGGGCGGGGGGGCGGGGCACCCTCACTGGAGATGCCTTCAGTGTTGGCGCGTCCTGCAGGAGGTTCGGAGAGGCCGGCCCTACTGCTCCTCTGGGCTTTCCGCAGACAGTTCGGCCTCCTCGTCTCCACGTAGTCAGGGAGCTCTGCGAATGCACGTCAGGACACTCGGGCCTGAGAATAACCAGTAGATACACTTGCCTGGCTTGACCATCAGAGCTGGTTTCTGTGGCTTAAGCCAGGCAGCCTTCAGCAACTCTGCCAAAATGGCAGCGGTCAGTTCCAGGGCTGAGGACACTGTTTCTGGGTGAAAGCCCCAGCCCCTTCCTGCCTGTCCCAGTGTCGTTGCCAAGGGTGCAGGAACCGACCACAGCTCAGCACCGACCTTGTGTCTATATGGGGCTTGGTTCTTCCCCAGCTGTCCCACTTACTTACTGTGTGACCTCACACAAATCACTCAGCCTCTCTGAGCCTCAGCTTTCTCCCCTTTAAATGAGAATCAGATTTAGAATGGGCCAGACATCCGGCCCATGTCTGATGTGACCAGACTGCTTGGTCTCGAGGGCCTGCTTCTCTGGGTGGGACTCCTTCAGGAGCATCTCTGTCCCCATACTTTTGGGTGCAAGAGAGGATCACTCACACCTTCCCTGTTGTCACCTGCTCTCAGACACCTCCTCCCAGTGCCAGCGTCCAGCTTCAGAAATGTTCCTTCCCCTTCCACGTTCTCGGTCAGGGCTTCTGGGACTCCAGGCTGCTCTTCCCGTTGTCCCCCGGCTGCCCCTATCCAGTCCCTGGGGCCTGTCCCCGCAGACACCCTGGCATCTCAGCTCCAAGCGCAGGGCAGCGGTGGAGCCGAGCCCACCATCCCTCCCACCCGCAGTGGACAATCTTTAACTCACAAGGAGGCCCGGCCGCTTCCTTTCTCCATCAAAGCAGCGCTCAGTAAATAATGAGCATTCCAGGCCCCAAATTTATGAGGTGAAGGGGTGGGAAGGAGGGGGTTCCGTCAGGCCATTTGTTCAACACTCTGCAGGGCTACCACCACCCCATCTGTCTGCTGAGAGAGGGAGAACCAGCCAGACAGGCTTGCCAACCCTGCCACTGGTGCAGGGGGCTGCAGGGCACTGCAGGCTGCAACTCTACCCTGCCTCAGGTGCAGGGACCAGGCCTGGAACCCCACGGCCACGCCGGGGTTGGGGTTGGGTGGCTGCTTCCTGGGGTGCTCTCCCTGGTCACTCCCTGGGAGTGAACTGCTAAGGGCGCCGTCACTGGGGAACACCGACCGGCACTCGGTGCCGCACCAGTTCGCTCACAACTCTGAGTAAAGTCTTTCAGGCTCTGAGCTTCGGTTCCCTCATCCGTGAAATGGGGGCCACCGTGCCTGCCTCCCGGAGCAGTTGTGAGGATTAGGGAGCACACTTGAGACAGAGAGCCTGGCTCACGTGGCACCCGATAAAAATCTGCCTGGGTGGCTTTAGGGCTGAGCTGGTGAGGATCCCAGGGTCCCTCTTGACTATCTCCCTAGGAAGCAGACTCTGTGAGAGTAACATCTTTTTAGACCCTGTGTGTGTGAGGCACTTGTGCGGGAGTTAAGTGCACCCTGTTCAGAGACAATTAAGTGAGGCTCAGACACAAGAAGGGACTTCTCTTTGGGAAGCAGGGGGTCAGGATATGGGCAAAAGTCCCCTGATTCGAGCTCAGTGCTCTTGCCCTATAATCTCTCAGCCTCATCCATGGAGCATCTCCCACATGGAGCCGGGCGTGACTTCTCCCTCAGCTGCCAGCAGAGTCCAGCGGTCAGGGAGATGTGCTGGGCGTGGATGGCCGGCACAGCACAGGGAGCACAAGGCCCTGCCAGGCCTGGGCCAGTGGTGCCCAGCAGGTTTGCAGAGGAGGGCTCCATCTCCATGTCAGAGAAGGTGGGAGCCTTCCATGCTGCTATTTGACTTTCAATATCTGCTGACTGAGAAAATACCTGAAGACAAAATCTGCTCTGAAAGCAGTAACACTTTGAAATGGGTTTCTATTTTAGTCATCACAGCACCATCTGAACACTTTTGAAAAAGTGTTGTGCATGTGTGTGCGCAACATATTATTGGTTCCATCTGCTTGCACTCCTCCGTGAGCACACACAGCTTCCGGACCCTGTAGTCAGGGGCCCTCAGGTCCGAGGCTGCAGGCTGGGGGCCTCTGGGCGGATGGAGGAAATCACACAGGTCAGCAGGAGATCCGGCCCAGTTGTGGAGTCTGCTTTTAGCAGCCCCGTGGCTGTGGGAGAATGACTTAACTCCAGGAATCTCAGTTTCCCAGGCTGCAGATGCAGGCACTACCCCCGAACACAGAGGCCAATGAGGGGAGGGGAGGAGAGTGAAATCCAGAAAGGAGCTTCTCACGGGCCCCCAGGATGCCCTCCTCCTCACCCAGCAGAGGAGGGTCCAGTTCTTGGAGATGAACCGGCTGCGCCGTGAGAGAGCCCCATGCAGTCTGTGCTGTTATTATGCCCCTCTTATCAGTGAGGCAACTGAGGCTCGGAGAGGGGACAGAACTTGCACAGAACGTAAACGGATACTCTCCAAGTCCCCTCCCGATTTGCTGAAAGCCTGAACTTGTGCCCAGCTCCTCTCCCTCCCAGTGTCCTTGTGAATCCCTCTGCTTTCCCAGGCTGCCGAACTGCCCCCCCAAGGTTCTCTGCCTGCACTGTGAGGTGGAGAAACCAGGCACCAGTGGCAGTGCCAGCACTGGAACTCAGATCTACCTGCCTCAGCTTAGCCTGGTGGTCTCTATCCCATGCAGCGGGGCCGGGAGAAGCACGGCAGGGGGGGCCTTGGGGGAACAACGAGGGTGGTGAGGGTGGTAACGATAAGCAGGCAGTTTGCTTCACCTCTGGAGGCACTGGGCACCAGCAGGCCTCCAGGAAGTGGGGCTGGTCCAAAGAGCCAGGTGGGCCTCACAGGCAGCAGAGCAGCCACGGTGTCTGGGGGTGGCAGAGAGGCTATGGGGTGCCAGTCCCCTAATGTCAATCACCTCCTTCCTCAGCACCCCTCTCAAGAAGACAGTTTACTGATCTCATTTCACAGATGGGGAGACTGAGACTCAGAGAGGTCGCTGCCTTGTCTACCATCCCACAGGGAGCTGGTGGCAGACCGAGAATTTAAACCCTACTCTTCCAGCCATACCCTGAGGTTGACCCTTTCCTGAGACCTGGGACCCTTTGCCTAGTCACACCCAGAGCAGACCCAGGAAAGCAATAAGCCTGGGGCCACTGGCCAGCAGCCCTGGGGCCGGGAGCAGGGTGGAGGAGTACCCTCAGGCCTCCTCCCCACACCCCACAGGCTGGTCCTGCTCTCCCTCTAGGACCCCAGACTTCTTCTGAGACCCTCCTGGGGGCCTCAGGCCACTACCCGCACAGTGTTTGTTGCAGAAATCACCAGAAAGGTGGCATCGCCCCTCCTCTGTGCCGGCCACTGGTGTCTCCTGACCTGAGTGCATCTGGCTGAGGCAGCAGTGTTGGGAGGAGGCTCTGGAGGACACACCCAGCCTGGACCAGATCCACAGCCAGTAGGTGCTCCCCGGAGGAGCTGGGTGCTACAAGAAATGGCTGATCGGTTCACCTCACTTTGCCCAGTGGGAGCCCGGAGCTATCCCTGGGGCCTAGAACTCTGCAGAAAGGGGGCAGTGGGCCGGCACCAGAACCCCTGAGAGTGGGGCCTGAGGTGCACCCTTTGAGTGCCTCCCTGACAGCCAAGCCCCACGCTAAATGCCCCGTTTATTTTATTTAATCCTTGTTATAGTTTGAAGAACTATACTCTTATTATCTGGGTTTTCCCGGAGAGACGCTGAGGCTCGGAGAGGTGAGCGGACTTCCCCACGGTAACTGAGGGCTGGAGTCCAAACCCAGGTTCACCCACCTGCAGAGCTGGCTCTGGGAACCCCAACCCTGTACTGGGCCTCCTAGATCCGGAGCCGTGAGGCTGTTGGTGGCTGTGGTGGCACTGCTGATTCCCTACAAGACAAGCAGGAGTGGCAAAGGGCACTGGGCCCCCGGTTGCCCTTGGGGACTGCAGTGGGAGGGGTGAGACAAGCCTGTACATGTTTGTGGGGGCAGTGGAGTGTGTGGGCCTGACTGAACTGGCTAATGGCTCCCGCAGGGCCAACCCGTCAATCCCGAGGTGACATCCTCCCGCCTCCCCCTCCCACCTGCATTCCCAGTCACGGCAGAGCACTGCCCAGGAGAGGTGGTGAGGTTGCTGTTGAAGGCCCGGTTTGTACCCACACGTGAATGTCCTCTTAGGAAGACCTAAGAGAGGTAGTTCTCTCTGCAGCGGGAAGCATGCCTCTTTAGAGTAGCCAGTGTACTGGGCCCTTGTCTTGTGGGCCCCGGGCCACGTGATCTGTACTCTCCTCTTCCCCGTGTTGTTCTTAGGGAGCTCGTATCCGAACCTGTGGCCAAACTCTAGCATGAATATCGTACAGGGACCTCACTCCTAGATTAGCATTTTTTTTAACAACTTTACTCTCCTTTGGTCCCAGTGTCCTTAGATATTTGTCATTTTATTTTGTGGCATTTCTTTATTTTCTTAATGCTTAAATCTTTTTTGGAACACAGAAATAGAGAGATAGAAATAGATTATTATATACATAGTCTACATATATTCTTTCTCCCTTTCTATCTGCCCATTTATTCATTCACTTACTCATCCACTCATTCATCATATCCACCCACCCATTTAGTATCCGTCCATCCATCCAACCACCCACCCATGCATCTTTAAGGAGAACAAAGAATGCCGTGTCCACAGTGTTACTGGAGGGACAAATGCACTAGGTTAATGTTTGTCAACGGTAGTGCTGGGCTAGGCACGGGCTCCTTTGCCAAGTCTTCTCTGCTCGCCCTGCACAGAACAAACCCATTTTTCCTCCCAGCTGTCTGTGCTTCCCCTCGTCAGAGCTGCCACCCCACACCGTGGACTGAACGAGCAGATATTTGTGGATAAATTGGGATTTTTGTTCCACCCTCAGTTCAAAAGCATCAACCAAGGCAAGAAGACCAGTGTTGCCAAGTCAATGCTGCGGATGTCGGGGAGGTAATCCCAGCACCTGGAGCACCGGATCTGGGAGCGGGCTGAGGAATGGCGTGGGAGAGGCAGAAGACGGAAAGGCTGCTGGCTCAGATGCCCCCTCCGTGAGGGGCCCCTTAGGACTTGACTGTGCCTCTAGCTTCGGTGGCTCTGGGCACGGGACCTGGAGCACAGTAGGTGCTTAGTAAGTCTGGGTTCCATGCATTCATTCAATTCATTCATTGTTTATTTATCTGACATATTTTGATAGTGCCCTGAGGTGTGCTAGGCACTGTGCTGGGCACACAGGTATTGAATCTCTGCCCCCTCATATTCTTGGAGCCATAATGTCCCTTATCTCACTTCAGAAAAAATAACGTTCAGAAAAATATTTGCTGGAGGCCAGCCAGCATACCACCAGACCTGTCTCAGATCTCCTGACTCTCAACCCAGGATTTCCCCTAAACATTTCTCCTTACCTCTAAACTGTGGAATGGGGGTCCCCCTGTCTTGTGACTCAGACCCTTCCCATCCCTTCAGGTCGGTGGCCGAAGCTTTGAAAATTGGGACAACTGTGGAGCCAGAGTACTTTGACCAAGTTGCCACATACTTCAATGACATCCTGTGTGTCACTGCCCTCTCAGCCCTGAGTGAGCCCGCTGAAGTGCTGGGCTTGCTCAGTGACCTCTATGTGCTTTTCAATGCTGTTCTGGGCAGCCTCAACGAGTACAAGGTGAGAGTGCCAGGAGGCTGGCCTTCTCTCTCTCCCCCCTTTACCACTATGCTTACGTCACACATTTATTTCCAGTCTTTTATTCATGTGTTTGTAGCAGGTTGCTATTGCTGTGTAAGAAAGAACCCCAGACTCCAGGAGTGTAAACAACAAATATGTATTACTGCTCATAAGCCTATAGGTGAGCTGGAAAGTTCTCTGGACTCGGTTGGACTCACTTGTGCATCTGTGGTCAGCTGTGGATGAAATAGGAAGCTCTGCTGACCTTGGTTGGGCATCTCACCTCTCTGGAGCCTTGGCTGGGCAACTCAGCTCTGCTCCACGTGTCTCGCAGCCTCCAGCAAGGTAGTTGGGCAAGGGCAGACAGGTGAGTCAGCTCCTGTGCCTGCCTTCTGGGAGCTCTTGGTGCTGCAGGTAAAAGATGCAGCCAACCCACAGTAAAAGTATGAGCAGGGGAGTCAGAGAAGGCCTTCAGTCCAGCCAAGGGCAGACATGCTGAATAAAGAGCAAGGAAGGCTTCTTGGAAGAGGTGCCAGCTTCCTAGCATCACCCAGTCTGGGTGTGGTGGCTCCCAGTAAGCAGTGGGGGAGCATGCACTGCCGCTCGTGGCTTGAGAGAGTGGGCCTGGTGAATGTGACGAATACCGAGTGGGCTGTGATGGCTGGACATGGGGTGGGCCAGCGGTGGGAGCAGAGGGTGGGTGGGGGTGTGGAGAGGGTGGGGGGGGGGGCCTTGGCAGAGCTGTCAAGACCCTGCAACATCTGTGCACCCTTTGATCCTGGCTTTGAATTCCAGCCTGGCCACTGGCTTCTATGTGGCTTTGGACAAATGGCTTCCCCTCTCGGGGCCTCTGACTCTTTTATTTCTATAATAAAACAGAAATAATGACCCCAGCCCCAGAAGGGGACAGGGTCACAGAGGATGGTTGAGTCCTACCCCTGTGGAAGTGCTGAGACTAGCTTCCTGCCCCTCTGAGCTCACTGTGGGGACCTTCCCACCCAACCCTGCCCTTATTCTGACCCTATTGCTGGGGTCTCCGATCAGCTGCAGACACGGCGGAGGAGGCGGGAAGGGAGGCCCCAGGATACAGCCGTACTCACCCTCCACTGGCCTCGGCCTTCGTTGGTGACTCCCACCCCCTCCCAGCCAAGGCTCTCTGAGGACACTGCGATGGGGCCGGCCAGGCCTTGGGGCTGAAGCCGGAGTGGGAACGACGCTTGGACAGGAAGCTTCCGAGCGGAGAACTAACCGTTCAAAGTGCGGAGCAGACTGCTGCAGCATTGTGTGCAGTATCCCAATGACAATAATCGGCACCTACTGCGCGCTCACTATGTACCGGATAGCAGGCGAAGCACTTTATAGATGTATATTAACTCATTTAATCATCATAATAATCTATGAGGTACTCCTAATTAATACATGAGGAAACTGAGGTGACTAAATAGCCTATCTAATTACATATTCCTAGCGGGATAAGAAGCTGAAATTTGAACTTGGGCACTCTAGTCCCAAGACTCCCCATTAGGGGGGCTCACCATCCCCATGATACGGACGTCCTCAGAATGAAGCCACAGGTTCAGAGTGGCCCACAGGGTCCTCCGGGAGCTGGCTCCGCCTCCCTCCCCAGCTGCATCTCTGGTCGCACCACCTCCACGCCCCTCTATTCCTCACGCCAGCTGTGCTCTCTCCAGCCTCTGGCTGTTGCACGGGCCTTTCCCTCCTCCGGGAACACTGCTCTCCCTGCTCTTCACCTGCCCCCTGCCAACCCTCGTCATCTGGGACTCAGGGTAGTTTCCCACCCTTCCCGACGGGGTTAGGAGTGCCTGTGTGATGCTCTCGTACCTACCCCAGGACAGCACAGCCACACTTTACAGCTCCAACATAACCTCTCTGTCCCCAGTGCCTGCCAACGTGCAACACACGGTAGGTCCTCAGGAAACACACTTGTATGTTAACTGAATGTGTTGTGTGTTGAGGCCCAGAGTAGAAGTGACTTGCCCGAGGTCGCACAGCTGGTAGGTGGCAGAGCCGGAACAAGAACCTGCAGTGCCCACCCTCCCACCCCCACACCTGGCTCTGCCCACTGCACACACTGCCCAACACTGACCGGCAGAGACTGAGCCATTGACATTCCTAGCATGCAGAGTCCCTGCTGCCCCCTGTTCAGGACCCCATGTCCCTGCCCCAGTCTGTGGTGCTGAGGCCTAGTCTCCCGTGTTGGCTGAATTTCCCTTTCGCCTCCAGAGCCGCCCTGGCCCCATGCGCCCCAGGAAAATATTCCTTATCTCATCTGGTCTCGCTGAGCCCTGCAGCTTTGATCTGCCCTGAGTCACCCCTGGCCTGTCTCTTCTTCCCCTGTTAATCTTTTTTCACACATGTGTCCCTCCCAGCTATGAATCACGCCTTTTAATCTACTCTGAACCCTGGCCAAGAGGTCTGCATCTTTTTGGCAGAGTGAAATGAAATAAAACAAGGCCCGAGCACCCCTCCAGATGTGGGGAACAGGGGGCCCGTTCCCCGTGATGTGCGAGCGTGTCTCTCATCACTCACGCCATCCGCCTCGGCTCCCCCTCCGTTCCCAGCAGGATCTGGTTACTGCTCTCTAATCCGGTCTGGGCTGGGAGGCCACCAGGCAATCATTTCCTGGTTCCATGGGGGACTGCCGCTCCCTCCCAGCACTCGCTGAGCGAGCACTTTTATGGAAAGAACTCTAGAGCAGAGCCCACGTGGGCTGCCCCAGGGGGTGAGTCTGGCCCCGGCCACACTTCCAAGTGACCCTGGACAAATCACTTCACCACTCTGAACCTCAAGCTCCCACTTGTGAGCAGAGTTGAAAGTGTTTATGGCTTACAGTTGTTCTGCAGACTATGTGACACGAAGGAAAGTGCTATCCTTCATTTGCTCGCCAACACGACGTAGCGTGTAGTGCTGCAGGTGCAGCCACTGAGGCCGCTCCCTGAAAGCACAGACTAGGGACAGGGGTGGCATTGGCACTGGTTAAGCATCTACAGGGGGATGGCCCAGCCTAGGGATTGTCACAGGGTGTCTCATTTAGCCCTTGCAGTGCCCCTCAGAGAGATGGATCATTGTTCCTACTGTACAGATGAGAACACAGGCTCAGAGAGGTAGGGGACTCGCCCAAGGTCACACAGCAAGCCAGTGGTGGGGTTAGAATTCACATCTGTGTGCGTTAGTATGGAAGCCCCTGCTCTCACCTCTCCCCAGCTGTGTTCTCCCATCTGTGTTCTTCCAGCTGTGTTCTCCCAGCTGTGTTCTCCCAGACCACAACTGTGTGCAACCAGTCATGGCCCCCACTCGCAGCCATGACCTAAGATCTAACTAAGTCTTTGAGAGATCATCCTCATGAGTCTGACTTCCTAGAGAGTGGATCCTGTGCCTGGTCAGCTTTCTGTTGCTGGGGTTGCTTACACCACGCTCTCCTTTCCAGCTCAGGCAGCAGGCAGATGGAGGGTTAGAGGTCAGCTTTCGCAGTTTCGAGAATGTGATCTGGATGTGTGGCCACCGTGATGCTTTCTACTGCTTCTCCTCCCCAGTCTGGACCTTGGGTCACCCACCGGAGGGAGTGCTGGGTCCCCAAGCAGTTGTGCTGTCCTTGAGTTGCACCCACACACCTGGTGGGCTGCTGGTGGGGCCCATCAAGCAGCTGGTCTCCTGGGCTGCCTGAGAGGCAGGACTCGGTGCAGACACATGTGTGAACCACTTGCAGGGCAGGATCAGAGGGAAATGCCACACAGCAGGCAGAACCTCTCTCCCCAAAAGAGAGAGAGAAAGGGCCGAGAGGCAGAACAGCATATGAGCTCTGGAGCTGGAGGGACCAAGTTCAGAGCTATGCTGTGTGACGCTGGTGCCTGACTGACTTAACCTCTCTGGCCCAATTTCCATCTGCAAAATGACAATAGTAATAATACCTACATCACAGAATTCCTGTGAAGTCTAGTGCATGATATTTGTAAAGGATTTAAAGCAGTATCTAGCGTGTAGTAACTACTACACAAGTATTTCAGCACTTAATCTTGCCTTCTTCCTGGTTCCAAGAAGGGGATAGGCCGGGAGAAAGCCGGGCTTCGTTCACACCTTTCTTTCCTGGGGTGTGGGTTGGGAGGCTTCTCTCCTCTGCAGAAATACACAGCTGGGGTGGGGGGGAGCCCTGCCACTGCCCCAGTCACCACCAGCCCACAAATGTTGGGTGGACAACGGTAGGTGACATGGAGGGAGAGGGAGGTCACACAGCCCTGAGGAGAGGAAATCTTTTCCCCTGGTGCCCAGAAAGATTTTATGGACTCGATCGAGTGAACTGGGCTGGTAGAGGGTTTGGTTCTCAGCAGGCAGGGATTCTCCGGGAGCACTTCAGGCAGAGGGACCTGACAGTGGAGTCCTGGAGCTGAGCGAGTGCCCTGTGTCTGCGGAAAGTAGAAAGGTCCCTGCTAGGTTGCAGCATGGGGAACCAGGAGCAACTATTAGGAACAAGTCAGGAAAATCTGCAGATCGTGAAGGTCCCTGATTGCTACGTCATGGGGCATGAATTTTAAGCCATCGGCCACG
This sequence comes from Phyllostomus discolor, assembly GCF_004126475.2. Lineage (NCBI taxonomy): Eukaryota > Metazoa > Chordata > Mammalia > Chiroptera > Phyllostomidae > Phyllostomus > Phyllostomus discolor. The sequence continues at coordinate 118,412,520 of NC_040908.2, forward strand.
GACGGCAAAGTTAACTATCTGAGCAGATTGTGGCAGGACTGGGGCAGATCATTTCCTGGTGTCAGCGTGGAGACAGCTGGGGTAAGGGAGAGAGTTGGGGGACATAAGCAGGAGGGCACAGTCCACCACCAATGTTGTATACTGAGTTACAGCGCCCTCTGTGGTCAGGGGAAGCATCACCACTATTGTTATTGTCCACCAGATGCTAAGGGAGAGTGGACACACCTGGCTAGGAGGAGGGCTCTGTTCCGCCCCGGGGTGCCAGCCCGTGCAGGCTGGAGGAGAAGCAGCACAGGGACTGAGTTCTTTAGCTGCAGAGGGGGAGCCTCGGGAGGGGCAGTCACCATCGTCAGCCTGGCTCCTGGCTGGTCTGGCGTGCGGGGGCGGGGGTGGGGGCGGGGCAGGGTGAGGTTGGGAGAAAGGCACAGCACACCTGTCCTCAACTCCTGGAACAGGGCCTCAGGAGCAGAGAAGACGTTTAAGAAAAGTTTGTGGATTAAATTCAGATGGTAGACCTGGAACCAGCAGGTAAGGGGCTAGTTTCCATTCAACTCAGTATTTGAAAGTCAGGGTCACACAAAGAGGGAAGTGGCCACCTCGAGAAGGAGGGACCCTCCTGTTAACACAAGTGAGCTGGCCGGGAATGCCACTGGAGCTGGGGAAGAGGGCGGGGGGCCTTGAAAGTCCCTCCCACTTTTGAGATTCTGTGATCCTATCTTCTCCGAAACCATTAGCAAAGGAAATGGTGGTGATGGTGTAGACAGAAGTCTCCGTTGACTGAGCATCTGTGCTGAGCCGGGTTCTTGAAATGCTGCACCCGTCCGATGCATTCCACATGAGAAGAAACGGGCTCACACAGGCAACGCGGTCTGATCCCGGTAAATGGTAGAGCCAGGGTTTGAACCCACATCTGTCTAATTCCAAAATCTACATTCTTTTCTGTACGTGTTGGAAAGCCAATGAGGTTTGGAAAACAGGATATATATTCAATATACATGTGCGCTTTTGCAGATGAAACTTCGGTCTGCCACAGTGGCATTGTGCAGGCCGGGCACCCACGTCTGCCACCGAGGAGCTCCTGGGCTGGGGCCACAGGGGGTGAGACAGGCACGGCCGCCTGCAGCTCAGACAAAGGCGGTCTGAAATACGCACACCCAGTCACTGCTAGGGCGTCTGACGTGAGCGGCCTGGCAGAGACGCCTCTGCGGGCTCCCGAGAGGGTGTGGCCTTGCGCGGGAGGCGGGGAAGACCGGGGAGGGCGTGCCCTCGTGTGCAGTGTGGAGGCTGTGATTTCTAGGTGGAGACCATTGGGGACTCCTCCATGGTGGCGTCTGGGGGGACTTCTGGACGAGGCACGTGCCTGACGTGCCCATTCACGTCAGGGCTGGGCTGCACTCAGGAAGGGCTGGGGTCGTGCGGGTGATGGGCCGGATCAATCTCCCACCCCTGCCTGCGGCATTCATTGGCTGAGGCAATCCCAGTGATGTGCTTCTGGAATTCTGGATTCTAAAACTCTATGATAGAAAAAATGTACATTTCTCTCTTTTTTTTTCCTATTATTTTAAGGTGCTATGGGTCACAGAACCTGTGTTTAGAGATTCACATGTCTTTGTTTTGTCTCATCATCTATCAAGAGTATAGAAGCTCCTGCCGAGGAGCAGACAGTCCGATGGAAGAGGCAGGACAGAGACCTTCCGTGGTCACGCACACAGCTAGGTGTTTGCTGGGATGAGTCTGAGAGGAGCCTCAGGGTCTCTGACATATCCTTCCCCTTCCCCCACTCTTCCTCCCTCCGTAGTGTCTCTTCCAGGATAAAATCCAAACACCCTGCCCCATCGTCACCAAGGCCCCTGCTAATCTCTCCAACCTCCCCTCCCACCCCCCGACCCCCCCCAACTCGGCCCTTTGACCAAACGCAGCTGCTTGCAGTTTCCCACAGGCATGTGGGCTCTGCTTCTGGGCCCTGGCACCTGCTGCTCCCCGCTGACTCATTCTCTCACCTTCAAGAGGCAACTCGTGCACCACCTCCTCTAGGAAGTCCCCCGGGTTGGGTCTCAGTTCCCTCTTTGGGTTGGTGCTTCCCTTTTCACCCTGTTGACCAGAGTTTACCCATCTCCCCGCTGAGCCGGGAGTGGAGACTGGCTTCGATTTATCTGTGCCCCCACCCCCTGCCCTCCCCCGCCAGCCCAGAACCAGGCATGGATGGCATCTCCTCTCTAGAAGTTGTTGGAAACTCCAGACAGCTGTGTCCTCCCCCGCTCACCCCCTCACTGGAGCCTGGGATGCGGGGTGGGGATGGCCGTGCGGGCAGGAAGGGCAGCACAGTCACAGGGACTCTCTGAAGTGCAGAGCCTGCCCGAACCCACTCAGCACATTGGGTTTCAGGGCCCTGTGTGGCGGGGTCGTGAGGCTCGGTTCTGCCTCTTTGGAGACACCGTTAACACCGCGACTCAGATGCAGTGCACAGGGCTGCGTGAGTGTCTCCTGCTCCTGCTCTGCCTCGATGACCCCTGCGGCCTGACTGTCTGAGGCTGCGCTTGGTAACAGTTCACCACCTGGTGGCGTCGACCCTAGCTGTTAGTAGAGCCGCTGTATGGAGATGATGTACATCACTGGTTCTTTTAACTTTTCACGAGGTTTTTGTGATGATCTCATGAGAAAATTAGCGGAGAAAACAATGACTCAAGAGGCAGGAAACCGAGGTCTTAGCTCTGACTGCAGCTGGTGTGCTCAAAGTCCTTGAGCACAATGCTGTCCCTCTAGGTCTTGGTTCCCCCGTTGGTACAGCGAGGAGACCCCTTCCAGTGTTTCAGTGCTGCTTTAGGCTCTGGCTGGCAGCAGGAGCCACTCTGTGGTTTGGTTGGAGCAGCCAAAAAGTTGAAGCCCTAAGACCTCTGCCTCTGGCCGCCCTGCTGGTGTGCCCATACGGCCGTTCAGAGCCCGCCCTGCACAACCAGACGTGGCGGCCCTACTGGGCAGTCCTGCTTTTAAAAGGAACAACCTGCTTATCTGCTCTGACTCAGCCTTCGTAGGCGTCTCTACAGGTGGAAATTCTGTTCCTGGAGGTTGTGACTTCATCCTGAGTTCATCTTAACCCTCAATCTGTGTATCATGCTTTTCCTCCAGGCCTCTATTTTAGGGACCGACCACCTTCTAGAGAGACAAGCGAGCCACGCAAGGGGTACGGCATAAATCAGACTTGAGCGTATTACTTACTGGCTGGAACTGGCGCCATCACCAGCACCTAATGATTTCCCTAAACACAAGGTACGCTGCCACCAGGTGGTGACATGGGTTACTACCCTTGTTCCCAGCATACAGAATGCATGTCAGCAGAAGCACTGTCCAGACACTGCTCGGCCTGGAGGAAGGCCACAGCATGGACACCAGAGGCCAGACTGCGCTAAAGGTGAGAGACTTTACTTCCTGGCATCGGTGAGGACAGTGGGTGGCAGGAGAGTCTCATCTGACCAATGCGGCTGAAGGAGACGCCCCCCTGGGGTGGGGGTGGGACTGATCGCCTTTACGTGTTGTCTCCACGCCCCACGAGCTGAGGGAACACCTCTCCCTGCGGCCGCTCTCTCACTGGCCCCTCATCAGAGAGGCCGGGGCAGAGAAGCCACTGTTACCGACGGGCGGCCTGGGCCGCGTGCTGGTGCGCAACCTACATGACATATTTGTTACCCCCCCCCCCCCCCGTAATGACAGGGGGATCAGTGTCCCCGTCTTATAGTTGAGGAACTTAAATTAGAGAGGCAAGGTGACTTGTCTCAAGTCCCACAGCTTGTCCCCGGGGTCTGGTGGCCCCGAAGCCTGTGCTGTCCCCGTGGCACGGTCGGGCTCCTACTTGACCCTCGGGCACTCTCACAGACGCCGCCACTCGCCGAAGCCTGCCCTGACCCGGGACACTCTTCTCCCTCTCCCCCAGTGGACACTGTCGTGCCGTCTCCCTGCGCCCACTGGTCTGACGCCAGCCCTCCGCTGTTGCAGGTGTGATGGTGGGTGGACCTGGCCCGTGAGCACCCTCGGAGACAAACTCTGTAACCTCTGCCTCCTTTTTTAATGTTACTGTTCATGAACTGGTGCAGTATTTCTAGAATGATCTATTTTCCCTACCCTGCCTCCTCTCTTTCCCCCAATTCCTCAGCTTCAGCCAGGCCTGGTGAGGAGACTAGAGCAGCCTGGGCATTTAAAGGCCCAGGGCTGTGACTGGGCCTCAGAAATTGGGTGCTCCAGGGGACTCAGCACACTGTGCTGTGGAATGTTAGAGTAGGAGGGTACAGCTCAGAGAGGGGCAGTGACTCGTCCACGGTCACACAGCCTGTGAGGGCAGACAAAGAGCAATCCTTTGCCCTGGAGGCTGAGATTATGGGAGAGTGAGCTGGAGCAAGTCAGGGCTGGTGTGTCTTGTTGGGGGCGTGGGCACCAGGTGTCCTGAGTAACAGAGGTGCTCTGATGGCAGAAAGGGGGGTGCTGCGAGAGAATGGGGAGAGCGCGCCAGTTTCGTCAGGCTGGCCTGGGGGCTCCAAGGGGCAAAGCCAACTCTGTCCCAGGGCGGGGCGGGGCACCTCTAGACCAGCTGGCCCTGACCCTAGTGCCCCTCGTGCCTCCTCCACTCCTAACCTCCAGGCAGCTGCACCCCCATCCCAGGGAGGCCCCCAGGTCCTTCAGCAGTTGGGGAGAATCACAGATTGTAGAATCCTGGCATCTTAGCATTCCAGATCTGCAGGCCATAGAATTCATGATTGATTTTTTATTTCTCTGACAGGTAAATATTAACTCATTGAATCTGCACAGCAACTGCATGAGGCATTAGGGCAACCGAGGCACTGCGAGGTGAAGTGGGTCGGGCAAAGTCACACAGCTACCAGGTGAGAGAGCCAAGGTTCGGGCCCGGAGCGTGCGCCCCCGTGCTCCAGGCTGCTCTCCAGCGAGCGGCTGGAGCTGCGTGCCTCTGCCCGGCCCCTGCCTGAGCGGGCTGCTCACTCCTCTGTCCCGTCTCTTCCAGGGCAAGGGCGTGGAGGAGACCCGCTGGCTGGTGGGGAAGGCAGGCTTCCCAGCCCCGCCCCGCACCTCTGGACATCAAACTTGGGTGAGTAAGAGGAATTTCCCCAGAAGTTTGGCCTTTTTTTATGTGAAATTTAATATTTGTTATTTTTCTGATTACGAAAGTCTTACCTGTCCAGTGTGGAAAACTTGGGAAACACAGAATTCTTTAACGATTAAATAATGTCCACCTTCCCACTCCTGAGTCGGCACCGTTAGCGCTCCAGCAGGGTTCCTGCCGGCCTGTTTCTGCGGGTCTGTCGTGGACGAGATCGCGCTGCCCCACGACTTCTCCTGCGGACCTGAGCTCTCGGCTCCACATCCCTCCACATCCCCGGGGCCCGCTGTGCTGTTCAGAGCACGTTTAAAACACACTCGTGTTGACAGCATCAGGTTGCAACTCAGGGGTCCACCATGATTAGCTCGCTCTTTCTCCTGTGGCTGAGCGTGCTGACTTGTCCCATTCTGAGCTGCCTACAGGCAACATATTGATAAAGACTATTGGCCATTTGTTACCATTCAGACTATTTTTGCAGAGGTTGGAGGGCAAGGGACACAGGTATTGCCAATTCCTGGGAATTACAGCTTCCCATAAATAAGAAGGTCCCAGGGCCTACGGGGGAGCATAGGTCGTTCCACCGCTGGGGCGACTGAGCCTGGGGATGGCCAGAGCCCGCACAGGGCCCCACGGCATGACCACATCCCAGCTCCCCGACCAGAGTTTTTCCTTTGTCAGCACTTCCCACTGGCTCCTCTCAGTTCTTCCAGGATGCGCCCCTCCCAGGCCACCCCTGGCGTCTCTCAGAGATGAGAAATGTGTGGGACACACCTGGGCTTCCTGGGAAAGGCCCAGCGCTAGGAGAGCCAGGGCTGTGTGTCCTCTGAGTGTGTGGATTGATGTGGATGGGGGTGACGGGCAGGGAGCCAGCTGCAGCAGCCACTTCCCTTCCGCCCTGCTGTCAGGGCGCCCCAGGGCCTCGGGACCCCCAGGGGTCCTGAGGTGGAGTGGTGCCAGAAGACAGGAGCCGGCCCCATCCAACGCCAAGTGCCCTCCCGCAACAAACAGCAGGGACCAGAGAGGCTGGGAGGGGACAGGGCGTGGACAGGCATGCACGCGGGCACACAGAGAAGCCGCCGGGGTACAGGACACACAGATACACCCTTTCATGAGGACCAGGCTTGTTCACACGAAGACCTCTGCACAGTTGCGGGTCCTTCAGTCGTGCAGGAGGTCTCTGTGAGGGCGGGCAGCTAACTGGAGTGGCAGTGTGGTGTGAGGGTGGGGCCTGGGTCCAGGACCTTGGGCAGGTCCCTGTGCTCTCTGCACCTCTGCATGGGCTACAGCAGCCTCTGCTCGCCCATCCCCGGAGACCGGCTTTACCCTTTGTGCCAGCCCCACCCACTGAGGCCCTTCTTGCCGCCCCGAGAGCACGCGCTCCCAAGCCTCATGGCACTCCACTTCCCACCCCACCTCTAGCCTGCACTCTCAGAAGCTGCACTTCTCAGAAGGCCTGTCTGCTGGTGTTGACTTCACTTCCTCACCTCCCACTCCCCCGCCCAGCCCCGAAGTCTGACTTCCACCCCCACCCGCCCAGGGTGCTCTGCGAAGGTCGCTGGTGACGGCCACCCATGTCACCAGATCTGAGAGCAGTTTTAGTTTTCAGCTTAGCACCATTTCCCCTCTGCCCTTCAGCTTCCTAGAAACGCCTCTCCCTACCTCCTGGGCACCCTGCGGGGCTCTGGCCCCTGCAGCTCATCGCCCTGGGGCTCCCCTCCCCTCCCAACCCTTACCTGCTGGGGGTGCTCAGGGCTCTTCCCCGGGGCTCTGCGTCCCATCCCAATGCCAAAGATGTCCCTGTGGGCCTCGGGCCCCTGCCACCCCTCTGAGCCCCTCACTCTTTCCTCCTGGAGCCCTCACGGCACCTCAGAGCCCTGGGTCCACCTGGCAGCTGGCCCCCCTCCCGAGTTCTCTTCCCACGGATGGCCTTGCTGTCCTCCCTCAGAAAGCCGCATGCTGTCCTGGAATGTTCAGCAATCCCACAGCTCGGCCTCCATCAGACCTCCGGCCTGCTAGCCCCCCACGCCCAGGCCTCTCTCCTGGCCACTGCAGGGGCTCCTCGCCATTGCCCCTCACCCCCCCCAGGGCCTGCAGCAGTCCCCAGGGGCAGCCAGAGTGATCTTTTAAAGAAAACACAAACGTGATCAACATGAAAGTTCCCTGTTTAACCCTCTGGGGTTTCCTACCCGTCTGAGGCTCAAGCCCAAACTCTTTCCTGCTGCTGCTGAGGCCCCACTCCCTCCGGCCTGTGCCTGCCCCCAGTCCACCTTCCGCTGCCACGCCACCTGCTCGGGGCCTTCTCACTGTTCCTTAATATACACGGAGCTTCCTCCCACCCCAGGGCCTTTGCTCTCTCTGTCCCCTGTCCCTGGAAGGCCCTGGCTGGCCCCTTCCTGTCCTGCAGGTCTCAGCTCTGAGGCCGCCTCCTTCATGGGACAGCTCTGATCACCTACTTCTGCTGTCACCCTGCACCCCATCTCCCAGCACTGCGTCCCCGCAGCCCTTGTTACTCCCTGATATTTCCTGTTGACCTGAGTATGGAACTCTCCCCCGAATGAACAAGCCTGCATGTCCTGGCCACTATGTGCCTGCACAGCCCCCTGTGCTGGCGCCCCAGGGGAGCTGAGCCCTGGAGCTCGCTGCTGCCTTCCCCCAGCATGCCCTGGTCCTGCGGGTGCCGGGCCTCCAGCTCCCGGCCCTTCCCCACCCACCCTGTTCCAGGAGTGGGAACCAGCAGGCCTGGCGGCCATCGGTCATTCCAAGCTCCCTCAGCTGATGACTTTTCCACTCCTGGAGAGAAACTTTAGAAAGTGCCGGAAACATTTTCATCTTCTTGGCTCGGGAGGGAGGGGAGTAGAGATCATTCCCCCAGGCCTCCAGGCAGGCAGGGGAGAATCCCACCCCAACCCAGGCCCACGGGCTCAGACCCGGCAAGTGAGCAGGCAGGGAACCGTGCTCACAGGCACGCACACGCAAGTGCACAAGCGTGTGCATGCACACCGCACACATCACGGACATCAGGCACGAACCTCTTAGCCTGCTCAGAAGTGATATCACAGACAGACCCACAGACACACGGACTCTACAGGAAGGGCCACGATGCCCGTTGGATGGGAACTTGTCTTAGAGTTGCATTGATAAGGAAGGCAGTTACCCAATCTTACTTGAACTGCCATTGCTCGATTTTTTAAAGTCAAATTTTCTAAGGATGCTTTTATCCTCCCTTTCTGTATTCTTCATATCTGCATAAGTTATGCACCTTTATATTTGGGCATGTTTGGGAAGACTGGTGGAAATTAGGGGAAGGGGGCAAAAGCCCCCTCCATGTCTTGGTGTGGCCACGGCCCAGCCGGTGGGGCCCACGGAAGTGCCTCCTGTCACGTGTCACAGAGACACTCCACGCACTGGCTCCTCTCTCCCCTCTACTTCTGCTAACCGGGCTCAAAAGCACCCCCACCAGGTTGCTGTGAGTCATTCAGAGCCTGGCTCCCTCCTCTGTGCGAAGGCAGTCCTCCGGCTCTGCCCGCCTCTGGGCACGCGTGGGAGGCGAATGTGAATGTGAGTGTGGGCAGGGTGGGGGTCCGGTGTCCTGCCCTGCACCTGCACAGTACCCAGAGCGTCACACAGCCCCTCACCCCAGTGGCCGTCCTAGGCCACGTTCTAAGGAAGAAAGGACAGAGCGGGGTCCAGCTCCCCATCTCCTGGGAGGCCTCTGGACTCAAAGCCACACGTGCAGGGGAGTCAGCAGCACCGCGCCTCGGCCCCCTGAAGTTCACATGGGGGCACCGGCAGGCCCACGGCAGGGCCAGCGTAGGGTCGGGAGAAGCCGAGAGGGAAAAGGGGCTCCTTAGAAGCAGTGTGGGCTCCTACTCCCCGCCCCTGCTGTTCTGGGTGGGGTTTTATTGTTCCCGTTTCTCTTTTCCCTCAGGGATTCCTGGAAGGACCTCAAAAACCAAGAAATTAGGGCAGCTTTTGCCCAAGTCCGCCCGTGCTCGGCTGGACCTTCGCGCGCAGAGGAGGCCTGGGCTGGGCCCCGAGGAGAGGGACAAAGTGGGACAGGGGCCCGCTCCAGCCCGGGGACTCCGGTGCCTGGACACCTGCCACGCCCCTCCCCGCTCTGCCCCCCACAGAGTCCCCAGCAGCCGACTGGGTGTTCATTCATAGTGCCTGGGCGATGTTAACTGTTGTGTTCTAGAATAAATCCTACGGGTAAATTTGCCCCTTGACACAAAAGCAATAAAAATAGAGATAGTCCCGTCCTCTCAGGCAGTGCTTTGTCCTCGACAAATCGTGTTGACTGTGAGAGCGCGTTAGAGTAGAGCTCGTGACTCCGCACACCAAGAACTCTGCCCCCAGGGGAGAAGGGTTTTCAGGAACTGCTATAAAGGACATGTGGACAAAACCAAGGGGGCAGGTGGAAGCAAAGGAGGGAGGAAGGGTTTGGAGGGGTGGGGAGAAAATACAGACAACTGTAATTGAACAACAATAAATTAATTAAAACAAACAAACAAACTCTGTTCCCATTGCATAGCCAAGGTGCCCAGGTGCAGGGCCAGGGGTCATCCGCTTCCCTGTTGGCGGGAGCAGAAACAAGGCAGGTACCAGGAACTGGAGCCAGGCAGATGAGGGCTCCAGGCTCGGCAGGGCCACCTTCCCGCTCGGGGCCTTTGTTTTGCTGTCTCTATAATGGGGGCGGGAGGGCACATGCAAGGCTTGTTCCTAATGCAGGTCCTGGCCCACGGTGAGAACTCAGACAACACTGCCCCAAGCCGGTCTCATCCTTGGGGCGCCTGTGAGCACTGGACTGGGAGTCTAGGTTGTGAGCTCCTAGAATGTCTGGGGAGGAGAAGAGAGTGGTAATGGCTTGATTCTTAGAAAAAGGAGACTTCTCACAGAGAAAAACAAACCTACCGCCTACTCATTAAACTGGCTTCTGACATCAAAGAGCATTCCCCAAAACCCTCGGGCAGACTGGGAGCATGTGGGATTCATTTGCCTGACAGGGGGAGAGGGCTGGGGGCCAGGGGCCAGGTTCAACCCTAAACAAACTGTCCTTCTTCAAAAGACCCCTTGGGAATTGTTGGGAAAATGTTCTGCCTGCTGGCTGTGCTCACAGAGGGCAAGCCAAGTGTGTGTGTGTGTGTGTGTGTGTGTGTGTGTGTGAGTGAAAGAGAGAGAGAGAGAGAGAGAGAGAGAGAGAGGCGATGTGAAAGGCGATGTGGAAGGGCTATGGGTGATGTGTGTTTGGAGCCAGGAGCTGCTGTGTGTGGGAAGTGTTGGACTTGGCCTTGGGAGATGCCACTGCCGGTTCCTACCTGCACGACCTTGGGCCTAACCTTTCTACACCTCAGTTTCCTCAAATACAAAATGAGGCCAGTCACCCTTTCCTCCTGTGTGGTTGTGGGATTGACAGAGAGGACTGTGGCAACGCCATGGGGGCTGGCCCCGAGCGAGCCCGTGGAGTGTCGAGAAGGGAGGATCTGCACCTGCCCCTCTGTGGGCCAGGCCCACAGCAGTGTGTGTGATTGGGTCTGTGTGTGCGGTGTGGCCACAGGGTAGGGAATGGCAGCATGACCCTGGTTCCCCCACTGACCTCTTGTGGCCCACTTTAGGCTGTGGATTTTCTCTTGGGGCCTCAGTCTCTTCATGAGTAAAAGGAATGTCTGGTCTGGGTGACTCTGAGGTCCCTCTGGGCATGAAGATGCAAGAGCACACTCCCGGTAGGTGGGGACCCAGCCCGGTGGGCAGACACGAGGGGACCAGAATTCAAGCCAGGACCCAACTCTGCTACCACCAGCTGGTCAGTGGGCCTCTCCAAGCCTCAGCTCCTCGCTGCATGAGAACAGACCCCTGTTCTGCCTGCCTTACGGGTGGCTCTGAGCCGAAGGCAGCTCCAGCCGTGAACACATGCTCTCACCTGTGGAGCGTGCTACTGCTGTGACAGGGCGTGCATGTGGGTGATGCACCTGGTGGCATTGTGCATGCGGTCTGGGTGTCAGAGCTCAAAGTGCCCTGAGCTACGAGTGACAGCGTGCATGTGTATGTCTGTGAACGTCTATATGTGTGTTGTTGTTCATCTGTGTACACGTGCATGTATTTTCTGTGTGAGCTGTGTACATGCATTTGTGTGTACGTGAGCTTTGGCGTGTCTGCACATTTGCTGCATTAGCTGTGTATGTCCTGCATCCGAGTGTCTGTGTGGGCACCAGTCTGGGAACAGTGGTGGATCTCCATATATTGGTGCCCCTGCACATGATGTGTGTGTCTGCATGTGTGCTGTGTGTCCAAGGCCCTGCTCTGTACGTCTGTGGGCTGTATGTCTGGGTGCGTCTCCATCCAGTCATGGGTCTCAGAGCTGGCCCTCCTCTTGTGAGGAGCCACCCAGCATTTGCATGGGGCTTCCGGGCACATGCCCAGGTGGAACCCCAAAGATGGGGCCCTCCACGTTATGACTTTCATGATGAGTCAGTGCTAGCTGGTCCCTCTGAAGTTCCCCTATCTTCCCCTGCCAGCCTGAGACCACCCTCCTGTTCCTTTGGGATGGCTCCCAGCAATGGGACACTCTCGGCATCTCTGGGGGATGGGGTTCTTGTGATGACAGATGGGCCCACAGGGCTCCAGAAGGTCCACACAGGGCCAGGCGATCTGGGCGTGCTTGATTCGTGGTTCTTCAGGCAGGCACGGTTTGGGGTGGGCTCCTTAGAAACGTCCGAACACTTGAACCTGGCATTCAAAGCCCTATACCCTCCACCCTCACCTCATCTGCCCCTACCCACTCAGCCCTCTGGCTGTAACTGACTGCTTGCTCTTCCCCAAGGCAGTCCTGATGCCCCGCCCTGCTCTCGCTGTTTCCTCTACTAGTTAGCCCGAAGGCCTTTAACGACCCATCGACCCATCGCAGCTCCTGAGGTCTCCTCTGCTGCTCTCTGAACCTGGGCTTGCTCAGTCTAAGGCTTAGCTGGGGTCCTGCCTGTGAGGTGTGCCAGCTGGCTTCCCCAGCTGCTCTTTCTCTCCTGGCCACCACCCCTCCTGCCGTCATGGGCCTCCTCCCTCCAATTATTGCGCCAGCCTGGGTGCTCTTCCCTGGCCCCTTTGCTTCCCACCCCTTCCGGCTAACTCCCCCTCACCCTTCACACCTCTGCTCCCTCACCATCTCCTCCAGGAAGGCTTCCCTGAAACCTCCCGTCCACCCCCAATTGCTATGGGAGGGGCACCTCCTTCTCTGGCTCCTCAGCCTCCTGGCTACCATGCCTAGCAGACTTGGCGCTTCCGGAGGGCAGCGCTGGGTTGAAGCCCTCTTTCTGTGACCCTGGAGAGAGGAGAAGCATAACAGGGTCAGGGAGGTGGAGGAGGTCACTGTGGTGGCAGGTGAACCTCACTTTTAAGGAAATTTACCTGCGTAAATGCATGAAAATCCAGGGTTGGCCCTGGCTGGTGTGGATCAGTGGATTGAGTGCTGGCTGAGAACTGAAAGGTCACTGGTTTGATTCCTAGTCAGGGCACATGCCTGGGTTGCCGGCCAGGTCCCTGGTAGAGGGGTTGCGAGAGGCAACCACACATTGATGTCTCTCTCCCTTTCTTTCTCCCTCCCTTCCCTCTCCCTAAAAATAAAATAAATAATTTTTTAATCCAAATTCATTCAAAGGCTGTTGAGGCTGAGTCTATACTCTTATAGGGGGAGGTGAAGTGACATGGAGCAGGAGGAATGGGCCGCATATGTACTGAGCTTGTTGTGTGTGCGCTGTCTCAGGGAGCTGACTTTGCAGCCCTCGGAAGTGGGTGCTATCGTCTCCGTCGCTCCTGAGCCCACCTGGGGCTGTAGGACACCAAAGCCCTGGTCCTTACCCAAGGGCTTGCCACGCTTCCTTTAGTCCCTGCTCTGCCTCTGGCCTTGCTTGCAAGGTACTCCTGCTCTGGATTCCCACGAGCACCAGTGCTTGAGACTCTTCAGAAGTCCACTAGGGGGCAGGCAAGCTGTTCCAGAAAGAAGCAGAAGCCCCTTCCGCAACAATGAGGTTCCTGGCCCCTGTCCAGCCCACAGGTTGCCAGGGTCTGACCTCCCAGGCAGAGGGAGGATGGTGCGGCTCAGGGTAACAGGTGGGACCCCATGCCTCAGAGCAGGCTTGCTTCAGGAATCCCGCTGACGACTGAAGGGCAGCGACAACACAGCCAGTCTCAGTGTCCCATCCCTGCCCGAAAGCCCTGGTCCGAGTGGGCATGTGTCAGAGCTTTGTCCAGTCTCCAGCCATTTGCTTTTCCTATTAAATACCAAGCAGGCACCACTCTCTCTTATGCAGCGCTTTTCTGGACTGAGCACACGTGGCCTGCCACAACCCCTCCTCGGAGACAGGTGTCACAGTCCCCAAGCACAGGCAGGAGGCAGAGGCTGTCGCTGGCAGTTCTCTTCCACTGCTGACTCAGCCCTGCCCCTGGGTTTGGGGCCCATGGCCGGCTGCCCTCTGAGCAGGCCCCGACAAGCCGAAGATTGCGCCGGCTGTGCCCTGCCCCAGCCTGGCCCAGCCAGGGCGATCACCCTCTCTTCCCTGTCCTTCCCACAGCCCTCTCCCCCATCCCCCACCCCCATCAATCCTCATGTCCATCCCACCCACCACCAGTCTCTGCCCTTGTCCAGGTGCCCTCGCCTGGGCCCTCAGGGACAGCCCCGAACTCCATGCTGCTCTCCTGCCTCCGCCTCCCCACTGGCTCACGCCGCCCCCAGTCCGCCTGCAGCACAGACTCACCTGGTCACTTTCCCACACAGCACGGTCCCCACTGCTGATGGCCAGGGCCCTTCATCATGGTGCTCCTGCCAAAAGATTCCCCCCGCCCCACCATCTCCCCTGACGCCCAGCCCTTCCTGGCCCCCACGCCTGACCCCGTCTTGTCCTCTCACACGGCTCAGACCCCAGTGTCAACCTGGGGGTTTTCATCATGAAAACATTCCCATTAGTGGTTATAATAACCTCCCAAGACCTGCAACCAATGGCCTGGAGGTTGCCTAACCTTCCCCTTTACCACTGTGTCCAGGTGCAGATCTTTCCAGTTGCAGGAGCATCACAATACCCACTCAGTCATTACATTCATGACCTGGGGAAGCTAGGACGTGGGGGCAGTCTTCGTTCCCCCCTGTGTCCACCTGGAGCCCACCCTCAACATTTTAACAAAGCCCTAAACCAGACCCAGCTTCCCAGCGCATCAGCGAGGAATGGCGAGTTTGCTGGAGATTTCCTGGGAACCTCAGAGGAGAGTATTTCACCATGTGGCACACAGCCAAGTTTTGTGAGCCCCTCCAAACCTCCCAGTTCTCCCTCCCAGGCCCCCCCCACAGCACCCCCTCCTCTCCAAGCCCCTGTTGCCCCAAGCTAACCAGCACCCAGTCTCAGCTTCCTGCTTCATCGATTGTTACCCAAAGACCAACTACAAGCTCAATTTAAGGCCCAGGGGGCTTTTAAAGGTAAGAATCCAACCCTCCCAGGCACATGCCTCAAGGGTCACCCTGCAGGCTGCCCACGCGAGGGTCTGTAGTTCATTGAGAAGAAGGATCTGATAGGGATGGAACACCTGCACTTCAGTCCTTACTTCAAATGCACGAAGTAGACATCCTTCTCCCCTATTTTCAGGGAGGCTACTGAGACCCAGTCCAAAGTCATCCAGCAAGCCAGTGGCAGAACTAGACCTTGACTCCAAAGTCCCCACCACACACACCACCCTGGCTGCCTTGCCCGCCACAGACACACCTTATACGGAAAAGGGTGACACAGATGCAGCAACAGCTTCAGCCACCAGACACAGGGTGGGCCCTGCTGAAGGAAATGGGGTGAGTTCTGGGGTGAGGTCCAGAGGGTCAGGCAGGTGAGGCCAGACCCCGGGGAAAGCCAAGGCCAACAGCCAGGTGTCCGGCCGGCGGATGGAGGAGCTGAATGGGGCAGATGTCAGAGTGAGTTGTGAACAGAGGGGAGGTCATAATCTGCAGTGAACGCGGGGCAGTGGGAGGGCAAAAGAGCAGGGAAGCCAATTCACTCTGGCCATCCAGGGGCCTTTAAAGAGCTGATGTGGGCCTTCCAGGCACTGGGCCGGGTGTCTTTAAGGTCAGCCCTGTGGGCAGCCCACGTGGGGGTTGGTTTTCTCACTCTTGTGGCCACCATCTCCCCTGGCCATGGGACGCTCATAAGTTAGTTCCTATGGCCCTCACCCCTGGCAACTCTAAATGGAGAGAGGGCGAGTGGGGCGGGAGTTTGACGGAGATAACTGAGCACAGTGGGAGAGAGCAGGAAGGAGAGAGGGGAAGATGGAGGATGTATGTGGGTGCATGATATGGAATCTGGCCCCCTGAGTAGTGAAAGAGACAGGAAAATGGGAAATGTGACATGTGCTTGGACCCCCAGGGCCATCAAAGGGTTTTCAGCAGGGGTGTGACCAAGCCACGTCTGTTTGGAGAGGCTCCATCTGGCCTCCATTTGGAGGGCGAATGGCTGGATGGATGAACAGGAAAGGGAGACCCTGGGCAGGAAGCTCCCCTGGTGGTGGTGGTGGTGGGGGGATGTGGAGAGAAAGAAGCCAAGAGCAAAGCAGGAGGGGGACCCAGGAGCTTCTACTTTGAAGATCAGGTGGAGGAAGAAGAGGAAGAGGAGGGGCCAGCACAAGGATCCAGGAGGAAATGCTGGGGAAATGGGAAGCTTCTCCAGCAGGAGAGGGCATGACATATACCAAGGGAAGAGGACAATTCAGGAAGGAGGGAGTGAGCAGCTGTGAAGAATGCAGCCGAGCGACCCAGTGACCAAGGCGGCTGAAGGAAGAAGAGTGTTGGTCCATTGCAGTTTCTGATGTGGGGCCAGGGAGAAGCTGGGGGGAATGATGGGGCTGGAGACAAGTGGAGGAAGAAGTGGGGGGAGTGGAGGGAAATAGAGACAGCAAGGGTAGGTGACAACCTTGACAGGTCTGGCTAGGAGGGGACAAGAGCGCAGGGCAGTATCTGGCCGGGGCCAGGGAGGCCTGGAGTGGTTTGTGAAATGGGGGTGTGCATGCTGGTGGGGGAGCCTGCAGGAAGAGGGGATGCCCAGAAGCTCTCCCAAGAGGCAGCCTCTGTCGGCAGGATGCACAGCACAGCCCAGGCCCAGGCCAGGCAGGCCCTGATGCAGGTCGGGGGGAGGTTGGTTTGGGGGCTCTATTGCAGCCTCAAACCCAGGTCTCCTGCCCCAGCACACCCACCTGCCGGTGGCAAGCAGACAGAAGAGGCCAGAGAGCAGCGTGGCTGACCCCCAATTCCCAGGCTTCCAGACCTAGGGAAAGGGGCCGGCTATGGGGACAAAGGAGGGTACCCAATCCTCAAGAAATAGGACCCAGCCCTCTGCACCCTGGACCCAGCCTAGCCTCCAGACTCCCACGATTCTGTGCTCACATCCCACAAAGGTTAATCTTGGGATCCCCAGGGGAGGCACAGCAGCCTGTCACACGGTGCCCTTTCCCGGTCTCCCCTTTCACACCTGAGGAGAGCAGCCCTAGAGGAAGTCTCTCCACTCGTGTGCGGTCTGCTTCTGAGGACATCAGGGTCACCAGCAATGCAAGGTCACAGCCTGGCTCCCATGGTCACATGCGTGTGTGCACATGTGTCTGTGCATGTCCATGTCCTCACATGCGGAGGGCTGTGCACTGCCTCTGGTGTGTGCACAGGCTGTGGGAGCCTGGGTGTTTTAAGTCTTTGCTGCATGTATGGGACATCACATGTGTTTACTGGCAATGTGTACATCACGTGTGTGACTGTGGTGTTTGGTGCACAAATCATGTATGTTCAATGTGTGTGCTTGTGTTGTGTGCTTCATGCATGCTGTACGTATGGGAATTGAATCTGTGAGGGTACATACAGCTGTGTGTGGTTGCTTCTGAGGGTGTCTCTGTGAAATGTTTGTGGCTAGCACGTGTGCCTGCGTGAAGTTTTCGTGTGAGGCTGAGGCATGCTTGTTGTTTTCATGAATCATGCCCCTGCGTGGCCTGTGCTGCTTGAGGGTTTACACGGAGGGTGTGCAAGTGTGTGTTGGGGGGAGTATGCTTCTGCAAGTGTCCTGTGTCCATGGGGGGAGCGGGTGTGTACGTAGCCATGTCATGGGGGGAGGCGTGACAGCCTGACACAGCAGAGAGGGGCAGAGTTGCAGCTCCTGCTTTGATATGTCCTGGATGTGTGACCTGAGCTAATTCCTGCCCTACTTAAGCCTCAGATTCCCCCCAGAGGCCAGGATTTGGCATATTGTAGGAAGGCCCTATGGTCAGGAGGAAGGCAATGTGAGTAGGACACTGGGTCACAGTGGCCTGTGCTAAAGAGGATGGTCCCAGTGAGAGCTGGGTGTGCCCAGGCCTCTGTCCCCTCAGGGCCCCCACTGTCCCCCTGCAGAATGGAAGTGCTGCTCACTCTCACTGCCCCGAAAGACAGTCTCAGCCACTCCCCTCCCCACGGCCCCGAGCACAGCCAGGAAAGCATCGCAAACCACTTTCCCCGTTCCCTGAACTAAGCCAGCATGAAGAAGCCCGAGCTGCAGCCAAAACAGGCGAACGATAACCCGGCTGGGGGTCACAGCCATGCCACTGATGGGGGAGGGCTGTGGGCGGGCAGGCACTCGACACTAGATGCTCACTCTTCAAGCTGCCCTAGTCATCCACCATTGCTCTGCTTTCCAGAGACAGAATGGGTTCAGAGAGGTGAGTCCACCAACTCAAAGTCACACAGCAGTGAGCAGTACAGTGAGGATGGGAACTGAGCTGGGTCCCCCTTGGAAACCTGGGCGGCTTATCTCCCTTGGCTCCGCCCTCCTTACCCCACCCAAGAGGGAGGAAAATACAACTCCCAGCAGTGTGCTTTAACACCCTTGGGGATTCTGATGCTCTCCAAAGTTAGACAGGGCCTGGGCTGGAACCCCAAGGGGCTTACTGTGTGAACCGGGAGTACCTCACGTGAGGCAAATGAGAGAAGTGGGGTGGGGGAGGGGATTTGCTGACGCTCTAAGACATGACCATTACCTGCGGGGATCACCCGGGTACCGAGTCTGCTTTGGAGGCTCTGCCGGGGCTTTGGCCCAGATGAGGACAGGAGCCCTCAGCCTCCTGGGAGCTCAGCAGAACCAAGAGTCTGAAGTTGGGAAGTTGGGAAGGGCCCTCCAGGAAACCTCTGGAGGCAAGGTACCCCAACCATGTGATGCCCTAACTGGCCACTGCCATCCCCTGCAAGGAGCCCAGGCCACCTCTGCTCTGGGACCCCTGGGCCTGCAGTGACAGAGGCCCTCCAACTCAGCGCCCTCTCAGTCTTGTCTCCCACCACTGGGTGCTCCGCCCACCCACAGGTCCCTTCAGTGAACCACCGACTTCCACATGAGGAAGACAATATCAATAATTATATGGACCCAACCCCTACTCCATTCAGGTGTCTGCAGTGTCACCATCCCACCCCCCATCCCCTTGAGGTGGCAGAACGACTGCCTAGTTTTACAGACGAGAGGCTGAGCTGCGGGGAAGCGGCGCCTTCTTCTCATTGGAGCTGCCTTCAGAGGTGCCGGGTGTCTGCTGCTGTCTCGCCCTGGGCCTGGCCCTTGGCTGTCGTTGCTAATGTGAAGATGACACTTTGTGACATTGCGGGCCACACCCAAAGCCCACAGCAATAACCTCGAATCATCAAGAAAAGGGTACATGGGGTTTAACCTTCAAATGGTTAAAATGGAGGAGAAGGCTGGGTGGCTCACAGTTCCCAGCAGCCTGGGTGAGAGCTGTGGTTTCACGGTCCAAGTCACAGCAGAGCTGAGCTGTGGAGACGCTTCTGATCCCGCTCCACCTGCTTCACCCAGTCTCGAGTTTTCTCACCTAACAGCCCCTCGCTCCCTCGGGGCCTCGGGGAGCCCCCAGACTCCTGGGTGTCAGTTCTCCCTAACGGGACGCAGGGCCGGAAGCCGCCAGTGTGGCAGCCGGGGGGCACGGGGCCTCACCAGCACCTGCGTGCCCGTGTTGGTCACTTCAGGTGCCACAGCGAGGGGTGGCTTGCACCCCAGTGAGGACAGAAAACCAGACAAGCCAGCTGCTGGCCATGCTGTCTGAGGGCCTCGGAGCCTGAGGCCTCAGGTGGGACCGGCTGCCATGCCCCGCCCTTCCCATCTGTCAGCCGTGTGACTATGGACAAGTCACAGAATCCCTCCGAGCCTCAGTCCCTGTTCTATAAAACACAGGCAATGAGAGTCCTCTCCTCGTCCATTCAAGTAAAGTACCTGGCACCAGGCCCGGGTCCGCAAGCCACCGTCGTTATTCCCATTTGACACTTCGGCTCTTCTCCAGAGCGAGGGCTGCCCCACCTGTGCCTGCGTGAGTGTGTGCTTCCCGAGCACCCATGCTGGCTTCCGCCCACAGACGCCCCACAGATGGTGACACCTGGCAACACGTGCTCTCCTTTCCTACTGCCCCTCCAGGAGGTAGACCCTAGCTGGTAGGTCTGGCCCATTTCCCCAGGGAGCAAGGAAGGTGGGCAGAAGCACTGGGGAACCCAGGGTTCTGCCCTAAAATGCAAGGCCCCAGTAGGTGCTGACGAGGGAACTTCCTGGCTCCCAGGGGCCCAGCAGAGGTGCTGGGCAGGGCAAGGAGCGAGGACAGCCACCTCCTTGTACTGAGGTCTGGGCTGGGTATCTGGAGACCTGGGTTCAATTCCTGCTCCCAGAGCTATGTGACTTGGGCCAGTTACCCAGATTCTCTGAGCCTCAGTTTCTTAGGAGTAGCTGAGAATGAAGGCACCTAACCGGAAGGCTGGCTGTGGCTGTCTTTACCCTAATTTGCCACAGGAGATGAAGGACTGGCCCGCACTGGCTATTCAGCAACGAGTAGTGGGGACTAAATTGGGGTCCAAAATGCAAAGATCCTTCTCGCTCCAGCTCTACAGGTAGCAGCTCGTCCAAAGTCACACAGGATATGCACATCGTTACCTTCCTGGGTCATCAGCTCCTACCTGGGACCCTTGGGTTTTACTTTTGCCTGAGGTGAAATCCTCCCAGGGAGCCTTGAGCAGAGAAGGACTTGGTACCTGAAAGGGTTTTCTCACCTCGGGATGGTACTCCTAAGGACACAGGAAAAGATGGGTCTCCTGTTCTCACTGACAGATGCATGTGGGACTGGGAGCAGATCCACAAAAATACCAGCGTGGTGAGCTGCTCACTGATGGGCTATCCAGGAGAAGTCCCCATTTCCGGAGGTGTGTGAGCCAGTGCTAAGTAAGCAACATTGGATAGAAAGTTGGCCTTGGTGGTGTTTAAAGAAAGCTGCCTTTCACATGGTGGCCAGACAAATCCCACCCTGCTCAGTTCCAACTCCTTCTCCTCCAGATCAAGCTCGGACTGCGGAACCTGGCCTTCGAGGCCTCAGTCATCCTCTGTTCTCCTCTGTCTCCCATCCGGACTGGGAGCTCCTCAAAGGTAAGCAAGCCCTGGGCGTATTTATTCACCAGTTTTCTGGGACTCACCAGGGAGAGGATCATGGTTCCTGAGCAAGGACCCTATACTGTGACTTTATACACATTGTTGCGTTTTATCTTCACAGCCAGCCAGGACCTCAGGTGCTATTATTAGCACCCCTTTGCAGATCAGCAAATTCAGGTCAGAAAGATCAGGCAACCTGAAAAAAGCCACGCAGCCACGTGACTGCTGAAGAAGTAAAGAAATGAAAGGAAGGGTGCTGAGCACGTGGGGTTCCCAGCGTGCAGCACCCCCCCCCCCCACAACCCCTGGTCCCCAGGGGCATCTGCAGCAGGTGAGCACACTTGGTTGCCCAACTGTGTCTAACTCTTGGGGAGCCCCATCTGGGCAGGCACAGAGTGAGGTGGAACCCCATGCACTAATTAACCACAACTCGTAGCCTTTAGGGGTGTGTGGGGAGGCGTGCCACCCTCCCCAGCCTGCCATGGCCCCAGCCCTGCCTACTCCAGCCCCAGCCAGTGCTGTGTGCCTGGCCAGCATTTGCTGCTTGGCAGCAGCTCAGCAAAGGGTGAGGCAGTGATCTGCTGGTGTAGGGGGATCAGTTTGGGTAGGAGCGCTGGGAACTGCCTGAATCCAACTCAGTCATGTTCTGCCCATGCTGGAGGGCTGCTGGCAATAACTTCCTGGACATTGGCCTCTTGGATAAGGATTTGGACAAGGAAGCCCGCAGGGTAGAGCAGAGGTTATCACCAATCACTGCCAAACACAGGGAGGTTACCCAACAACCACTGGGTGCAGGCCCCAGGCTGGGTCCACTAACAGTTCTGGCACCAACCTTGAGAAGTAGCTACTCCCATCCCCACTTTACAGACAGGGAAACTGAGGTTCCATTTGACCAGGTGAGCACTAGAGCTCAGAGAGGGAGTCGGGATGAACAGTTGGGACCTCCATGAGCACTGACCTTAAGCCTCAGGTGGCTGCTGAGAGGGAAGCAGAGGTCTGGACTCCCTGCCCACACTTGGCAACTTTCCCTACCCATGTCTTCATTGCAGCTTAGTCCCCTCCTTAGGGAAGCTTTGCCTGATCTCCTGTGAGGCTCGGTTAGGCCCCAGGCCACCTGCTATCATAGCTTGTCTTCTCTGGGCGGGCCCCTCTGCCCAGACCCATCCCCACAGTGAGCCAGAGAGGAGGAAGGAAAGACAGCAGCCACCTAACATGCAGAAATTCCAGCTTCTAAGCCTAGCTTTACCTGGATTTACCACAGGCTTTGGGTTCTCATCTGTAAAATGGGGCACCCTGTACCCCTCCATCAGGGAAGAGAAACACAGTGGAAGAATTCCCTTCCGCCCCTAGAAGCAGGACCCCAAGGGCAGCTGTGACCCTCCTCCCCCAAGCATTCCATCCTGGAGTCCGAAGCCAGCAGGATACAGTACCTGTGATTTGGTAGGGTCAAGGCATCTAGCAGAGAGGGTGGCTTTGGGGAAGATGTGCTTCATTCTCTGATGTGAAAGACAGTAGTGCCACCACGTTGCTTTGCACAGCGCTTCGAAACAACCCTATCAAAATGGTGCCTGGAGAGGGGCGCTCAGATGGGCCTGGAATTAGCTTTAAGGACAAGTTAGGCTCAAATCCCTGCCTCTCATGGACTGTATGACTTTGAATATGCCATTTAACTTTTCTGAGACTCATTATCCCCCAATGCAAATGGGGATCTTACCAATCTCAGACCACTGGTTTTTATTAAATTTGATGTCAGTTTCTTAATTTGAAACCTGGAAACTTGGTGGTACCATTTCACATTTCACTGGTACCCAGTGCTGCTTAAGGGTCAGTGACAGGTCTGGATACCAGAGCACATCCAGAGGGGAAGTGACTTGCCTGGACTGTCCAGAGGAGATTGTCGCGTTGTGGGGAACCCCCTCGGTGGCAGTCCCAGGGTGAGTGAAGGGCCTTTTCCTTCCGCGTTCAAACCCGCGGTCACTTCTCCTGTTTGCGCAATGCCCCCCCACCCCGCTCCCCGCCCCGTCCCCCGCCCCCAACACAACCATTCTAAGAGCAGCGGCGCCAGCAGCGGGGAAAATCGGGGCCAGGCCGGATTTCCTCTGCGGACTTGCGGCTCCTAGAGCCACCCGCCCCTCCGGACTCTGAGGGGCCGCGAACTGCACGTGCGGCGGCCCGGGGCCGGCCTCCCTCCCACTGGGCTTCCTCAGCGACCCATCGCCCTCCGGCCCTTTCATCTGCCCCCTACAACTCGCCCCTTCCCAGTCGCTGTTTCAGCGTAAAGCAGATGCTTTGCTCCCTCGTGGGTTCCGGATGAACCGAGTCCTGCTGGGGAGCGTCGGCCGGCGCTAGGACCCCGCGGCTTGGCCGAGGGGGGGCGTGGTGGGGCAGGAGAGGTATTTAAATTGGAGCTCGAGCCGCCCCCTCGCGGGTCGGGCTCCCGTGGGGCAGTGGAGCGACCGTGCGCCTCCTCGGGCCGTGACCCCGGGGTCTGGCGCGGGGTGGGACCGTGGGGCAGGTTTGCGCAAAATGTGCAGTGGCTGCCCTGGAGAGGACCGGCGGCCGCGCTGAGCCAGGTAGGAGCCGCCCAGCGGCGTGGCTGGCCAGCCCTCTAGGGAATCGGCTGTCCCGCGCCCCTCTAGAGCAGAAGGGTGGAGCTGGACTGGGGCCCATCCATCAGGATGCCTATCCCCTCTTCCGCCGCCGCCCCCACCCCGCAAGTGGACCCAGGATTGACCCTCCTTCTGCCCCAAAGGTCTCCCAGGCTCCTGTCTCAACTAATCTTTCCCGTGAAATAAATGGGTTGGTGCTCCCATTTGACAGATGGGAAAATAAGGGCAGAAAGGCCAGCACTTGGCGGGAACACAGAGCTAGTCAAAGGCAAACCAGGATTTGAATACAGATCTCCTACCATCCTTTGACCCAGCCTGGCATGGGGCTTTCCATCCCACCCCACCAGACAGCCTGCCCACCTGGTGGGGCCCCCCCATCCCTCTCCAAGTGGCTCCCAAGCCAGCCTTCTTCATGGGTGGTAAGGTGTGAGGGACCCCCCCACCAACCCCCACCCCCCCGGGCTGCCTGAAATTCCACCATCACAGCCACATTCCTTTGGGTTAAGGTCTAATTCCCCCGTGGGATGCACATGTCTGCCCTTAGTGATTCACTGCAGCGCAGGGGCGTCCACAGCAGCTCTCCCAGGGCCCCACTCTGCGGGTGATCCTGGCTGAGAGGAGGGGGAAGCACCCCAAACCCAGCACTGGGAGTCTGTCAGCTGGTGGATATTGGGTGGGGCTTTCATCAGAGAGGGCTAGAGGGGAGGTTGTGGCCTGGGGCAGTGGGAAGGTTTGCTCTGGAGGAAGACAGACTGGATTCTGGTCCTGACTCTATGTACTGACTGTGTGGCTTTGGGTAGGTCACTCCTCTGAGCCTCATTTTACTCATGGGTGAATTGAGGACAGTTCTAAAAGGGTCAGGCAGCTCAGCCCCTGCTGGAGAAAACAGCATTTGGGTCATGTAGACCTGGGCTAAATCTCCAAACACTTAGGAGCTGGGTAAGTGCAGGGTAAGTCATTTCATCTTTCTAAGCCTCAGTTTTTCTCATCTGCAAAATGGAAATTATAGTGACTACGTTATTGGTTTATTGCGAGAACTAAGTGAGATAATGTAGGTCGGGTACTTAGAAGAGTGTCTAACATCCTTAAATAGTATGGATGGGCTTATTTATGATAGTAGGCATTGCCCCCCCCCCATTTGCTCTGCCTCTCTGTCTGTCTCTGTCTCTGTCTGTCTCTCTCCTCCCCCCCCCCCCCCCACAGATATGTGACGGTTCTTTTCCCAGGCAGACTCCTATCTCTTGCCTCCTTTGCCTAGGCCTCTTATCTGTAGGCCTGAGGCCTCCATTCTCAGCATACCTCGCCTGGGCTGTCCAGCCCTGCGAACAACGCCTGTTCCCAGCAAAAAAGACGGTGCGCATCCGGGGCACCTTCACAGGCGCTCAGCCTGATTAGTGCAATGCTGGGTGGCCAGCGGCAGAACGGGCACCAGGCTGCTTGCCCTACTGATGGGACACTGAGGCACATAGGGTTAAGGGACTGGCCCCAGAGAACAGGCTGGGGACAGCAGTAGAGTCTGGCTGTGAGACTGGGTCTAAGAGACCCCAATCCTCCCTCTTGAGAGTGAGTTGCCCTCAGATTCGACACACTTTGTTTTGGGCACTGCTGATGGATGCCCACTGCTGAGAGGCCCCCTTCTGTCAGATGCCAGCGCAGAGCTCCACTGGGGCAGGGACAGTCGCTGCTGGATGCCCTGATGCCCACCGTGGGGGTGGCATGGGGTTTGGCAGCAGAGGAGGGAACATGAGGGCCCCTTTGCACAGCGATGCCTCGGGTCCAGCCGAGCCAGGCCCTTGCTTGTCTTTACCTCGCGCTTTCCGCTCAGCCTGCTTCGGCAGAGCTCCTACCCCTCGCTCTGCTGTTCGTTCATTAGACCTGTGGTGAGCATCACTTCATAGGCCCCTGTTCTCAGGGAATAAAAAATTAATTATCAGGAAATGATCAATGTGATGAAGACTATAAAGCCTGTGAGGGTCTGGGGAAGAGCGTTCCAGGTGGAGGAAGCAGGGCAGAGGTCTGAGACAGGAACTCGCTTGCCGAGTTCGAGGGATGGCGAGCAGAGTGGTGAGTGCTGGAGCTGGGTGAGGGAAGGGTAGATGGGAGGGGAGTCAGCGAGGAGAGGCGGAAAGCCTGGATTACTCGGGAGGTTTGTCAGCAGTGAGATTCGGGACTGGCTCTCTGGTTTAACCATGCCTCGCTGGCGGCTTTGTGTGGGACAGACTGCGGGGCATCGGGTGGGAGCAGGGTGTCGCTGTGGTTGGGGCCCAGGGTCCTGGTGGCCTCTCGGTCTGTGGCAAAGATGGAGGAGGGAGGTGGGCAGATCTGGGGGTTGTTTGTCAGGGAGGACAGGCAGAAGCCGCTGACAGAAAAAGGAGTGTGGCAGGGAGGTGAAGGGAGAGTTAAGGAGAGCGAGGGCTCTCACCCATGTCACCGTGTCACCAAGACTCATGTCAATTCGCAGTGTCTCCCCTGCCTGCTCAGTGGTTGGTGCTGGGCCCCCAGGAGAGTGAGCGCCCTCTGCCCTAGGGGCACTTCCACGGGGTAAACCGTAGAGTGCTCGGGGCCCCGGAAGCCCCGGGGCTGTGGGAACCTGGAGGAAGAGCCGATACCTAGCCCAGACTTGGGGAACCAGGGAAGGCTTCTTGGAGGCAGGGACATCTCAGCTGAGACCCAAAGGATGAGGAGGTATTCAGCACGAGAGAAGGGAGGAAGTGGAGGTTTGGGGCAGTGTACAGGGGCCCTGAGAACTGAAGGAGACAGGAGGCTTCCCGCACCCAGACTGGGAGAGGGGACGGGGAGACCGGAGTTGGGCAGAAGAGCTGGCCGGGCGTGGCACACTCCCCAGGGCCTCGGAGGCCCCACTGAGGGGTTTCCACTCAATTCTGAGTTCACCAGCTTTCAGAGGCGGGTGATGTTCTGCTTTTTAAACAGCAGAACAAAATTTCCGGTGAAAATCTGACCTGTAATGCAGGTGAGAAGACAGAGCAGCTGTGGGGGCGGAGGCCCACGGCCCAGGGGAGCCCAGGGGACCGGGTTTAGAAGACCACTGTTTGAGCACCAAAGGACCTCAGGGCAGCCATCTGGACTTAAAATTCATTATAGAGACACTGGTAGGTTCCGACAGAAAGGCCCAGCTCTCAAAGGTCCCGTAGACGCCTCTTCTTCTGAAGCACCCTCAGAGTCACCATTCAGCACCTGTGGGAGACCTTATGGCAGAGGGTGCGGGCACAGACCCAGCAGCCGGACTTGTGGGCTGTGAGACCTCGGATGTGTTTCTTAATCTCTCTGAGCTTCAGTTTCCTTGTCTGTACGATGGGAACGGTAATCACGGGCCACGTCATTGAATGGCTGCGAGGATTAAAGGAGGTGATAATACATGAAGGGGGTAGAGGAGAGTGCCTGGCGCACAATAAGGGCCCTCTAAGTGGCACTTTCATAGCATGTGTCCCATCTGACCCTCAACAAAACTTGATGAAGTCAGCATTCACCTCAGAAAAGGAAACTGAGGCTCAGAGAGGTAAGGTGATTTGCATACGGCCGCAGAGCAGCGAAGTGGAGGAGTGAGAGGGAACGGTTGGATAGAAGTAACTCTGCGAGTCCAGGGCTCTCGGAGGGCTTTATGTGTCCTTCCTTCTCAATGCTCTGCAGGTACCACGGCCACTTCTGTGCACTTATTTGTGTCCCCAGTTCCCAGCACAGAGCCTGATGTGGGGAGGCATTCACTAAAAGTGTGAATGAATGAATGAATGAAATTGATAGATTTGTCTGTGTATTCCTAGCACTTGACCCAGGTCTTCAGTGAGTGAGCCCTTAGCAGTCCTGAGAGTCCATCCTGCTGAGGGCCTCCATGCTCCTCCCCCTTCGCCTCACCCTGACTGCTCACAGAGAGGAGGGCTGGTGTGGCCAGAGTGTCCCCCTGCCCTGGCACTGGCGGTGGCTTCAGTGAAAGTAAAGGGCCTGGCAGCCCGCTCCTGGGGAAGTTCACAGCCACATGCTGGGGGCTGGGGGCAGGGCAGAGCTCCCGGTGGGGCTTCCTGTCCAGGCTCTGGGCCCAGGCTTCGAACAATGGCAGGGGCTTGAGAATCAGAAAATCAAAAGAAAATATGCAGAATAAAAGTCCAGGGTGGGAGGGGGTTTGAGGAATTCTTGTGGGGGTCAGAGGAGCTAGGATGGGGTGACCTGCTTGCGGCCAGGGTAGAAGTGGTGTTGGAGGCCCGGCTCCCTGCTCATCTGCCCCGGTCGGGCCAGGGCTCCCTGTGGGCTCCTCTGCTTCCTGCTGCCACCCTCCAGGTGTCTTCCACCAGGTGGGGTCTTCAGAAACCCAACTCTGACCACGTCACCCACTGCTTAAAAACTCTTGCTGGGGCCCTGGCTGGTGTAGCTCAGTGGATTGAGTGTTGGCCTCGCTGGTTCAATTCTCAGTGAGGGCACATGCCTGGTTGTAGGCCAGGTCCCCAGTTGGGGTGCATAAGAGGCAACCACACATTGATGTTTCTCTCCCTCTGTTTCTCCTTCCCTTCCCTGCCCTCTGAATAAAATCTTAAAAGAAAAAAAAACCACACCAAAAAATTCTTGCTGAGGAAAATGGCCTAACTCCTAACTAGCTCCTTGGCGTGGCCCTGGAGGGCCCTTTGTGACGGGGCTCTCCCACCCGCTTCACAAGGCGCCCCATTCACCGCACCTTATTCTCAAATGCAGCTGTGGCCTGGGGTTCCTGAGTGCAGGCGCAGGCAGGATGAGGGGCCTGGCGGTGGGAAGGAGCCTGAGGTTTTACGGTGTTCCCCATTCCTCCCTGCCCTATGCAGAGCCATGAGCCACCAGATCCTGCCGCTCCTGGCCGTGCTGACCCTGGGTCTGACCCTGAGCCTGGCTACCTCCCCACACGGAGACAAGGTGCCCTGTAAGACGGTAAGAAGCCCTGCCCAGGTGGGGTAAGCTCCACCCCCCCATCTCCCAGCCCTGGGGGGTTCTACCATCCCAGCCCCAGAAACCAGAAGTTAGAGGAGTCAGAAGAGGAAAGAGAATGCACTTAAACCTTGCATTCGATTAGCACCTGCTAGAGTGTTTAAGTACCTTATTTACTATTAATCTTGCCAGGAAAGTACCATTATTTCCATTTTACAGAGTTGGAAGCCGAGGCCTAGAGAGGTGAGGTGACTTGCCCAGGGTCATTCACCTGGGACCAAAGGGGCCAATATTGGGCTCCATTCCCCTAAAATGCTCTTAAACTGCTCTTAAACTGCTCTTACAGCTGGGTGATGCAGAATTTAGAGTAGCCAACTGGGAGGGGCTCTTCTGGGTTGGGTCCCTCCTGGGAACAAATCCCCTTTCCTGACTGGGCTCCTTGACTTGGGCTCATGTGCCACATCTCTGCTGGGAGGTCTCTCACTCATTACTGCCCAGGTCCAATGCTGCCTCCTACAGGAAGCCCCTTTTGATCTCTTTGCTTCCTTTTCTGGGCTTCTACACCCCCAAACTCTCCTCCATGTCAAACTCACGGTGCAGTTGACAAATGGGCCCCGGCTGTCTCACCTGTTAGACTGGGAACTTCTTGAGGGCCGGGGCCAGGTCTGATCCACTTTGTTCCTTCTTCCTGCCCCAGGCCAGGGGGACTAGCCCTGAAGTTACGGTCACCCTGCAGGGCACAGGGAAAAGGGAGCACCTAGGTCCGCCTGTGAGGCTGGGCAGTCACCCCAGGAGTTTGTACTGGGGCAGGGACAGGCCCTCTGGCAGCTGAACTTGGACCTGGGAGCTTCTGACACAGAATGGGCAGCTGCTTCGGGAGGCTGGATGTGCTGGCAGCCAGGGCCGGCAGCCCTTCCCCGGGGCTCGGTGTCCTGCTCCCCTCACCACCCTTCTGGGACTCCCAGGACCCAGCACAACAGGCAGAGAAGGCCGCAGGCACCACCTAACGCAGCCCCACACCACCTGGGGAGGCAGGCTCAGCGAAGTGAGGGGCCCGGGGCCAGCCAACAGGAAGGGGAACTGGGCGAGCTTTGTAAGGGGAACTGGTGAGCTTTGGATTGGGGAAAAACGAGATAAAAGTACTTTCTGGACTACCATAGAAGGAATTGTGATGTTTTTTTAAAGGGTAGAAGACCAAAATTGCCACATGCCGAGGGCTTGCAAGGTGCCTGCACCACGTTGAGGGCTTTCTCTCCTCTTCTTCCACCCAGAACTCCTCCTTTCAGCCAAGGAAGCCAGGGCTGAGGAGGAGACGTGCCCACCAGTTTCTCCAGACAGGAGGGAACAGAGCAGATTTCGAACCCAGCTCTCCAGAGCTGACGCTGTCCGGTGCCCGTGATTTTACCGCCCTGTCTCCCTTCTCTGCGCAGGTGATAAAATGGAGCTGGGTGGCAAGTCCATTTCCCTCCAAAAACAGGAAAAAAAATCTGGGTGGTGGCATCCTAGTGTCCCAGAGGGTGGGCAGAGGGTTGTCCAGGGAAGCTCTGAGTTGGTGAAAGGCTTGTTCCTCCAAGCCTCCTTCCCGAGCACGTCGGCCTCGCTGGGGCTCCGGGCTCAGGCGGTGGTGGCGCCCTGGCAACGCAGAGAAGAAAGCAGCCCGGGCCCGAGAGCCCTTCCCTGGACTGACCTGGAGAGCCGGGCGGCCCAGTATAGCACTGCCTACCGGCAGCCTCCTCCGGGTCTCTGACAGGGGTCCTGGGCACCGGGGTTTCCAGAAAGCAAGACAGGCTCTGGGCTTGACCAGTTTTGCACCCTGACTCAACTCTCAGGGGCTGGTGGCCCAGGGAGCCTTTGAGTGTCCAGAGGTGAAACAGGGTGTGGGCTTGCCTATAGGATGGCATGTGATGCACAGGACAGTGCCCACCCCCTCCACCCCCCACACAGTAAATGCCCAGGAGGTGCCTGGCTGGTGCTGCTTACTGTGCTGAAGGACTCAGTCTGGGTGCTCAACCAGCTGAGGGCCCAGTGGTCAGAACTTTGCGGGCACCAAAGGAACTTGCAATGGTAGTTTTGAGCCTCTGACTCTCTGATTTGGGGCAGCCACCTCCCAACCAAGCCTCAGTTTCCTTAGGGGATACAATGGGGTAAATATGTCTTAGAAGATTGAATGAGGCAAGGGAGCTGTGCATCAGCACAAGCCTGACGCACAGCCGGCGTTCCAGTTAGAGACAGTCACTGTGTTCGTGTCCCATTTGCTGTTCCTTCTTCCTCAGGATGGTCAGGAGCCAGGGCAGGAGGCAGAGGCCACACCTGGTGGCCCCAGCTGCCTGAGAGGCTGTGAGGGAGGAAGGGGCAAGGAGCTGGGCAGGACCGCCGAGGTGGCTGGGATAGGTTTCTGGTTTATGTGGGTGCTCAACTGTGGGGGGTGTCTGGCCTCTGAGTAGGCTCGTCACTGCGCTGCATGGAGAAGGAGGGGGCGCACAGATGCCTGACGGTGGGTAGTCCATTCCTCCCCAGCCTCACCTTGGAGATCTTGAGGGGAAGTGGGCAGCAGGGCCAGGAAGGGGGCCCCTAGGTTGGTGTTCCTGCCCTGCGACTTAGCCACCAACCCACCATGACCTCCCGCAGGTCACTGTCATCTGTAAACTCGCTCTCCCCATCTGGGAATTGGGTGAGCTGGACCCGTTTTGCTCTAACAGTCTTTACTTTTAGTCTGAATATATGGGTCATTTTTTTTAGAAAGGTGATTGAGTCAATCCCTGACACCTTTACTAAGCCGATGATGTCTGTGACTTTTTCATTCATGAAAAAAATTTTCTAAGCATCCTGTGGGCCAGGTCCGAGGCATCCTCTTCAGTCACATCAGTCCCCATTTGCTCTGAGCTCACTGTCCAGAGGTCCCCACACAGACAGCCACAGTGCAGGGGCCAAAGCTATGAGAGAGGAAGCACAGAGGCTATGAGAGCCCAGAGGAAGTCCCGACCTCACCCGCAGTCAGGGAAAGCTTCCTGGTAGAGGAGACCCCTGGAGCTCAGCATGCAGAATTCATCATGCAGTTCTGGTTGGGAAGGGCATAACCAGCCCAGGGAACAGCAAGGAGGAGGCCTAGAGGTGGGGCTGGGAGGGCACGGTGGGCAGTGGGCAGCTATGGTCACTGTGGGTGGGCCGGGCCAGAGTGGGTTGGGAGGAGAGAGGACAGTTCGCCAGAGGCCCCAAACAGCTTTGAACCCTGCAGAGAGTCCTGGGGTTTGTCCTGGAGGGATTAAACAGAGGGCTGCCCTGTCAGAGTGGAATTTTTGAGCAGTTGCCAGGCATTTGATTGGTGGATTGGTCAGAAGGGGTGAGTGCAGACAGGGGCTGAGGGAGGAGTGGCCCCAAGTGGGGTGGCAGTAGAAGTCAGACCAGCAGAGCAAGGCTGGCGTTCCCGGTGTGCTAGAAAGGACGAGAGGAAGGCTGCATCTACACGGAAAGAATTCTGGCCCTGCAAGGCACATGGGATAGAAGGACAAAGGTGGGACATTTGGTTATTAAGAGATATGGGTTCAAAACTCAGGTCTGTTCCTCACCAGCTGGGTGCTATTAGAACCCCCCTTACCCTCTCTGAGCTTGAGTTTCTTAAATGGGTGTGACCATATTGATGGGCAGGCTGTTGTGAAGATCCAGTGAGACGATGCCGAGTAGGTGCTGGGGAAGGGTGAGTTATGTTCTGGATAAGAAACCAGAGTGATAACGTGAATTGATGAGGCTCACACAACAAAATCACAGCCTTGTCATTAACGAATGTGGGTTGGGACCCTGGCCATCTTCCCCCTGCCCCTTACCCTGACCCCGTGTCCAGGGGCAGGTACGGACTGGTCCATGGGAAGCTAAGCCGCTGGCGGGCGTAGCAGGCGGGTAGCAGCAGCATGAAGGAGGAAACGCCTGGGGAGTGTTGCTGAGGAAGCAGGCTCGGGGCCCAGGGCTGTGCCCCATGGAATGAGGGCTTGAATGAGATCTGAGGGTGAGAAGCCAAAATGCATGACAAGAGGACAAATGGCATTTTTCCCTTTTGGAAACATATCGCCCGAGTGGGTTGATGCAGTGTGACACCAGCGGGGTAAATGTGACTGCCTGGGCCCATGGAGGGAGCTCAGGATGTGCGACCAGGAGGCCCGGGGCTCAGCGTGGCTCTGTTCCTTCCCAGCTCTGGGTCACTCTCAATGAAAAATGGGATAATAATCAGCACAGGGTTTTTGTTTGTTCATTTGTTCTTCTAACTTTCTATCACCTCTCTGTCTGTCTACCCATCAAACTTCCTTGGTTTTGTCCCTGATGCCCGGGCTGCACAGGATGCCAGAGGCAGGGGCAGGAACAGGAGGGTCAAGCCACCCTTCCCAGAGGCACGGGTCTGATTCAGCTCCTGCTGCAACCACTAATGCCTGCTGCTCTCCTGCCGCCCCCTCCCCAGGTGAACAAGGAGGTCTTGTGCCAGTGCCGTGGCCTACTCCAGGTCCCCTCGGTGCTTCCGAGGGACATCGAGGCCCTTGACCTGTCTGGAAACCAGCTTCGGAGCATCCTGACCTTGCCCCTGGGCTACTACACGGCACTTCGTCACCTGGACCTGAGCTCCAACGAGATCAGCTTCCTCCAGCCAGGCGTCTTCCAGGCCCTGTCCCACCTGGAGCACCTCAACCTGGCTCACAACCGCCTGGCGCTGAGCACTGGGGGTCTGGGTTCCCTGCTGCTCGTGAAGACCCTGGACCTGTCTGGGAACAGCCTGTACAGCGGCCTGGTGGAGCGGCTGCTGGGGGAGGCGCCAGCCCTGCGCACCCTCACGCTGGCGGAGAATAGCCTGACCCGCCTGACCCGCCAGACCTTCTGGGGCACGCCTGCACTTGAGTGGCTGGACCTGCATAGCAACGTGCTAATGGACATCGAGGACGGCGCTTTCGAGGCCATGCCCCACCTGACCCACCTGAACCTCTCCAGGAACTCCCTCACCTGCATCTCCGACTTCAGCCTGCAGCAGCTGCGGGTCTTGGACCTCAGCTGCAACAGTATTGAGGCCTTTCAAATGGCCCCGGAGCCCCAGGCCGGGTACCAGCTCACCTGGCTGGACCTGCGGGAGAACAAACTGCTCCACCTCCCTGACTTGGCTGCGCTCCCGAGACTTATCTACCTGAACGTGTCCAACAACCTCATCCGGCTCCCTGCGGGGCCACCGCAGGGCAGCGAGGCCATCCACGCACCTTCCGAGGGCTGGTCGGCCTTGCCCCTCTCGAACCCCAGCTGGAATGCCAGCACCCACTCCCTGTCCCAGCTCCTGAATCTGGACTTGAGCTACAACGAGATTGAACTTGTCCCTGAGGGATTTCTTGGTCACCTGACCTCCCTGCGCTTCCTGAACCTCAGCCGGAACTGCTTACGGGCCTTTGAGGCCCGGCGTGCGGGCTCCCTGCCCTGCCTCATGCTCCTGGACATCAGCCACAATGCTCTGGAGACGCTAGAGCTGGGCACCAGAGCCCTGGGGTCGCTGCGGACGCTGCTCCTACAGGGCAACGCCCTGCGGGACCTACCCTCATACACCTTTGCTGGTCTGGCCAGCTTACAGAGGCTCAACCTGCAGGGGAACCGGGTCAGCCCCTGTGGGGGGCTCAGTGGGCCTGAATCCTCAGGTTGTGTGGATTTCTCTGACATCTCCTCCCTCCGCGTCCTAAACTTGGTGGACAACGAGATGGAGACGCTCTGGGCAGGCACCTTCCTCCACACACCACTTACTGAGCTAGACCTGTCTTCCAACCCTGGCCTGGATGTGGCCACAGGGGCCTTGGCGGGCCTGGAGGCCTCCTTGGAGGTCCTGGCCCTGCAAGGCAATGGGCTGGAGGTCCTACAGGTGGACTTGCCCTGCTTCAGCTGCCTCAAACGGCTCAATCTTGCCGAGAACCGCCTGAGCCGCCTGCCGGCCTGGACGCAGGCCGTGTCCCTGGAGGTGCTTGACCTGAGGAACAACAGCTTCAGCCTGCTGCCAAGCAGTGCCATGGGCGGCCTGGAGACCAGCCTCCGGCGCCTCTACCTGCAGGGGAATCCACTCAGCTGCTGCGGCAATGGCTGGCTGGCGGCCCAGCTGCACCAGGGCCGCGTGGACATGGACGCCTCCCAGGACCTGATCTGCCGCTTCAGCTCCCAGGAGGAGGTGTTCCTCAGCCATGTGCGTCCTGAGGATTGTGAGAAGGGGGGGCTCAAGAATGTCAACCTCATCATCATCCTCACCTTCGCACTGGTCTCTGCCATTGTCCTCATCATGCTGGCCACCTGTTGCTGTGTCCGCCAGCAGAAGTTCAGCCAACAGTACAAAGCCTAGAGAAGCCGGGCTGCAGATCACCTCAGCCGCGAGAGCCTTCCAGGTCAGCGAGTGAGCTGGAGGCACAGAAAAGGGCGAGGTCTGACCCAAGGTCACACAGTGGGCCAGGGTCCCAGGGCCCTGGTCTCTGAACCCCAGCCCAGGGCTCCTTTCTCTGCCTCCTGCTGCATCGGTAGGTGAGCCGCCTCCCGGACCACACATGTGGTCCAGCTGTGGAAGCTGGAAGCTGAGCGATACTGGGAGTGACGAAAAATGAGGTTCCCCTGTTGCATCAACAAATCTTTGCCGGAAGTCTGTTTTGTGCCCCGCCCTGCTCCGGGCACTGGGGACGCCAGTGAAGGAGACAATCCCTGTCCTCAAGCATCTCCCAGTCTGGGTGGGGAGGGCGTCGCAGAGCCGAGTTGTGACCACACAGAGCTCAGCCCAGTGCTCTGAGGCTCGGCAGCCGCCTGCCCCTGCCAGGCCAGGGCCAGGGCCAGGGAGCAGAAAGACCGAGAGGATCTGTCTGAGCTCTTCCAAGCAGACTCTTTGTCACATCTGATAGTGACTCAGCTTCTCTGGAGCATGAAGACATTGCAACTGGAAGAGAACTGGAGCCACACGCATGTGTCTTGGATCCGGCGCCACCAGGCAGGCTGTGGCGGCTCCAGCAGGTTGGGCCCAGAGGCTGTCGCCCTGGGCTCCGGCCCGCACTGGGGCCTTCCGTTCCCTGCTCTGGGCAGGCTCTTTCCGCACCCTCTCATTGTAAGCACCAGCCGGAATGCTGCCCTAGCCCCACTCCCTGCTGCATCCCAGCCCCGCCCTGCTTGGGGAGACAGGACTTGGAGCCTTAGGTCTCTGGTTCTGGTTTGCACCAGGCTTGGCAGCTGTAAGGAGCCTAAGCCTGCAGCTTCCTCTTTATGACAACCGTCTGAGGTTGGTCTTTTTTCCCATTTTGTAAAAGTGGCTCCAAGTCTCTCTCAGGTGCCACCATCATCAGGGTGCCCTCGCTAAGAAACGCTATCACTGAGGTTCAGACTGACATCATCCTGACCCCAGGGGCTGAGCTTTGGCACTGTGGGGGCTGCAGGCTGTCGGGTGGACAGGAAGCGGCCTCTGCTGCGGACAGGGCCTGGGGGCATCCTGTGCTGTCCATCCCCACCTGCTCCTCTCCCTCCTCGCCCAGGCAGGCAGAGGGAAGCCAGGTGGCCATAAGCCCTCTCCTCCTCCTCTGCCTCAGTTTCCCTCATTCCCTCCCTTGCAGACTGATGTGGGTTCTCCTTTTTCTCTTCTTGCTCTTGCATTCCCTCATTCCCATTGTCCAATGAGCATGGCCAAGAGCACAAGAGCACTGAGTCCCACCTCCCCAGTGTGCAGATAGGGAAACTGAGGCTTAGGAAGAGGAAGGGACTTGCTCAGAGATGCATACGTCAGTGGCAGAGCCTGTGGAAAACAGTAGATTCAGACCGCATTAGGGGTGTGTGGGGAATGGGGGGGGCTTGGGTGGTTTCCTCTCTCAGCTGTCACATCACAAGGTAACGTTGGCTCCAAACACTCTTTCTGGTCCTGATCGTGCAGGAATGTTCCCGTCTGGGCCCTGGAGGCCTAGGGGCGGGTGGCTCAGGGGACCCAGTCCTGGGAGGGACTGTGACCACAGGTGCCCGCTGCACAGAACACTCCTTCGTGGGCATGGGGGCAGGAGTGGGCCCTCCGTGCCTGGTCTTCAGAAACACTACACAATGCTGCTCTCACCTCCCGGGGGCCAGGCCACAGCCCGGGCCTTGGGACCAGCTCTTCCTACAACCCACCGGAATGTATTAAAGGATAATTTTGGAGAAATGGTGTGGCCTGCCAGCCTCCTCTTTGCTTCGGGTATTCGACACCATTGCGCCTACTCGAACCCTGCCCTCCTCTCCTCCCCTTGTGGTCTCTGAACCCCATGGAGCAGCCCTGGGGAGACAGGCTGGGACCTCTAGGCGGGAGGTGGAGGTTCTGGGTCATCTCCACCCTGGACCTCCGGGCCTCAGCCCCAGTCGCACCCCTTCCAGTTCAACAAACCCTGCTGCCCACCCCACCGCTGAGAGAACGGCGGCTGTCCACGGTTTCACTGCCGGTCCTTTCTCCGAGCTGCTCCTTCTGCCCCTGCCTCGGGGGCCTCCTCCCCTCCTCTCCCATCTGCTCCCTTGCGGTCCTCTCTCCTCAGCCCTTCCTCTCCAGTCGCTGCTGCTTCTTATACCTCAGCTGTGCTCAACTCGTGCCCATCTTAAAAATAGTGAAAGATCCTTAAACCGTCTCCCCTTCTCCTACTTCACAAATAAACTTCATGATAAAGTATGCCCTCACTGGTGTGGCTCGGGGGGTTGGGCGTTGTCCTGCAAACAGAAAGGTCACACGCCTGCGTTGCAGGCCAGGTCCCTAGTTGCAGGTGTGGGGTGAGAGGCAACCGATCGATGTTTCTCCCCCATATCGACACTTCTCTCCCACTCTTTCTCCCTCCCTTCCCTTCCCTTCTCTAATAAATGAATGAATGAATAAAAATTTTAAATTTCTTGGTGAAGTAGCTTCCCCTCCCCCTCCTCCATTCTCAACCGACCTGGGCTACCTTCAGCCCCTCAGAGCCCCACACTGCCCTGACTAAGGTCACCAAGAGTGTCCTTTGCCAAATCAGTGAACTTTTCAGTGTCTGCCCTCTTGACTTCTCTGCTCCTCACACCTACCCTCCCCATCACCCGACCCTCCCCTTGTCATACTCTCCCGGCATCCAGGACCCACACCTGGTTTCCGCTTTCCTCTCGGGACACTGCTATTCAGGCTTTGCTGTGTGCTCATCTGCCTTGACCCACCACAATGGCGACTACCAGGACTCCTGTCCCAAACCCTCTTCCCTTGGCAATGAAATCGCCCTCATAGCCATAGCCACCCTATTGTTCTGATGATGCCCGCAGGTCTATCTCCAGCCCCAGCCCCTTCTGAACACTCAGCCCTGATACCCAGATACCCAAAAGCCTCCCAAGCTAGAGAACTAAAGACCCCCCAGGGGCTGGAGAATTGAGAGTGAGCAGCTGGGCTGCAGTTCAAGGTCGACCTTGGAAGAAGGGCCAGGAGGGTCCAGAAGAAGCACTCCTGGTTCCTGGAAGGGAGGTGGAGGGTGAGGGTGTGGGCTGTGAGGTCTGGGGGAGAGGACAAGGGCCTCCTCACTTGGGGTAGGGGCAGGCAGAGTCCAGAGGGCATGGGGTGGCTCTCCTCTGCCCCCCACTTTGTAACCCCCTGTGCTTGTCTTCATGTGGCCCCACCTCCCCTCTCAGCTGCCTGACACACAGACACTGCCCCCTGTGCAGGTGCCAACCTCCTCTCCCCAAGTGCCAGATTAATGATGCACCTCCCCCTCCGAAGCATCTTGGAGCTTTCTCCAACCCAGCTTCTCCTCTGGTCTGTGACCTCTCACCTCCCAACTCCCGCTCCCAGCTCCTACCTCCAAAGGAACATTTTAAATGCCTATTTCATGGATGGGGCTGGGCAGTGAGAGAGCACGTGAATCAACACCCTAACGCACAGTAGGTGCCCAGTGAAGGCCTAAAGGCAGGCAGTAGCAGGGGCTGAGCTCAGTCCAGGGCTTTTCAGACCTCCCATCCAGCCAGGAGCCCGTCAGGCTCTGACCCCTTTTCCTGGCAAACAGGGGTGTTTGCTCATCTGGTCAAGACCCCCAGTGAGTCAGAAATTCCTGTTTTCAGCCAAACGTGGACATAGCTGCCAACTAGGTCATCAGGGCATCCGGCAAGTGCCAGGGAGAGGGGAGGCCCTCGTGGCAGACGGCCCGCAGTGCCAGGTCCCCAGGCCCATTTGACTCGGTGAGCTGCTCCCGTGTTCCCGGAGGCACAGGGCCTGCAGGCGCCAGGCTGGTAAGCCAGGTAGGAGGGAGTGGGCGGCACCCACGGCCCAAGGCTTTCTGGCTTTCTCAGTCCCCTGTGCTGGCACGCCCCTCAGGACCCGGGATCCACTGCCTGCTCCCTGTGCCCCTGTCCTGGAGGCAGCTCCGAGGCCAGGTGTCCGAGGCCTTCCAGCCTCATCTCTCTCTGGCCACCTCTCACCTGGCGTTCAGAGCTGACAACTGCTGAGCACTCTGGTCAGGCCCTGCTCTGAGCATTGGATGTATGTCATATGTGATTCTAATCATCTCTGAAGAGATATCTATTACTATCTCCCTCATTTTAGAGAAACTGAGACTCGAGATCCCACAGCTGGAAAGTGTCAAAGCTGAGACAGACCCAGGCTGGTCCCACACCAGAGCCAGCGAGCTCAGCGTTAGGTGGCCCTGCCTCCTGACCCTCCCCAACACCAGGCTCCCTCCCGCTTCCTCCACCTGAAACGTCTCACCCCCCACCCCAGACTCCACATGCCGAACTCCTCCTTTTCCAACCACTGTCCGGATGACCTCCTCTGGGGAGACTGCGCTGATTTCCCTCCTGCAGCTGCCCAAAGCCCAGGACTGCCCTGGGCCACAGCCATTGGGACATCTGCCTGACCTGCCACCAGGCAGGGAGCTCCTGGAAGTCCTACCAGTGTCCTTTCTGTGTCCTCAGGGCCCAAGAGCCAATGCAGAAAAGATTTCCTGAAAAGATGGCCTTTGCTCTCCAAGACTTAAAACCTTGATTACGGCCAGCCCTCAGACAGAGAATGGGGTGACAGCTTCTCAGTCAGACCCAGGGACACAGAGGGGACGTGGGGGTCAGGGTGTGCGCTGCCCAGAAGCGGCAGTGGCCAGGGATATGGCGAAGGAACAATCTTCTCTCACCTCCCTCTACTTCCCTCCAGTTTCTTCTAGCCTCTAAGACCCTGTCTTATCTTCCCTTTCCCTCCCCACACTCTCTTCTCCTTTCCTCCCTTGGTCCTCTCCCTCCCCTCCCCCACCTTACTGGAAGCAGTTGGGGCGGTGGTGGCTGGGAGCTGGGTCGGGTGGAGGGGAGGAGGCCCGAGCTGTTTATAGGAACTGGAGCAGCTCCATCCATCAGCTCTGTTTGGAGCTGGAGACCAAGCATAATAAATACCTTGGCTCCTCCCCAGCTGTGCTTTCCCTGAACTTGACCACTCCGACTCCAAAGCTCTCTGGCCTGCTGGTTCTCAGGACCCAGCTCCCACTCCACCCGCCCAGCTCCCACCTCCCACCAAGCTGCCCTGGAGAGAGCCCTGCCTGTGGGATCAGAGACGTAGGCCTGAGTCTAGGGTCTGCCACAGCTTTGCTTTGGGGGCAAAAGCAAGTCAAGCCACTTGTCTATGCCTCCAGTTCCCCATCCGTAAAATGGGGTCATAACCACTGCCCCCACGCACACAGCAGTCAGAATGGCTTGAACGTCCCCTATGTGCTGGGTCCTGGTGGGACCCCTGGGAACAGTCAGAGCCTCTGCCTATGGGTGGAGGGAGGGCCCACACCACGGCACAGGCAGGAAGTGGTCAGGCTGTGAGGGAGGTCCAGATTTTGTGCTCAGGATTTGTTTGCAGCAGGGAGTGGCCCTTCCAGCTGGAGGAGTGAGGTGGACGTCGAGGACATCTGGGCTCGGCCTGCAAGGAAGGGTAGGATTTCAGCATGTGACGATGGGAAGAGGCTCTTCCAGACAGAGCAAACGCCTGAGCAAGTTAGGCAGTTGGAAGAGGCCGTCCTGGGTGGGGCAGAGAGGGGTCTGCTCATGCCCAGCTTTGTCCTCCTTGGTCCTAGAGCACCTTCTGCTTTGACCTTCCTGCCTTCTGGGATTTCCTGGCCTTTTCTGGAGAGCCTGGACTCATCCCCTTCTCCCAAGCTACGGATGCCTATTCCTGGAATTCTGCAGTCACGTCCCCACTCCCACCTCCTCCCAAACAGCCACCCTAGAAAATGGAAGACTTAGGTCAGCGGAGAACCCACTTGGCAATAGCACATGTTTCTGGAATCAATAAGGAAATAAATGAATCAAGAAATGAATAAAAGAGTGAGTCAATGAAAAAGAGAATGAGTAAGCAAATTACTGAATTCAACCGAAATTCCTTAAGCCCCTGCTGCAAAGCGTGCTGGCTGCTGTGCACACAAGATCCCTCTGCTTGCAGAGCTGAGCTTACTGGGCGGAATAGGCATTCAACACAGAGACACACACACTCAGATAAAGACAGAGTGGCAGATTATGCTGAGGACCATGAGAGGAAATGATAGGAAGCCGGAATTCAGATGGTTGGACTCACAGAAGTCCTCTCTGGGGGTAGCATCTGGAAGCTAAGACTGCAGGACTTGAGTGAGTGAGCGAATGAATTAACATCCTTCTAGCCTTTTCCCCTCACTCCCATGAATTTTCCTAAATGTTTGCTTGGGGAGAGAAAAAGAAACACCCTAGACCCTGAGGTTCATTTTCATGCACTGAAAACAGCTTCCTGCACTGGGACCCTCCCAGCCCTTCCCACTCCTGGGTGACCTGGCTGCCCATGTTAGAATCATAGAGAAGAACATGCAAGGCTCTTGGGAGTCAGTCATTGTAAGGCTATGGAGCTAGTTGGTCTGCAGGCTGAGACAGTCTAGTTCCAAAGGCCCTTGCTTTTGAGGGGGGTGGTATGTAGGATGGGCTGGGCTCCCTCCTGCATTTCTCAATCACCCCTGTCAGCTTGCATCCCTCCTGTCCTTTCACCCTAGGTAACCTATTAACATGCTCGTACCTCACCTTCTCTATGTTTTCTCCATCGTCAAGTCATCATGGACAGACACTTAAATTATATGCAAATACACACATGGATAGATCAGTCTTTTGTAAAACTGGGATAATATACACATTTTTCTGCCTCCTCCTTCTTTTACTCAATAATACTTCAAGGAAACCCCCAAACACACTGACATAGCTCTGATTCATTTTTGAGAGTATACGATATCCCATAGTGTGGGTGTTCCATAATCTATTCAGCAGCTCACCAATTGATGAACAATGACTTTGTTGGATTTTCTTGAAACTATAAACATCCTGAAGAAATAGCCTCATTCACATGCCCGTGGTCTCTTGGGCTTGTATGTCTGTCAGGTAAGTTGTTACAAGTGGGATTCCAGGTCAATGGACAGATTTTGTGTATAATTTTATGTGTAATTTTATACATATATTATGTATAATCTTAATAAAACTCACCTTGCCAGAAGACAGTAATGTTTTATATTTCTACAAGCAAGTTATGAAAGTATCTGTTCCATTTCTATGTGTTTATTGTCAAAATTTAAAAAAGCGATTGACTTTTGTATATTTATCTTGTATCCAATAACTTTATTGATTCTTCTTAATTCAAATTGGTTTTTTAAAATTCATTTCCTTGTTTTTTTGCATTTATTTTTGGTTTTTGTTTCTCTGCTAGAGGCTTGGGTTTTCTAGGTATACAATCTTTTAACAGTTTCATCGTTGTCACCGGAGTAGCATCTGCTCCCACCCAGGCCTGTCCCAGCCCAGCCTGTGGCCAGGCTGCAGGCGCCCGCACTGCCCACCGAGAGGCTCCTTCTCCCACATCTTCTCTTCCTAAGGCCAGGGCTCCGATCCCATCTCCCTGGTTTACAGGAGCAGAGTGGGGGTGTGGGTGGGGGCCCAGAATCCCTGCTGCTCTATTCCCTGGAGTGGATTTGTTCCACCCAGCTAGAACTCTGTTCTCCTCCTACAGCAAAGGTTGAAAACTGGTGGCCTGTGGGCCCGATTTAGCCTTCGGGCATGCTTTGTTTGGCCCACGCAGTGGTTTATGTAAATCTGGATTCATTGCCAACCTTTAAAAACTGAAAGAGTTGTTTGATATGGGAACACAGAAAAATCTGGATTTCTGATTTTTCTTAAAATTCTTGAAAATCTAAACACCTGGGCCACACAGGACAATGAGCGGCAGGAGCTGTGAAACTACATGTCCCTCCGAGGTGGTGAGCTTCTCAAGGGCAGGGGTCCGTCCTGTCCCTCTGTGCCCCAATACCCAGTACAGCGCCTGGCTTCTGGCAGGGGTCATGGAGGTTTAATTTCGTTCCTTCTACATCATGCAGAAGTTTCAAAAGCATGTAAGATAGGAGTCCCATACATTAAGGGTCTGACCCTGGTTGTGCCATGGCCCCTGGGTGGTCTGAGGAAGCCTGTGTGCCCCGTCTCAGAGGGAGGTTTCCAAATGTGTGAAACAAACAACATGTATAGTTGCAAAGGAAACCAATTATACTGACTGCAATTATAAAATATTTTAAAATAATTGTGATTTGGTAATAGATTTTTTAACGCATTAAATAATGAGATTGAGTGGCAGGTCTTGTAACTATCGCAATTCCGAAGTGCCGATGTGCATGCACAGCATTTGAGAGACCTGCAGCCGCTGCAACTCAGCCCCACACACCTGTGAGCTCTGCTGGTGCCAGGCCGGCCAGTGTCCCAGGGCCTGGCAGCACCACAGAGGTTCAAGGCCCACATTCACAATGGGAAGAGCTATTGCATTGTCATTGGAGGCTGATGATGAAAATAAAGATGTAATTTCTTCTCATCTAAGTTCCCAGGCCCTAAGAATTCTACCCACGGATCTCAGGTCAAGATCCCGGTTTTGAGGAAAGGTGTTAATGGCAGCTGCAACTGAACCACAGCAACAGAAAAACACAAACCCGTGGAAAACACCCTGGTCTTGGGTGTTCTCGTCTAGGGCAGGGTCGAGGTGCAAGTCAGATCACTTTTCTGGAGGGCTCTTTGGCCACACATTCCAAGAATCTTAAAAATGTGCACCTGCTTTTATGTAGCAATCCTGTTTCCGGGAGTTTATCCTAAGGAAATAAAGATGCAGCCAAAGAAAAATTGGGTGTGAGGCTGTTTATCATAGCCAAGGACACACCCAGCATTTGTGGGCTCTGCGGCATATGCAGTTTAGAGGACCCCTCTTACAAAAAGAAGATGAAGTCATGACTATAACATTACTAAACCCTCCCTGGGCATTTGGATAGGTCCTGAGGAAGTGAGGGACTCTACAGCTAAAGCTTCATCAGCTTCACATAAATCAACCCAATTACAGCATTATTAATAATAATCTAAATTTAGAAACAACTCAGGCTGTATCAGGGTTTGTTATAGTAACTTATAGTGTATCCACACAAGGGAATATGATCAGTCATTCAAAATGATATGAATGTAGAGATGTATTTATTGACATGGAAAGATGCTCAAAAATAGAATATGAAGTAAAAAGGCAGGTTATAAAATATGTTAAAGATCCCGGTTTGGTTAAAATAGAGTTAGGTACGTGTAATAAGATGTTAAATGGGACTTTTTCTGTCTCAGAATTGCTACTTTCTCCTAGAAGCTCAAGAAGCGGCACCAGGCACAACCCAGCAAGCCTCCAGCAGTGAGGGTGACATCCTCGCCCCACTGCCCGCCACCAGCCTCACAGCAGGCACTGAGCTGGCAGAGGTGGGTGGGTGCTGAGGCTTTCCATGAGGAGAGACATCCAAGTGCTGCGTGTCACCCTACACAGCTCAAGCCAAGTGCCTGGAGCTTTCAGGACACAGAGCCCGGGCCCACCTCTTCA
This sequence comes from Phyllostomus discolor, assembly GCF_004126475.2. NCBI lineage: Eukaryota > Metazoa > Chordata > Mammalia > Chiroptera > Phyllostomidae > Phyllostomus > Phyllostomus discolor. The sequence continues at coordinate 118,456,413 of NC_040908.2, forward strand.
AGGGAAAGGTCTGGAGATAAGAGGATTGTGGCAGCCACCCTGGTGGTAGCCTGATGTGGGGCTGGGGCTGCTGTGGGAGCTGCCTGTACTTCCAGAGCTTGGCAGCAAAAGAAAGGGATATTTCCAAAAAAGGACCAACTGGACACAGCAGAAGGTAGCTGGGCAAGAGCTGTCCTGAAAGATCCCTGTCCCAGCAGTCTGCCTTTCGCCTTCAGGGGGATCCTTGGTTGGCGTGGAGGGGGCAAGCACAGGTGCTCAGCCAGGAGCATGACCCTTAAGCCCAGGAACCAGCAGGAGGAGACCACAAAGAAGACTCCACAACTAAAAAAAAGCTTACCTCATGAGAGCGAGGGCCAGAGTCTGGGCATCTGCCACCCAGAGGTGTCTGATGCCTGTTTACAATGATTCCATTCCCAACAGACCTGCCACTTTCCTCTACCTTGTGCAAAACCCCCCTCAACCCGAGAGTGACTCAAAGATGAAGACTCAGAGCAAAGGAGAGACAGCCCTCCTTTCCCTAACACAGGTTTCTGAACTGCATCTGGCAGGGAGCTGTAGGGGAGGAGAGAAGCTTTGAGAAACCGGCTTCTTTGTTCGGTTGTGTACTTGAGGTGTAATTTCCATTTGGTAAAATTCACCCTTAATGCACGTTTCCGGGAGTTTTGATAAACATGTGCAGTTGTGTACCCACCGCCACAGTCAAGATGCAAAACATTTCTGTCACCTCGAAAAGTTCTCTTGAGCCCCTCTGCAGTCAACTCCTTTCTCTACCCCCACCCTTAACAACCCCTGATCGGTTTTTCTGCCATAGTTTTTGCCTTTTGCAGAATGCACGTAAATGAAATCACCCAGTACCTAGACTTGTGAGTCTTAGCTTGTTCACTTAGTATGATGCACTTGAAATTCATCCACAGTGTTGACAAAATCGAGGTTCCTTCCTATTACTGAAAAGTAGCCCACTCAATGAGTGGATGTACCACAGTGAGTCAAACATTCACCTATGGAGAAACATTTGAGTTGTGTCCAGTTTCTGGCTGCAATTATAAATAAAACTACTAAAACATTCACATGTAAGTAAGCTTTGGTGTGAACATAAGTCTTCATTTGTCTTGGGTCAACACCTGGGAAGGGAGCGTTGGGTCTTGTTTCATGTGTGTGCTTGACCTTCAAAGACACTGCCAAACCATCTCTGACCCGGTTGTTCTATTTTTAGTTCCTATCAGCAAAGTACAAGAGTTTCAGTGGCTCCTCATCCTCACCAGCTCTTGGTATCGTTATTGTTGTTTTTACTCCATGCCATAGGAGGATGGTAGGAAACAGAAGATTTTTTTGTTATTTTTAATTGACTTTTTTTAGAGCGGTCCTTTATCAGATATGTCCTTTGCAAATATTTTCTTCCAGAGACTGAATTCAACTGGATTTTTTTTTAACTTTTAGTTTGGAAACAATGTCAAACTGGAGGAAGAACTCCCAACACCCTTCACCTAGACTCACGGCTGTTAGCGACCATCAGCGTTTTTCTTTGCCACCTTCTCTCTCTCTGTACACCCACGTTTCCCAAACCGTTTGAGAGTATGTTGCATCATTACCCCAAATAATTCAACATGCATTTCCCAAGGAAAAAAAAGACTTTCTCTTACACAACCGTAGGACAGTTATCAATGCAGGAAATTCAGCATTGCCATTGTCGAATCCTCAAGCCAGATCCGCATTCCACAGAATGCTTTATGATGTCCTTCCCAGCCATGCCCCCTCTAACCCAGGACCCAGTCCAGGATCATGTGTTCTACTCGGATGCCATGTGCCTTTAGTCAGGGACTGTTCTTCAGTCTCTCATCGTCTGTCACGTCATCGACATGTTAGCTGTGTCTAGGCCAGTTTTGCAGACTGGGTTTTCCAGGTGAGTTTGTCTGATGTCTCCTCTGCCAGGTTCTGCCTTTTCGGCAAAAATACCACAGAAGTGATGTGTCTTTCCCGGGTCACCACATCAGGAGGTGCTTCATGCTCCACTGGGAATAGCTTTTAATATGCACAAGGGGGGAAAACACTGGAAGGAGGATGTTCACCTAAAAAAGTGAGTGGGAGGATTTCAGGTGATTTTCACTGTCTTCTCGGACTTACCCACAGAACGGACCCACACCCAGCAAGCATTTGATCCAGCAACCTACCTCCTCCAAGCTCTGCCCGCTTACCCACTTCAAACTAGACCATGGCCTTCAGTGCTCCAGGGAAAAGGAGGTCACGGTCAAAAGGTAAAGAAAACTACACAACGTCACCTTTGTCTTTTGAATTTTCACTGTCCCAGTCCTTCCACTGAAGGGAATACCCAAGGTCATTTTTATTGAGTGCAATTTTCACCTTCTACTCATAAGATCTGATGGTATCTATTTTTAGAGGTTTTGTGATACAGTTAACTTATATTATTTCTGAGTGATAAAAATGATATTTTAAAAGGTGAAAAAATCATCTGCTTCCATGAATTGACATTTTGAACTGTGACCAGAAACCTCAACAGCCTGTGGTGGAAGTGGCTTGGTTTGTTTGCTCTCTCACCAAGACTGACAGCTGTCAGAGAGGCGATGGTGGGGAGTGATTTATATGTCACTGTAGACATCATGGAAATTCTTGGTGTGGCATCTTCAGAAGGAGGAGGAGCTTGGAGGCTGGCACCTCAAAGGGGAAAATCCCTACAAATCAGAAACCGGGCTGGCATTTCTTCCTCCCAAACGTCTCTCACCTCTCCGTCCTCCTGTCCCCGTGGGTTCAGACCGACAGCACCGCTCCCCTGGAGTGTGCCTCAGCCACAGACTTCCTGGGCTCCTTTCTTCAGTCTGTTCTGTGGCTGAATAGGCTTCCCACACCCCTGCTGTTTTTCTGTCTCCTTTTCATGGCCCCTCGCTGCCCCGTCACCTGCCCCACTAAATGCCTTCCCTGAAACACTGACAACATCCGTGTTTCCCCACCTCTGTCCCACCCTGCTTTGCCCTGCCAGTATCCCACAGCCCAGCCAGCCAGGGTGTGCACTGCCCTTTCCTGCTGAGGTGCCTTTGCTCATGCTGCTCTCCTCCCTGGAATGCCTTCTCGATAGCTCTCCCCGTCTGAACCCAGGCCACCCTGCAAGGCATCGATGTTACCTCTTCTAAGGAGTCTTCTGCAAACCTTTGCTGAGTGGCTCCTGGGGGCCAGGCGCCGTGCGAGCCTGGAGGAGGCAACAGTGAGAATGACACAGGTCCTGTCTCCAAGGGGCTCACAGTCCATGAGGGAGGGAAGGAACGTAAACACATAAGCAGAGACACAACTGTTGAATTAGAAGGGAGGGATAGGAAAATGGTATTTGCAGCAAAAAAAAGTTGCTCTTGTAAGTAGTGTATTACTTTGCTAGGACTGCCAGAACTATGTTCTGCACACTGGGGTTGGGGTGGGGACCTAACACAACAGAAGGACGTGGTCTCAGTCCTGGAGGCTGGAGGCTCCTGACCGAGGTGTCAGCAAGGTTGGGAGGGCGGGAGGGTGGGAGGAAGGGGTGGGTGGGAGGTGTGTGGGAGGTTCTAGGCCTGTCTCTTGGCTTCTGGTGGTTCCCTGGCTCGTGCCACGTAATTCCAGTCTTCACATGGCATTGTCCCTGTGTCTGCGTCTCTGTGCCCACGTTTCCCCTTTTTATTAGGACACCAGTCATTTTGGATGAGGGGTCCACCCTACTCCAATATGGTCTCATCTTAGCTAGTTAGCATCTGCCATGGCCCTATTTCCAAATAAGGTCATATTCTGAGGGGTTGGGGATTTGGACTTCAGCATAAGATTTTCGGGGGGAGGGTGACAAAATTCAACCAATAACAGGTGAGTAGTGGCCAGAACCCAAAGGACAGGGATGAACGTGGAAGACCAGCACTGATGGTGCTGGTTCAAGCAAAACTCAGCCGTGTGAGAGAGGCAACTGGGTCAGAAGAGAGATTTGGGGAAGGAAAAAAAACAGAAACAGCTCATGGGATTTAAAAAATAAGCTATCTCTGTGTGGTATGCAGTCAGTCTTCCGTGTTCCCACAAAAGCCAGCTCTGCTCTATGCAGTGGAGCGGGGGAGGGGGTGGCAAATGTGCTGGCCCGAAGCCGGGACAAGGTCAAACAAGCACTGCCCCCAGGAGGCCAGGGTTTCTGGGTAGCGTAGGCTAAACCCGTGGCATGGAGTAGAGGGGGTACTCCCAGCCGAGGGAGCAGAGTGAGGAGGAGCCTGTGGCAGCGGCTTTGTGAGGGAAGAAAAAAGACATAACATTGCATTTGGCATCAGACTGCTTTATGCATTCATTTCCAAGGGCACATTTCATTCTCAGAAATAGCTTGTATGGTAGAAACTATTGTCCCTATTTTACTGCTGAGTGTGACATAGTGGCTCAAGGGTGATGTGTTGGTTAGGGGTCCCCCAGCTGGTACCAGCCGAAGAGGGACCTGAACTCAGAAAGTCTGACAGCCAAGCCCTTCCGGAGCTCCTCAGGCGCACTCTGACCGCAGCCTCTTCTTTCACAGCTTGGGGCGCCTCAAGGGCAGCTCAGCGCCAACCAGCCAGACGGCCTGGTGGAGTGAAAAATGTGTCTGTGCCACCGCCTCTGAAGCAATTGTCGCATCTGATTTCAGCCAGAGATCCCTCCCCATGGCCAGAGTTTTGCCACAAGCTTGAGCCATGGGCTTCTGCGTGGGCTGCAGGTCCTTCGCTATCTCTGCGGGGGCAGGCAGCGCAGCCAAGAAGACTACAGGCTCTAGCCGACGGGACGGGAGTCAACAGGATGGACTCCCAGCCTCCCAGCCTGCAGGTGATGCTTCTGGGAGGTGTCTGTGGGCTTTGCAGGGTCCTGTTGGAACGGAAGGTCCTGTCGCCCTCTGTGGAGACGAATATAACACACCCTGGCATGGGCCTTCCTTCCTTCCCCAACTCACTGTCCCCACTCCCGTACTCCCCTTCCTGGGGTCACCTCCTCCATAAACTACTTGCACCAAGGCCTGGTGCTATAGCCTGGTTTTGGAGGAACCCAAACTAAGAGAGCGATGCAGGCTCTGGGGGAAATGAGAAGGAACCCTTTCCGAGGCAGCCATTCCGAACGGACTCAGAGCCGCACGTGAAGAAGCCAGCGAAGGCGAGTGGATGTGCGCCATCGTTTGCTTTGGAGGTGGAGCTGGAGGGGGAGGCCTGGATAGATCACGGAGGTTAGCGAGTCTGGGCTCCATTTCAGCATGGAAGAGACATGCTCCTGTTTGTATTTCTGAAAGACTAAGTGGAGATCAATTAGCAGGAGCAAGACCAGAGTCAGGGAGACCAGCGAGGAGGTCATTGTCGTGACTGTGTGGAGAGTCGAGGCCCAGACTAGGGAAGTGGGGACGGCCTGGAGAGAAGATGACAGGGTCCAGGGCAGTTGAGAAAGTGGAACTGCTGGACTTGGTGAGAAGCTGGAGAAGGTAAGGATTTGCGGTGCAGAGAGAAGTGGGAGAGAGACCGTCGGGGCTGACTCTGGAGTTCTTGTATCTTTCCCCGATAAAGGGGACATGGGGAAGAGTGAGGAGGAAGGGGCTGTGTTGGGCACAGTCCTCATGGTTCACAAAGGTCTCTGGGGTACGTGCAGTTCTGTGTGTGGTGCTCAGGGGACGACACTGGGCTTGAAGCAGACTTGAGGGGCACCTACCTAGTGACCTCGGTCATGCCCCTCATTCCTGGGCCTGTTTCGGCTGCTGAACCAAAGGGTTGCTGTGGGTGACCCCTAAGGGTCTTACAGGTCAGCAGGAAGAGCCTCTGCTGCTTCTCACCCCCATCTCCAGTACCTTCTTAACCTCCAGCTCGGGGGTGGAAGCAGACAAGCCTGGGTCCAGATTGCTACTCTGCCAAGACTTACCCCTCTCCCACCATTCCAAGCAGAGCGCTGTGCTTCTCCCAGGCCCTGGGCCCAGCAGATCCAGCCTGTCCCAGGAGATGGGAGAAGGGGAGAAACCTGGTCCCAGTCTTTGGAAACTTTTCTCTCATTGTCTTCACAGCAGTACCAGCCCCCAAGCTATTCAGGATGCCCAGGGCAAAGCAGACTTTGCCAAGTCACTGCCCTGTCTCAGGTGGGTATGGATAGGGTGCTGGGGGTCATCCCAGCAGACATGGGGAGCAAGGCAGCAAGGTGGGGGAAGCGTCCAGGTCTGTCCTGGCTAGGATCCCAGCAGGCAACAGGACCACTCACGATGCGGGGCTGCAGAGAGATGAATGGAAAGATGAGCATGGCGAAGAGAACCAACAGAAAGTGGGGCACCCCTGGGCCAGCACCAGCAGGACTCGGCTACCTGCCTAGACCTGTAGGGTCCGGAGACAGCAACAGTGCATTCATTCGGGGACCAGGTTGGTCCTTGGAGCCATAACCTCAGAATGTAGCAGCTACCAGCATGGCGGCCCCACAGGGAGGAGCAGGGGAACCGAATGCTTTGACTCTTCGCTCCTCTCTTGCTGGTCTCTTGCCACAGCCTGCCATTGGCTGAACCTAAAAGAAAGGTGAAGTGATGCACCCATAGAAGTCCACCTTCCAGGGCATGGAGTGGGACAGAGGACAGATGTGGGGCAGGCTGCCAGCACCCAAGAGGGATTTGGGTGAAAGTTTTTTCACCTCTACATTTTCCTCATCTGTAGAGTGGAAATGATAAGGGGCTAGGTGTGTAGCACATAGAGAGCACTCAGTGTTTCCCTTCCGTGGTCTGGTCGCCCCCCCATATTTTATTGATCAGCAGGCGCCCCCACCCCACTTACACACAGGCGCACTCATGGCATCCCGACCTTCACGTCGGGTCAGGTGCATTTTACAGCATCTTGGTGTGCGATGCTCGGAGTCTGAGCTCCTGGGTTGGTGGTCCCGGCTCCACCCCCTCCCTCTGCAAATCTGAATCTTGATTTACTCACCTATTTAAAAACTCCTCATAAAAATTTTCCTCTTTATTATTTTTACCCATACCCACTGGTTCCCCTTCCCCAATGTTCCCTGAGACATTCTGGAAGGAGCTGGATGCACTGGCTTACTTGGGCAGGCACAGCCCACCCTGAGCTCCCGAAAGGCACCGGGAGGACAGACAGAGGAACCAGTCAGCTGATGTATAGGGCGTATCCTACTCGTAGCTGCTCTGCTGGTACCTAGCACAATCTCCTTCTCCTCATGGATGGAGAATAAATACAGGATGGCTAAACTCTTGCCCTATGTATCTCTGTGTTTTGGGTACTCAGACTGACCCTGGCAAACAGAAGGTGCTCAACTGTGTGTGACCGGTACCTGAAGGGATTACTGAATTCAGTGGGGCCCAGAGGACACATCTGAGTGTGGGGTCATGGCCCGGGGAGGCCAGCAGCTGATCCTCAGGGCCGAGGTCTCCCCTCTCTGCATGTAAGGATCAGGGCCTTGGCAACAGCTGCAGCCAGCTGGCACCAGGTCCCGGCAAGAGTCATTGTTTGGCCAAAACAGGAAGCCGCCCGAGGGGAAGTGTGGCCTCGCCTCGGTGAACCCCTGAAGAATGGCCCCCGAGAAACGTGGAGACGTGCAGGCGGTCACAGACTGCACTGCAGCTGCACCCACCCTCGGGCCGGGTGGGGACCTCAGCTGACCCCTGTGGCCTGGTGCAGAGAGGACAGGGCTGGGAGCCAGGGGACTGGGTTCTGCTCTTGTGTGACCTTGGGCAAGTCACTGCCACTCTCAGGACCTGTCTCCTCATCTATCAGCTGACAGATCTGGGCTATGCAATTGCAGGTGAATGGATCCACGTCTGGCTGTGTCATTGATCCCGCTGGCTGCCTGTTTCCTGGTGCCTTCCAGTGCCCGTGAGGGCTGGAGGAAGGACCCTTTCCACCAGGAGACAGGGAACCTGGTAGTTCCCATGACACTTCACAGCCAGTAAAGCACCATCTCCTCATTTCATCTGAACGTCCAACAGTTATGTTGAGAGGTAAAGGTGAGGTTCATGGTCAAAGTCATGGACAAAGAAACTCAAAGTCGGGCTTCAAACCCACACCCCTGGCTTTGGATCCTGAGCTCCTAGACAGCCTCATCTGGTGAGCGAATGAGAGCACACTCGGGGAGCGGGAGAGGGAGATGGCGTCCACTACTGTGAGGAGACCCTGATAGACTGGGGGCCGCTGGCTGGGCAGGCGCTGTGGAAGCCCAGAGGAGTCAGCAGGCCCCCTGTCTGAGGGAGCAGGGTGAGGAGCTTGACTGGGGAAGGCTGGCCTGCTCAGTTTGTTTGCTGTGTATTTATTTTTCTCAATTCAGGCTCTGCTACTCACCAACTGTGTGACCCAAGTCCACTCCACTTTGATGCCTCAATGACCTCAGTGGTCATCTAGAAAGGACAACTGTCCTACTGACCCCTGGACTGGGTAGGGATCCAATGAGTTGATGGGGGATGGGAGCTCATGGTCATGTGGATGTGTCTGTTGCCCACCCTGCATCTATTCACCTCTCCTTCCTCACAGGACCCCAGTTCTGTTCATTCTCCCTGCCCCCAGTTTTCACACTGGGTCCCAATTAATCTGAGTCAATCAGCACACGGCCTTCCCCGAGAGACTGTTATCAGTTGGAAACGACTCAAGTCATCCTATGTGAACCAAAGAAAAGGACTTACAGTCTGGGGCTGGGAGAGAAGTCCTCTCTTGCTCTCTCCTGCTGGACATTCACGTGGAAGCCAGTAGCTCCCATTGCCATTGTCAGCTGTCTTTCATCCTCGGGAGAGTGACAGCTGTCATGGGGCCACAAACGGAAGCATCTGAGGATAAGAGAGAAATGGAAAAGCCTGCATTCCCGAAGACACCAGCTTCTGCTGCTGGTGTCGGAGCCACACACCCCAGAGCTGCCGTGGTGTGAGGTGGTACGTTGTCCTGTTTTATTCAGATGTGGGGGCCTGGGTGTTCTCTTACTTGCAGCCAAAGCATCTTCGGTGCCCCTTGTCGTCCTCAGTTTCTGATGCACAGAGGAGGAACGCAGCACCCTCCCCATGCTGACCCACTCTTGATACTCAAGCTAGGAGGACAGTTGCGAAACCTCCAGGCACCCTGCCAGAGCTGACGACTTGTTCACAGCTTTTTGGGAGCTCTGCATTCTTTCCTCTGTTTCTCTGGCCAGACGACTCCTCCCCCTCCGCAGCTGGTCTCTGGCCGGGGCCCAGGCCACCCCACTAACATTAATGCTGCAAGACGGATGGGGCAGGGAGACAGAGAGCCTGGACTTTGAGGCCCCAGCCCAGGGTGCTCCCTTTGCTCAGCATGTTTTTTTCTTTCCTCTCCCCACAGGGACCTTGGCCACTTTGCAGCCCTAGGATTATGGGTTTCAGAACATAAGGGCCCTGGGAGATGATCTAGTACAACTGCCTGGATGTACAAAAGTGGAAGCTGAGGCCCAGAGTTAGGCAAGGCGCTTGCGCTGGGTCACACGGAACTGGGACTGGAATACAGGTACCTTGACTCTGAGTCCAGGACTCTTATTCCATACATGACAGGAAGGTCATAAATTGGCATAACTTTTTCTGCTTTGATTAGTGACTCTGTACCCAGTGTCTCTCGTTTTGATCTTCCTTTTCCATCCCTATGGCCGCTGCTCGGATTTGGCTTCACAGCCTCTTGCTTGGATGCTGGCCTTGTTCTAACAGTCTGTCCAGTTCCCATCTGCAACCCTGATGCTGATGCAGCGGCCAGAGGGATTGTTCTTCATACTGACCTGGCTCTGTCATCTGCCCACTTCACTACCTCCAGGACAGAGTGCAGGATCCGTGACCTAGTGTACAGGGTCCCTCATGACGGATCACTGCCCAACCTCACCAGTCAAATAAGACCTATATTCCTCCCTACTAAACTCCTCTGATGCCTCCTCCAGTCAGCTTTCCCAGGTCCCTCCTTCTGTGAATGGTGCTGTGTCTGAGTCCATCATGGAGCCCTTCTCAGGACGGGAGGGTCTGAGCCCAGCTGTCTGTTCCACTGGATGGCGAGGGCTTCCACAGCGGAAGTAGCGTCCACTCAGCATCGCTGCCTGCCAGCGCCTTCCACCAGATGTGACCTTGCTCCTGGGCAGTTTCCCCTCGGTGGTTCCAGGCTGTCTGTTCACAGCCCTGGGAGGGCGAGGAGCATGGGGGCGAGTGACGGCAGAGTCTGAGTCTCCATCCTGAGTGGGCTCCATCCCACCTGGCTCAGGCCCTCTGCTGACCTGACTTGGGTGAGAGTGTATCGCTAGTCAAGATCATGGACACGGAGAACCAGGGGAGGCCCGGGGCTGCGCAGAGTCATGGGGTAAGAGCTTAACAAGCAGTCTCCTCTGAGCGCAGCCAAGAAAAGCCCTGAACTTGGAAGTCAGTGCTGGGATTCTAGGAGCCCCGCTTCCAGGAATCAATCCTAAAGGGGAAAATCCAGAATGCAAACAAAGATGAACATGGTGAAATTTATTTATAATAGAAAAATCTGGAAACAATCTAGAAGCCCAGCAGTCACCTAAAGGCTTAAATATGCTAGCATGTATTCAGACAGTAAAATAATGTGCAGCCAGTAAAATTATGTTTGTAAAAGGTTATTATTAATGTGGAAAATTCCTGAGTGAAGAAAAAAGAATACAGAGCCATATATGTCATGTGATCATAACTGAAAACATGCATAAAGATTGGGAGGAAATAGACTAGAATGTGAAAAATGGTCGACTCAGGATAGAAAAATTGAAATTTTTTCTAGTTTTATAATTTCCTGTGCTTTCCAAACCTTCTACTACAAGCTTCTATTCACTTCATAGTCAGAGAAAGTCTACTATAAACTTGTCTCTAGTTCAGTTGGAAAAAGATGGATTAGACAAGGGGGAAGGAGAACAGTGCTGGTTCCCGCTGTGCCGGTGCTGGATGCACGGCCCGGGCACGGCAGCTACCCCTGCTAGCCTCAGTTGGTTCGTTTGCCCGTGCCTCTCTTTGTTCTAGAACTCGCTCCTAAGAACTTCATCTGTGCCAGCTGAGGGCTGTGGACCCAAAAGTGAATCAGAATCTAAACCAATAAAAACATGTTTGACCTTGTTCATAACCAGAGAAACACCAGTTAAAACTAAGCCACAATACCGAATCTCATCTACCAGATTGGCAGGAACCCCAAAGTGGGACAACACATTCTGTTGGCAAGACTGGGCGAACAGGCCCTCTTGTACACTGTCTGGTGGGAATGCCATGTGGTGGGAAATTTAGCAGTTTCTAGAAAAATACTTACGTGTTTACCCTTTGACCCAGTAATCCCACTTGCAGGAATCTATTCCAAAGATATACTAGCAAAAATAAGACCAGATGCAAGCATACAAGGTGTACACAGAAGCACCGCCTAGAATAGTAAAAAACCTAGAAACCACTCAAATGTCCATCAGGAGGGACATTTGATCAGGAGGGGGCTGTCTGTCCACTCGGGGGACGACTGTGCAGCAGCGACGGGCAGGAGTCTGCTCCCCCGGCGCTGTGACGGCCCGTCTGCAGGGCGCGGTGCCACGGGAGACGGCCCAGCGGGACAATGTGTCTGCACACACTGTCGTTTACGAAGGAAAGGGAACACGTAGTGTCTCTAATTTCAAAACACCGGTTAACATGTTTAAAAATCTAAGTTTAAAATTGTTACCTTCTGGAGAAGGGAAGAAATAGGCTAAAGGGAACAGGGGTAGACTTCCTGGAATAGACCTTGTTTTGCAGATTAATTTTGGAACCAGGCAAATGCTTTGCATAAGAATGAAACAAAGTTAAATCAAAATAGAAGTCAGAAGCAATCTCAAAACATTTAAAACGGAGTTAAATAAGTAAGTCTGTGTTTCGAATCCACGGCTGCACCACACAGAGCTGAATTATCCGGAGAGATTTCGAAACCCAGAGACCTGACTGCATGTCACTCATAGGGTGTGAACGCTCAGGACAAAAGGACGCAGACAAACTGTGGAATGTTTTCAGCCAGGGCATATTTTTGGTAATACTACTGGTATTGTTATTCAGAGGTTTGGAGAAATTTCAACACTACTGTGTATTTGATGATACCAAAGATATTATTAAAATATAAGTATGATGATTGCATTCTAGCCATGCTTTTACCTTTTAGAATTTCATACAACAGTATTTATGGATAAAATAACTCGATGTTTTGGAGTCGTTCCGAATGGCCCAGTGGGGCAGGAGCTGGGGGCGTGCATGTGGAGAGAGGGGCTCAAGCGGCTGAGGGTTGGAGCTGGGTGAGGAACACGTGGGCTTCTTTGCACTATCCTGTGTTTGTTTGTGCTCGGAATTTTCCACCAGAGAATGTCTTTGTTGCCCTCAAGGAGGTGGGAAGGAGGACTCAGACATGTCAACCAAAGAGGTCAGTTCCCTCCAAGGCAGTGAGCGGACAGGTCCCGGAGTGCGGCTTCTTGGCTGGGAGTGGATTTAGGCAGGAATGTGCAGGTAGAGGCAGGAGTTCCCAGTAGAGGGAAGAGCAAGTGGAAGACAGTTCCACACCCCCGGTGGCAAGTAACCTCTGCACTGAGGGGACCAGGGGGCTGATCGGGGTCGTGGCTGAGGAGATGGGGGTACCTTGGAGGGCCTCAAATGCCCTGCTAGGAAGCCCCGAAGACTGTGTTTTGGCAACATCACTTGGCCAGCTGGAAGGATTGGAGGAAGGGGTCTGGGTGAGTGTGGGGAGGCCTGAGCAGAACCTGGGCAGGGAATCTAGAGAGAGGCAAGGAGGCTTGAGCTGAGATGTAGCTTGCGGGTAGACTGGAGGAGACAGGTAGCTGCAGGGAGAAGGTGCTGGGAAGGGAGGAGACCACACTGGGGCCAGTTTCTGGCTTGGGCAGCTTGGTGGGTGTTAGAGCCGTTATGAAGACAGAGCTCTAGGAGCAGGTTAGGCCCCCTCATCGAGAGCCCAGGCTGGGAGTGAGGGGCCTGGGTTCTGGCCCTCGCCCCACTGTCTGGCTGTGGACCCTAGGGCATGTCTTCATCCCTTTCTGGCCTATGGATTGTGTTTCTGAAGCAACAAGTAGGAGTCTCAGATCAGAATTTGCCCAAATCACCACTGGACAGGTCTGCGCCCAGCGGATGCACGCATCCTTCTGCCGGCAAGAAGATCACGAGTTCTCATCGGGCCTGCTGAAAATCCAGTTGTGTGATGTCAATGGCATTTCCCTTCAGAAAAAGGAAATGAGGTTAGCAAGCATGTTACCAGGAAAGGAAAGTCACCGGGGCCCCACCCGCTGTGGCCTGGTTCCCCCCGCTCAGAGCGTCTAGGCCCCCGGCCTGGGTCAGGGTGCAGGACCCAGCACTGCCAGGGTTCAGACAGACACCAGCATGGTATGGGTGAGTGCTGGCTGTTACAACTCCGACTTCCGAGAGGGGCTTTCCTCAACTGCCAGCAAAGTCAGCACCCTCTCTGGTGCCCACGGAGCCGGACTCTGGCCACACGGGGAGGCTGAGGTCACAGGAAGTTCCAGGGAAACTCATCAACGTCAGCAAGGACCTCATGATGAGCTTGTTGTCTGTGAGGAGTCTGAGGCCCAGACTGGAGCAGGGACAGGGCCCATATCACGGGGCGAGTCAGCCCCAGGCATAGGTCACGTGGCACCTGGGGGTCAGTAGACCCGGAAAGCCTGTCATGCTGCAGAGTTCCCAGAATGCCCTGCTCCTGATGGATGTCTCCAGAAAGTCTTTCTCCAGTTAAAAATAGCAAGGGCCTTTATTAAACTAAACCGCCCCACCCTTAGCTTTTGGCCATCTGAACATCCCTAAAATGCTGTTACAAAGACAAAAGGAAAACAAATGCCAAACCATTCACGAAAATTGCTGTATACTTTCGAACTGAAAGAAAAAATTAACAGTAAATTGGTCAATTTGGTTTGTTCAGTGAATCAGTCACTTGGAGATTGGTCACTTGGCAAACTGGCTGTCAAGTAAGTATATTTTTAGGGACCTGGGTAAGAACAGCCTCTTCCTGACCCCATCCTCCACGCCTGCCCCTGGGAGCCCTGTGGGCAGTGCTCAGGTCCAGCTGCTCTCTCTGCCCCCACCCCTGGCCTGCCGCCTGCCACACAGCGGGGTCAGGTGTTGGTAGTTAATTGCTTAGTACACAGTTGTTAGACCTGAATGTCCCGAAAGGGTTGGTGGAAGGTAACAGGGTGAGGATTAGCAATGGTGACCTTGGTCACCCCCAACACAGTGAGGTAACAGGGTGGAAAAAATCCTCACCTTTGCTCTTATCATGTAAGTCACCACGGGTCATACTTTCCACTGTGCCCCCTGCAGGGAGGGCGTCTGGCTCAGCCTCCCACACACGCAGGGCCTGGGGTTTTCAGGTGAAGCGGAACTACGTGTCTGTGCCTCTGCACCTTTGCCAGATGGCTCAGCAACAGTGGAGCCGGAAAAGGCAGTGTGCCGGAGCACGCAGAGCTGCCGAGCTCGTGTGCGCGCATGTGTGCGCACACGTGTTTCTACATGCAGGTATGGACAGCTGTGATGTGTGATTTTGTTCTGAATATACAGATACTGGTGCATCTGTGTTTATCACTACCATGTATGGGAATGTGGAAGTAAAGTACATATGCACACCCATGTTTGTATAGGTGTGTGTGTTTGTGTGAACACCCATTTGCGTACTGGCTTTCACAGTGTGAGTGTATTGAGTACACATACCTGTTTTTCCATGGACTTGTCTACCTGTGAGTATGTGTAAATATGCATTTGTTTGTGCTTTTTGATAAATACACATTGTGCATTTATGTTAACCCAGATGAGTGTATAGAACATGTGTGCATGTTGGTGTAAGGTGTGTGTGTGCCCTGTAGGTGCATCTTAATGTAGGAATATGGTGTAAGGTGTACGTATGGGTGCCTGTGGAAATGAGCGTTTTGTGTGTGCCCATGTGAACACTTGTGCATAGAGGTCTATATGTGTGTGTAGGTGAGTCTGTGTGTGAAGTGTGTGTGTGCACCTATGAGATGTACGTGGTGGGGATGGTGCATGTGGTTGCAAGCACGTGCACACACAACTGTATCCTTCTTGCCCTTTCTTTCTTTTTCTCTTGGGGAATTACAGGGCTTCTGAGTCCTGCTGTGGCTGGTGGTTCTTCCAGGAAAGTAGTTTCCTGGGTCTGAGAAGTAAGAACCTCAGAGGTCCCAGGTGAGGGAGGAGGGGTTGGGCCTGAGGCTTGGGCTCCTCTGAGAACTAGGCCATTGCTGTGAACCAGGCTGGTGAAGGGGTTGGGGCACCAGGGGCCTCAGACCCTACCGTGTGCCCTGAGCAATGTCACTGCCACCTCTGGTCTTCTCTTCACACCCCAGTGGCTTTCAAAGCCTTTTTCTCTTTTTGTAGTAGAGCCAAAATAAAGCCTTGCAAGGATCCTCCCCGTGGCAAGCAGACGAATAAGTGGGAAGTGCTGTGGCTGAGGCTGGGGGTGGGGAGGGGTCTCTAGGACAGAGTTTTAAGCTCTGTGCCTGGGTGTTCTGGGCCTTTTCATTGACAGCGTAGTTTACAGCTGAAAGAACATATCCGCACCCACAGTCTCAGCTAACTCTCGGACTTCTTCCAGCCTGCGTGGGGAGGCTGGAGGCAGCCCAGAAAAAGACGGGCTCTGGTTCCATGCCTTCCCCTTCTTCTGCCAGCGGCCCTCACGGCCAGCACCCCATGAGATGACCGGATCTCACGGTCTGCTCCGTTAGTGGTCCGTTTGCACCTGGCACACTGTCAGCAGCCCCCAAGTGGGGGCTGTTTTGCCTACAAGGGTCCCCATTTTACAGACGATCACATAGAGACCTGACGAAGCTTTCTGACTCTGTGTGACGTCAGCCTGGAGGCGCGACCTCGGATGCCCACCCTCTGTCATCGGAAGCATTTCTTGTTCTTCCGGGCTTGGCCAGCTCGCGGTAAACCCCACGTGTGGTTCTGTGGTTGCCCACACAGGCCTAAAAATAGCCAGCTGGAAACAGGGGGCTCCCCCTTGGTGAGTGGCAAAAGGCCCAGGGACTTGCTCTGCCTCACAAATGAGCAAATCCTGTCTAGGGAAGGCCGGGTGGCCTGGGTGCCATGTGTGACCCGCTAGGGGCTGTGCCAAGGGTAGCAGAAATCACGTTATTTCACTGGTTTGCTTTTTAAAGTCCATGATGTCCCACTAGTCCCTGTGGTAGGTATGAAAATCAAGGTTTAGAAAAGTGACCTGCCCAAGGTCAAGGGGCTTTAGTCAGAACACAAGTGGCTCTGACCCAAGGCCCGTGTTCTTGACTCCTCACCCCTTCCTTGTCTTGAGTCTGGGGACAGCTGGGTGAGGGCACGAGAAGGACCTTTGGGACCACGTCAGCTTTAGACCCCAGCCTCGCTGGGGACTCCTCGCGGCCTTGGTAAGTCCTTGCATGTCTCAGCTTTTCTCCCCCACAACATGGGGGCCTCATTGCCCGTTACGTGGGACCATGTGGGGACTGAATGAAACGAGGCGTGACAGTGTCCAGGGCAGAGCCTGGCACGCACCAGGTGCTCAGTGAGCGGCCACTCACCGTCTCTCCCCCTCCCACCACTTAGGACCACACTTTCAAAGGTGGGGTGACAGGGCCAGTGCTGGTTGAGCCGCTGAAAATGCCTCGCCAGGTCACGGAAGTAGAATTACTGAGGAGAGGTCAAGAGAGGAAGTCCCTGTGGTAGGGTGCGTTTTCCAAAAATGGCCCCAGGAGTACTTTCAGGTCCGCATTCTGGAACCCTGTCATTCTTCCCCAGGAGATGAGTCTATTGCCCTTCCCCCTGGAATTGGGCAGAACTTTGTGACTGCCTCAGTGAACAGAAAGTGGCAGAAGTGACGTTTTATAACTTCCCAGAATAAATCTATAAAGGTGAGCCCCTGTCTACCAAGCTCTCTGTCTCTGTCTCCCTCTGGAATCCAGCAACATACTGCGAGGAAGCCCCAGCCACAGGGCAAGACCGCGTACTTGCTTTGGCCAACAACCCCAGTGAAGGCTTCAGCCATGGCCAGCTTCAACCTGTGGACGTGTGTGTGAATGACTCTTGACATGATTCCGGCTCCCAGAAGGCAAACCGTTCCAGGGAATGTCAAGTGGAGCAGAGTGAACTATCCCCTCTGAGCCTTACTCAAATGCAGATTTGAGAACAACATAAATGTCATTGTTTCAAGCACTAAGTTTTGGGCACACAATGCTAGGTGACAGGGACAGCCTTCCTTCTCCTCCTACAACCCTGAGTCGCCCGGCCAGGCATGGGAAGCTCCTCCCTGTATCCCTCTCCCCTCCCGCAGTCAGAACCTGGAGTCAGTCCTCTGCCTGTTGCTGAGCCCTCCAAGCCAAGTTGCACAGCCCTGGTTCAAAGCCCAGCTCTGCTACTTCCAGCTGTGTGCCCTTGGGCAAGTCACCAACCCTCTCTGATGCTCAGTTTCCTCTTTGTCAAATGAAAATTCTGAGAGTGCCTTTCAGGAGTCTGATATTCATTAAATAAAGTGCCCGGCACATAGTGAGTGCTCCCTAGGTGGCTGCCGGGCTGTGAGACCAGGGAGAAAAGAGGACATCAAAGATGTAACTCGGACTCTGACTTAGTCCAGGGACGGAGGATGACTGGGCTTCAGGGAGCCTGGAAAGCGATGGGTGCTGGTGGACGCTGAGTGTGAGAAGCCCAACTCTCTGCAGGCCTGAGGGTGCGCCCTCAGGTTGCTCCCAAGTTGCCCAAGACGTGGGGGTAGGAGGAGTGGGACTGGGCTGGGCAAGGCATGGTGCAGTCCAGGGTGAACGGGGTGGGGAGCAGGGTGGAGGGGTGGAGGGCACAGCAGGCAGGGGCTGGAGGTGGGAGGGAGGGAAACTGTGCAGAGCCAGGTGGGCTCAACCACACCTGAGCACCAGGTTTCTCAAAAACCGAGGTCACCCTCCCTGTCCCAGACAGGGCCAGCCTGGCCCTATCTAAGGAGATAAGCCACTGCGGAGGCTCCCAGACCAGCTATGGACTTATCGGCCACTGTCGTCTGGAGTATTAGGAATGTAAACACGCGAGACGTGCCAGACACAGGATGACAGAAAGCAGGCATGCGGGGGGTGGGGGGTGACCCCTTCTCCCATCACCCCATTCCTGCCCTGCAGCCTTGCAGCCCTGCAGCCCTGCAGCTGGGCACCGTGGGGCACCTGCTTCACAGGGCAGCAGGTGAGCCCTTTGGCCACCAGCCTCGGTGTCCTCCACTCCCACACCCAGATGCATTTTCTTTCTTCAAGCCACACCTGGGTTTGGAGGGGCCTCCAGGAGCCCTCTCCATTAAGGTCATGTTGGCCAGTGTGCCCCATGGGGGCACGACACAGTGCTCACCCTGCCGGCAGAACGGAGAAGCATGTCCCACAGGCTGACATGTCCATGACCTCAAGCAAGTCCCTTCACACAACCAATCACACAGGGACTCTTCTTGCTCACTCGGATATGCATGGAAACCCCTGCTGGGCCAGGTGCTGGGCTGGGAACCGCGGTAAAGAGAGACCCCGAAAACACAGCCCTCTGGAGTTCACTGTCTGGGAGGCAAGATGGACAAACAGGCCATAATCACAGCAGCACCAATAGCAAGCCTGTTTTCGAGCACTTACTGTGTAGTCCAGTAAGTAAGGGATTCTGAGGGATTTACGGACATAAACTCATTGGATTCAGACATAGCCCGGCAGCGTGATGTTGCTAATATTTCCATTTCACGGAGGAAGCAGCCGAGGCTCAGGGAGGTGCCGGCGCAGGTTCCAGAGCTCAGACCCAACCCCAGGAGGCCTGACTCCGTAGAGGTGAGAGCAGGCCTGGGAGGGGGGCTCCGGTCTGGTCCTGGATGAGCTGGCTGTGAGCTGGGAAGAGACAAGGGTGGGTGGGGTCAGCACCCAGTGGAGGTCTCACAAGGCTCAGTCCCTGCTGCCTTCCCCCACCCCCCTTCCCCGAACACTTGCGCTGTTGTGCCGGGGCCTGCGGCTTGGGGCTCCCAGTCCTGCTGAAGCCGCTTTACAAGGAGGCAGCGGCATCAGGCAGCCATCAGGCAGCAGGAGCAGGGAAAGAGCACGGGGTTTGGGGGCGGGGGAGGAAGTTTAAAAGCTCAGCAGTGCCTCATGTTCCCTGCCTGTAAGACGAGGTGTGGCCCAACACAAACTCCCAGAGCCCTGGCTTCTGGTGACATTGCAGCCTCTGTGGGAACGCAGCCACTGGGACTGCGGCAGCTGAGGTTCTGGCGAGGGGCCTGGGTGGGCACGACGGGGATGCGGCCGTCTGTCTGCAGGCCTGACTGGGGAGAGGGGCATTGAGCTGGCACCTGAAATAAATTCCTTCTTTCTCCTCCACTCCTGCCTTCCTTCCACACTTTGCCCTGAGCCCAAGCTTTGGTCCTGGGCTGAGGAGCTCCCCAGCGGGCGGGGGGTATGTTCAGTGGCCCCGGGGCCAGATCAAGAGTTGGTAGGAGACAGCGGGAGGGGCACCTCATGGGGAAATCTTTGGGGGACGAGATCCTTGAAGAATGGGTAGGTATTCCAGGCAGACCAGAGGGAGAAGAAGAAAGCCCTGGGCAGAGGGGGCTGGGACCGAGGTGTGGATGTGGGAGCCCAGAATCTTTCCTGTGGGGATGGCTAGCGTGTGCGACTCGTGGCAGGAAGGGACACGAAGAAAGATCTTGAGCAGCAGGTTGAGGAGCTGGGGCCGTCCCTTGCGGATGTTAGGGAGCCATGAAAAGGTGTGAGGAGAGGAAGGGTTGGTCAGAACTGTGTGTTCAAAATGTGTCTCTGGGCTGCAGTGGGGAGATGGGTGGATGCCGGAAGCTCACTGGGGTTGGAGACTCGGGTAAGGGGAATGGGGGCCTGAACCCAGTCCAGGGCAGTGGGCAGGGAGGGTCTGTTTCAGAGATGAAGGGATGGCCTTGGGATTGTCAGTGGTTGTCAGGCAAAGAGGGGGAGGCAGGCGACCTCGGGGGTCTGGCTGGCCTGGGCACAGTGTGGGTGACGGTGCCCATCACTGGTGGAGACTGGAGAGTGGGGTGCAGTACTCGGGCCCCGAGACAGGTTCCGTCTGGGACACAGCGTGGTTTCTGGTGCGGGATCCTGGGCTCAGCTCCGACCCTGGGAACGCAGCCTCCAGGCACCAAGTGGGAGGCAGGGGCGGGGGGAGGGTAGGAGAGGCCATTAAGAGGGAGCACATGGTGGGGTGCCTGGGACAAGAAACGGAGCATTGTGAAGGTCCCAAGGAGTCCTCCTCTAGCGCACGCAGTCCTCAGGGCCGGGACCGCAGAACCTCGTGGGCAGGGTGGGTGTGTCGGCAGGCCTGCCTCCCCCTACGACTGGACGATTGGCGCTTTATGGGTTTCTGTCCTGCGTGTGCAGTGTGGGGGTTGGGCCAGACGGCTTCCAAGCCCCTTCCTCCTCTTCCTGACTGTTCCTGGGTTCCGGGTTTTCCTCTGCCCCTTGTTGACCACGCAGCCTTGGTTAAGGCCTCCCCAGCGCTGTGCCTTGGCCACCTCCACAGACCCGGAGCCTGAGCTCTGAGGCTGCTCGGAAGGCCTCGGCGTTTGCTCAAAGAGCAAGTGAACAGATTCCAGCTGCCGAGGCCCCAGACTCTGCTCTCTCTGAGGAATCCACTCTCAGCCCTGCCTCGCCGGCCAGTCAGCCTGCCCCCCGCCCTCAGTTAGTCAGCTGTGGACACAGCCTGTCTGCCCCCAGCTCTCCCACTCCCTGACCCCCTGAGTACCCTGAAGCTGGGGAGGAGCGACCCACAGGCCCCAGGCTTTCCTTCCCAGCTCAGGATTAGAGCCAGCTCCTCGGTAAAGCCTGTCATCCCCGAGCGGGGGTGTGGTGGCTCTCGGTAGACCCTGGAATTCAGAAAGAAGGCAGCTGGCTGCGGAGAGATAATGACCTTTGTCTGGGTTTTTAAACTTTCCTTGCAAATCACTGGATGCATCACAGGGACCTTTCACCCCCACCCCCACGGCCCTGTGAGGAAGGCAGAACCAGGAGAGCCATCCCGGGACAGAAGCTGAAATCTGGCCTCCGAGAGAGAGGAAATAACTTGCCCAGAAGCAGACAGCAAAAGCCAAAGCCGGGACTTTTCACCTTGGCTCTGTCACAAAGCCTGTCCTCCGCAGCGACTTCTGACCCCGATGAATCCTGCAGCTCCTGACGAACCCATGGTCTACCCTAGGGTCCCCCAGGCTAATGAGAGAGACCAAGAAGAGGGGAAGGACAGGGCAACCTGAGCTGGGTGAGCCTCATGCCATCACTGCCCCAGGTGAGAGCTCCACCCTGCTCAGCCCCCACTCGGACTTGAGGCCCCGCCAGAGTCCTTAAGGCCCTGGGTGGCCTGGCCCCACGGGCCCTTCAGCCTCTTCTCTCTCCTCCTTTTGGGCCTACAAGTTCTTCCTGTTTTATGTTGTTAAACATGCCAGGCCCCAGCCACAGGGTCTTGGCATGATGGTCCCCTTAGCTTTGAAGACATGCTCCAAGTCCCAGCCCTTTCCCTGTCCAAAGTTAATGCCTCTTCATCCTTCCGTCTTCTAGAAATAACAGGCTTATTGAGATATAACTCATGTATCATGCAACTGTCCTGCTTAAAGTATGAACCTCGATGGTTTTTATGGCATCCATGGGTCTGGGTGACCGTCGCACGGTCAGTTGTAGGATGTGTGCATCGCCTCCCCCGAACCCGTCCCCATCAGTAGCTGCTGTCGCCACCTCCACTTGGGCAGCCGCTAGTCTGATTTCTGCCTCCACGGATTTGCCTGTTCTGGACATTTCATGGGAAGGGACTCACACCACATGTGGTCTTTTGTAACTGCCTTCTTTCACTCAGTATGATGTTGTCAAGGCCTGTGTGCCTGTACTTCCTTCCTTTTCAGTACCAAACAATATGCCATGACCGGGATGGCGTCACACTGTACTATCCATCCATCAGTGGATGGGCACTTGGTAGCATTCGCTTTTTAGCAAGTGTGAGTAATGCTCCTGTGAATGCTTGTAGACAAATCTTTGTGCGCACATTTGTGTACAAACCTGTGCATGTACACACGCTACCATTTCTTTTGACTATATTCCCAGGAGTGAAATCGCTGGATCACATGGTAACTCTATGTCTAACCTTTTGAGGAACTGCCAGGCTGTTTTCCACGAAGGCCACGCCATCTCCCCTGCAACTAGCAGTTGTTTAGGGTCTGGAGTTCTCCACATCTCCATCAGTGCTTTTAACTACGTATCTTTTTTTTTTAATGGCCATTGTAGTGAGCGTGAAGTGGTACCTCACTGTGGCTTTCAGCTGTGTTTCTCTGATGGTTAAAATGTCAGAGCAACTTTTCACGGGCTTCTTGGCCATTTGTACCTCTTCTGGGGAGAAATGCCTGTCCAGATCCTTCGCCTATTTTTAAATTATGTTATTT
Source organism: Phyllostomus discolor (assembly GCF_004126475.2). Taxonomy (NCBI): domain Eukaryota; kingdom Metazoa; phylum Chordata; class Mammalia; order Chiroptera; family Phyllostomidae; genus Phyllostomus; species Phyllostomus discolor. The sequence continues at coordinate 118,478,771 of NC_040908.2, forward strand.
GTCTTTTTATTATTGATTCATAAGGAATTCCTATATATTTCTTATAAGAAATATGTAAGAAATTTATAAAAATTTCTAGATACAAGTCCCTCATCAGATGTGTGATTTGAACATTTTTTCCCATTCTTCATAGTGTTCTTTGAGGCATGAAAGTTTTCATTTTGATGCTATCCAATGTTTTCAATTTTCTTTTGTTGCTTATGCTTGTGGTGGCATTTCCAAGAAATCATTGCTTAATCCACAGTCAAAAAGACTTACAACTATGTTTTCTTCTAAGAGTTTTATAGCTGTACTTTCTTTTTTTTATTGAGGTCTTTGATCATTTTGAGTTAATTGTGGCTTATGGTGCGAGTTAAGGGATCAAATTCATTCTTTTGCCTGCGGATATCAAATTGTTTCAGCACCACTGATCGAAAAGGCCGTTCTTTCCCTCATGGAGTTTCCTTGACTCCACCGTCAGAAACTGAGGGCCTGTAAACGTCATTGTTTCAGCTTAACTCACGCATCACTCCCTTAGGGAAGTCTTTGCTGACACCCCTCCCCGCCCAGCCTCCTCTTAGCCGAGTTCCCTGTGTATACATAAAACACGGAGCCCTGGGGGTTATATTTATCTGTATGACGCAGTAGTTATGAACTCACGCTCTGAAGCCGGAGGGCTGAGGTGCAAATCCCGGTTCCACCACCTCCGAGCTGCCTGATTCATTGTTTCACTTCTCTGTACTTCAGTTTCCTCCTCTGTAAATGTGGGATTTACCCACCTCACAGGTTTGTCAGGAGACGTGATAATGTAATGTATACAGTGTGTGGCAGGTGGTAATGAGGTTGACGTATGAGAGCTTAAAACTCAGTGTCATCTCCTTAGATTCTAAACTCCATGAGGACAGGAAACCTGTCTAGTTCGTCTTTCCTGGGATCCCCATAGGCAGTGCCATGCCCGGCACAGGCAGGGCGTTCTGGCATCTGCTTGCTGAGTTACTTAGTGAATGAAGGCCCATATGCATGAAGGAATGGGGGTGCCAATCCCACCCGCACGCCGTCTGGCTGTGTGACTTCTCCAGCACTCTAAAATCAAGTGGCTCACTTCCTTTCTCTGTCTGGATGCAGAACGCTCTCTGCACTTGAAATAAGAGGAACCCAATAAAGGAGGCAGATCAAGGGAGCTGCTATGAGAGGAGCCAGGGCAGGGGCCAGGCCCCCGCTCCTGGCGCCCCCAAGGTCCCCCAGAGCTCGCGGGACACAATGTGAAAATCGCCATCTGGAATGGGATCTTACGTGCTCCCTGGGGCTCCAAGCAGCCTGTGATTCAGAGGCAGCTGACGTCTGAGGCTCTTAATTCAGCCCAAATGCTGGAGGTCTGTGTCTTGCGGCATGGGGTGGGGGTGGGGGGCACATTCCAAAGGGGAAAGCTCTTTCTTCCGCCTACCCAAAAGAGGACGGGATGCACCCTGATGTTGCCCAACAAACACAGATGCTGCTCTTCGCTCTCATGCCCTCCTGCCCTCCCTCCTCGGCTCCCTGCCCCAGACACAGGGTGACCTGGCCTCCCGGGTCCAGACTCCTCCTTCCCGCCCCGCTGCCTGGATCTCAGACCCAGCTCACTTCCAGGGAGTCCCACTCTGCTCCTGCCCAAGTCCCCTCCACGCCCTCGTTTCACCTCAGAAGCTTAGAGAGGTGAGTGACTCATCTAAAGTCACGACACAGCAAATAAATGGCAGAGCACAGATTTGAACCCCAGGTTCTTGACTTTAGGTCTAGACTCTCTCTTCCAATGCACTACAATGGGGCAGGCCCAGGCCGGCCGGCCGGTGCTGGCGTCAGCCAAGCTCTGTGGCCCTCGGGAGGAGGGCAAGCCCTGATAGAGGCCCCCAAGCCAATTCCCCTGACAAGAGACCTAACTCACCCCCCCAGGCAGAGGTCCCTGGCCACAGTGGGAATGGCTACCCTAGGGAAAGGGGGTTAAGGCCCCCACTTGACAGGTTAAGAACATGAACTGTGGGCCAGACAAATCTGTCTGAGTTACCCTGAACTTCTCTGAGCCTCAGTGTCCCCACACCCCATGGCACAGGACAATAATAGCACATAGCTGGGTTGTTGTGGGAGTGAAATTAGGCAAAGACCTTAGCCCTCTTTGCCTGGTGTGGATGGACGTGATGAATATTACAGCCCTTAGTGCCGGGGAGGCTGTCCACCAGGCCCCTCAGGGGTCCCCCAAGGAGGCAGATCCAGGCTCCTAAGGGAGACTTGGACTTTGTATCTCCCCGTCTCTGAGCCCGCTGGGAGTATGTTGTTCTAGGGACTATACTGGAGAAAAAAGAGCTTGGGAGACTACTGGTTAACTCGGGAGTCACTCTGGGTTAACTTTTAATTTTTCAAAGTTCAGATTCCTTCAGGATATCACCTTCGTTGGTCTAGTGAAGACAGAGTGTGCAGACGTGGGGAGGCGGTGTGAGGACAGGGGATGCCCTGCTGCCTTGCTTTGAATCCTAGCTCTGCAAATCCTCCAGGGCTGGTTGCTCACCTTTGTGAGCCTTGGTTTCCTCACCTGTAGACTAGGGGACAGCGAGCTGGTGCGTGTGAAGGCCCCAGCCACTGCTCCAGCTGCTGCACTGAGTGAAGCTCCTGTGTGGGGCCTTTAAAGTGATGCCTACCAGGTACCGAGGAAAAGATCCCTTCCAGGTAGAGGAACCTGGGGGCAGTGCCTGGGCCCCGAAGAGGGGAGAAAGCAGTCCAGGGAGATGGAACAGCTTAAGTAAGAATACGGCAGTGGGGGACCACGAGGCTGCCAGAGACAGTTGTAATAAGGATGCTGAGATTCACGGACAGAAGACCAGGAGGGTGAGGATGGGCATGAGGATGTGGCCGGGAGCTCAGGTGACCTGTGCTGAGGCACCTGCAGAGGCAGGATTCTAACCGAGGCTTGGCAGCCTTTCTAGTGCTCTGGGCTGCTTCTGGGAAGAGCTCCTGGATCTATTCTCAGAGGTCTCAGAGGACAGGGAGGGCCCAGTGATTCAGGTCTGCTATTGTTGACACAGCTTCCTGACCCGCATGTAGGGAGGCAGGTCCTGGGAGCACATGGCCTCCCACGCACCACCCTCGCAGTCTTGAGTGACCCACAGAAGGGTAAAGGGAAGTGGGGTCCAACCCATGCCTGAATTATTCATCCAACTGCCCCAAAAAAGCCAACAGGAGCCGCCCACATTAATAATAAAAATAGCAATTCCTTACATGTGATCAGAAGCATGGGAGCTTGCGGCGGAGGCGCGCCTCCCTGTGAGGTCACTTGCATTACCCGCCTTCCTCAGTGAGGAAACGGAGACTCAGGGAGGGAAGTGACTCCACCGAGGACAGTCATTAGGCTCCTGCACCCTGATGTGGAGGTGGGGGCATTTGCGTCGTGAGGGGCAGGGCGTGGGGACAGGAGGAGAGTGGCCACTGCCTGGGGATTTCACCCCGGTCTGGGGAGGGATGAAGGCAGGTGGCGGCGGGGCCCAAGGCCTCTCGTTGCGGTCAGCACAGACCCCACAGCCGGAGCCACAAACTGGAACAGCAAAAATGTGGCAGTGAGGCCCGGGGGCGATGGGCAAAGCTCTATGTGGGTGGAGTGGAGGCTTGTAGGGGCCGGTGAGGAGGTGGGCTCCTGCAAGGGAGAAGGGGGCTCCAGCAAGCCACCTGGGCAATCCGCTGACATACCATGCGGAGCCTGAGGCCAGGAAAAGGAGGGTTGTTGCCCCCTGTACTACGACACTAGAATGTTGCAGCCCAGTCTGAAGGGAGTTGCCTTTGCCCAGTGGCTCTGCACTGGGGGTCCTGGAATGCGGCGGGCACCCCAGGAGCACCTGGCATACGCCCAGCAACCTCCCCAGCGGACTGCTTCAAGGAGTGAGGTCTGTTTGGGAGGGTGCGTCCCAGCGCCTCGGGCGACATCCCTGATATCCCATCTCAGGTGATAGACAAGGACCCTCCACCCCCCACCGAGGGTGGAACATGCTTTGTCTGCTGAGTACAGTTTGTTAATGGATGGTAATTTGATTTTTGAACCCTGATCCCTGCTGGACTGACCTCTCCCCTCTGACCAGCTGCTCTTCCCCTGGCCTGGTGGCCAGAGCCAAACCAGACAATGGTCAGTCCTTGGGCCACTTCCAGGCGTGTCCAGATTTGGCCCGCCAGGCCTTCCAGGGCTCTAGGGGACCTTCCTGCGTGGCTCTGACTAACATCACAACAGAGCATCACAACAGAGCCTGTTGCCAGGGCAACCTCCAGATCTGGTGGTCTGGAACCTAGGGCTTCAGCCTCCCCCCACTGGCTGCTGGCCCGGACACTTATAAAACAAGCTTGCTGTGAAACAGCACACCGTGCTGCACCAGCCACAGCCTCACGCGTCTCGTGTCTACCGCGTCTCTTGGTTGGGCCGTTTTCTCCTGTGATTGATTTAATCCTGTGCTGTTCTGTACAGTGACACGCTGTGCAGGCTTGTAGCCTGGGAGCAGTGGTCTGTACCAGGCAGCCTAGGTGTGCGGTAGGTTGTGCCGTTTAGGTTTGTGTAAGCGCACTGGGTGATGTCCACTCAGAGGTCAGTGTTCAGGACGTGCCCTGACGTTAAGTGGTGCGCGTCTGTAGTGGAAGAAGCAACAGACAGGCGACGTTCTCACCATCACTTCAGCCACAGAATCGTTCCAAAACATCTGACTGCAAAGTGTTCTCTCTGTAGCATGAGTTTCTTTCCAAGGTGGTTACTTTCTTCCTCAGTTTTAAAACAACACCTGTACCTAGGCCATCTGTTTGTTTCAGCGTCTGCTGGGGCGTTGACTTTGCAGTCACAAGCAAGAGCCTGAGCACGTGGGCCATTTGTCTTTTTATGAAACAAAAAGGTAAAACGTATCTTTACGGTGGTAATTCTTTTAAGTGTTTTGCTCTGAGATAGCCAGCAAATTTCTACTTTGTGCTTCTACCTCTGTCAGAAATAAGTTTTGTAAAGATGCTACAATCTGAGGACTTTGTTTTACAAAATGGAGTGCCTGGACGAACGCAGGGGCGGGCTGACTGAAGGCACCACCGTGGGTGGTGGGCGGGGGGCACCGTGGTGAGCCCAGCCCACCCCAAGGACCCCTCATGGCCTTCCTCAGGAGCCAGGGGGTGTGGGACACATGACCTCCCACGGCGTGGACCAGGTCAGTCTATTTATTAAATATTAGTAGAGCTTAAGTTTTTCTTCCTTTTTATACACAGGTAAAAATAAACATACGTAAAGTTATAGAATGTTCTTTCTACCTGAACAGAGCCCCTTGTGTACCCCCGGCCGGACACCTCTGGACTGTGCAGCAGGGTCCTTGGCCAAGTTCACACAGTCCCTCAGGATCTGTTCCAGTCTGTCTCCCACCTTGGCTCCTACGTAAAACCAGATCCAGTGTTTCTGAGACCATCACTCATTTTGTGTCTTTCCAAGGCAAGTCTTTTTGCCTGATGTGCCCATCTCTAGTGGACTGGCTTAAAATTTTATTACTTTTTCAAAAGTCAGCCCCAGGCCACCCTCCCCCCACGAAGTCTGTTCTGATTCTGTGGACAGAGGCCTTCATTTGGCTGTTCAACCCCCACATGTCCAGCACCCGCTACGTGCCAGGCACTGGCCTGGGGCTGCCGGGAGCACAGCCACGAACCAAACAGACAGGAGTCCCTCCCTCTGGGAGCGCACGCTTTAGTGGGGTGGAGGTTGACATTCTAGGGTCGGTCTTTACATCGTTTATCCTCAAGGTGGGTTGGCCATTTGTAACTTTCTCTCCCCAGGACAGCATTTGCTCCCAAAGCAGGGTCTGTGAGCCTAAGCTCTAACACAAGTCCTAGGCCAGAACAGAGGCCCAGAGGATAATGGTTGGAACGAAAGGATAATAATACGGGGGTAAGCCTTGTCCCTACCCCCGCCATGGGCAGAGACTTGACACCAAATCCAGACTGAAGTCCTCTGAGCGAGCGCCCGAGCCCACCACGGGCTGGCTGGGCACCCGGAGCTCCATCTCACTCACGCCGGCCCTGACGGCCTCGTCCCCGCCCCGTGAGAAGGAACCGAATGGCCCCCTGTGGCTGGCAGGAACCACTTCCACCTCCTCGTGTCCCTATATTTAGCTGTCCGCCGTGACCCTGCAGCCCTCTCTTCTCCACGGCCAGAGGGAATGGCCCGGGCTGCTTTGATGGCCTGTTTTCCCAGGCCCCGCTCCTGCTTCCCAGACCCTTGGCCTCTCCGCAGGAGGTGGGGCCCGAGCCCAGGCCCCTCTGCACTGGCAGGTTCTGAGTCTTAAAATAGCATCAGCACTTGACAAAGAGAGATAGCCACCTATAGGGACAGTGCTGGGAGTGGGGGGAAAGGGGGTGGGGGTTGCCTGGGCAGAAAAGTCCCAGGTAGCACACACTCCATGCTTCCTGAGCCCTTCCAGGCATGAAGCCCTTGGCCCCTAATTCTGTGCTGAGGAGAGGCTACTGCTGATGGCCTAACAAGGCTCGTGCCTCGGCTCCAACCACTCCCCTTGTTACGCAATCTGGACACCAGCCACACCGTTCCACATGGGTCCCAAATGAGCTTCCCCCCTCCGAACCTCTGCAACTTGGCTTAACCAGCCTCCCCTCTGACCCCCACCCCCAAGGAATGCCTTTGCTATGTGTTGAAATCCAGTAAACCTGTAGAGTTAGTTCAAATGCCACCTGGGCCCCAAGGTCTCCCAGTGGCAGGGCTCAGGGCAGGCGGTCCTGCATTCGTGCTCTGCCCCGGCCCCCCAGGAGGCCTGCCCACCCTATAGCTTCTGCTCGGTTTAAAACCTCCTGACGGATGTTTGAGGGGCGCTGGTTGTCGCCTCAGTTTGCCGTGTGACTCTGGGGCCATCGCTCCCCTGTGTGGCCCTCAGTTTCCCTGCCTGTGAAATGGAAAAGTGCATTATGAGACCTCCATGGGCGCTGCTGGCGTTCAGAGCCTGCGATTCGCCCTCTGGGGAAATAGGCCGTTTTGGTAGAGAGGACTCGCGCTGGCCCTCAAGCCATTGGACGTTTGGTCCTCTCCTCCGCCCTCTTCCTTTTCCCCAAAGCCAGTCTCCCTGAGGCAGGTGTGGGCTCCTGAGGGGCTTCTCCGCTGGCTGCCAGTGGGACAGGGCGCTACGGTGGGGCTGGCTTCCAAACCAGAGAGGCAGCCTCCCAGGAGAGGAGGCCTCTCTCTCACCACCCATCTGGTTCAGGTTTCTGGTTTTTTGTCTCAGCCGGAGCACTCAGCACACAAGTCTCATCAACGGGGATGAAACACACCAAGCCCAATATTTCCCTGTTGCTGACGGCAGGGCGCAGGCCCGGGCGTCGTGCACAGACCGCCGGGACCTCGGCAGGATGACAGGGACTCCGGCAGAGGTGCCCTGGAACTTGGAGAGGGCCAGTTCTCCCTGAGGTTCCAGAGAGGCAGTGACCACCCCAGAGGGAGTTCCCGTCTCACCGGCCCGGTTCCCCATGAATTCGCAGGTGTGCCCTCTCTCCTTTCAGCAGAGGATGGAGGTGGCATTCAGGAACTTTACCATTTAAAGAGAACTGTAAGAGGCCTCCTAAACTGGACTGTATTTCCCTTGGGGCAAGCATAGTAATTATTCAGCAGTAATTTATCCGTAAATGATCTCTGTGTGCAGAGCCCTGTTCTAGGCACTGGGGTGCAACAGTGAGTAAAACTGACACCATCCCTACCTCATGGAGCCCACGTCCCGGCAGCGGGAAGTAGACAAGTAGACATGTAACATGCCGGGTGGTCCAAGTGCCACGAAGGACACTACGGCGAGACACGGGATGACGAGGAAACTGAAACGGGGTCTATTTTAGACAGGCCAGGCTGAGAGGCCTCTCTGTGGCAGCTGACACTGGATTCAAGACAGGGAGGAGTGAGAGACATCCTTGGGGCTGTCTGGAGGAGGAACGGCCCAGCTAGAGAAAACAGCTGGTGCAAAGGCCCTGAGGCAGGACTGTGCCAGGAACAGCCAGAAAGTCAGCGAGGCTACAGCAGGGTGAGCGAGGGTGCAAGGGAAGGGAGAGAATAAGGGGGTGCTAGGGGCTGAGGAGCAGACCGTGTTGGGCTGCATTAATATTGTTGATTATAATCCACAGTAAGAAATAAATTTTATATTGCAATTCAGCACAAACATACACATACAAAAATAAAACCAAAGTAATCATCTCACGAAACATAGCTTTACTATAGGTATACATGTATATGTTTTATTTTATTCTATTTTACCTAAAAAAGTGATGTTGGTCTTGAGCCTTAAATTGATTTCCCACCCAACCCAGTAAAGGGTCACGGCCCGCGGTTTGCCACACACGGACGGACAGGGCTCCACAGACCCTGGGCGGTAAAGGGCGAGCTGGGAGCCATCAAACACACTTGTGCAGAGGGGTGATGTGGTCTGTTTGCCTTTTTGTTCCACTTTTAAAAGCATTAATACAAAACTTACATACAGTAAGATATACACCCTTTCTAGGGCAAAGGTGGCCTCGGTGGGGATCAGCCGGAGGCTGTTGAAGAGCCCAGGTGAGAGACGGGGTGGCCCAGTGCAGCTGGGGGGGCGGGGGGGGGGCGGTCAGAGGGCAGTTCCGAAGGCTGAGCTGATGGACTTGCTGACACTCAGATGTAGGGGTGAGGAAAAGAGCGGGCGGAAGAATGACGGGCCAGCTTCCTGGCCTGAGCGATGGGAAGCGGGTGACAGAAAAGAGTCTGGAGGGAAAATCACGAGTTCTGGCTCAGACGAGCTAAGTGAGAGCCCAGGAGGAGACTGGCCGGGAACAGCGAGGCGTCCGGGGCGGGCGGGGCCCAGCCTGCAGATTTGCACGGGGCGCCCTCGGTATCTGGCGACCCTGAGCCCGGGCCTGCCTGAGATGGCCCCGGGTTGGGGGAGGGTGGAGAGAGCCCCGGGACGAGGCCACTTGAAAGGGGTGGGTGGTACTGGTCAGGAGTTCTCAGCAGGAGAGGGAGAGTCCGCTGCCACAGGGGTGAGCAGAGACCCAGGGGCCAGTGAGCAAAATGCCTCCAGACCCAGAGGGGGAGGCCCGCTGTGCTCAGCTGAACAGGACGAGGAAGAGGAGGACCTTCACGGCAGGCCCGGGCTCGCGCTGGAGACACGGGCGTGGTAGGGTCCTGAGCAGCAAGTGGCTTGAGCTGAGCTATGCTTTAGGAAGATTAATAAGAATTACTATTTATTATTATAGTATTTATTACTTAGCATCGATTGACCTTTGCCCTGGCCAAGTCCTGAGCTAGTACATTATACATATTAACTCGTCAGTTTCCCTGTCATTCCTGGGGCACAGGTACTACCACTATTTCTGATTTACAGGTAAAGACGCTCGCTCAGAGGCTCAGCGACTCGCCCAAGGTCGCAGGAAGAGGTGGAGCTGGGCCTAGAACCCAGATGGTCAGGCTCCAGAGAAAGAAACAGTTCACTCTGGGGAGGGCAGCAGAGCCTGGGTTCAGACTCAGGCTTTGGGTGTATCGCCCAGGTGCCAGTGACCTGTGAGGTGGGGGCAGGACGTCTTGATCTCCTGCTCCTCTCCCTGTGGCTGCTCCTGGGGTCCGTGCCCTGGGCGCAGTACCACCCCTGGGGCTCCTGGTCCGGTGGCCGGGGCAGCACCGGAGGCTCCTGTGTGGGGGTTGGGAGGGCAGTTCAGGGCTGTAGGTCTCTGCTCTCTGGCTGGCCGGGCCTCCCCTGGGGCCCCTGCTCCCTTGGCCACAGTGGTTAGTTTCTTGAGGAATCTGTCGCCATCTGGTCCCCATGTGCTGCCTGTGGGCATGTCTGGGGCACTGGAGGATTCCGCTCCAGCCCAGAGTAATTGTTACCAGAGGTGGGAGCAGAGGGGAAAGGGTGGGGCACTGCCCAGAGCAGCCGGTGGGGCCTCTGGTGACTTGAACAGAGGGAGCATGAGACAGAGGCACAGAGGAAATCAGAGGCAGAAGATGATGGAGAGAGACAGAGGGAGACGCTGAGACAGAGCAGGGCAAGACAGGGAACAAGCTAAAGCAGATGTGACAGTGGGAGGCAGACAGAGGGAGCGACATCTGTGGGGAGCAAGACAGGGAGAGAAAGGTGCTGAGGGATGGACCCTCGGAGGGGAGTGGAGAGAGTGGGGGAGCAGAGGAGGGGAGATGCAAGGGAGAAAAAGAGAGGGAGGAGGGAGGAGGGGACGGACAGGGACAGCTTCAAAGTGCACAGAACAAGGCTGGGAAGATGCTGGGACAGCAGGGCTGGTGAGGCTGGGGGAACGTGGGACGTCCCCGAGCAGCTGGAGCGGCCCAGCCCAGGTGGCGCTGCTCCAGCCAGGACCGGGGCAGCCACGGTCACACGGAGGTCAGCTCTTGCCCGCTGACCTATCGGAGTCCAGGCCTCGCCATCACAACCTGCCCACAGCCGCCCTGCCTCTTGCCTCCTGCCCAGGGCCCTGTTCCTGTAATCGTCTTCCCACTGGCTCTAGGAAATCGTTTTTCTGGGGGTGGTGTTGGGGGGCAGGACGGGCACTGGACCAGAGCCTTGGTCCTGTCCCTGCCTCTGCTCAACCTCATGCATCTCTTCTGCCCTTCCTGCATGTGCAGAAGGGCCGGGCTCGCCCATCCAGCTCTGCACCCCGAGTCAGCAGCAAAACTGGGCTGCAGAGGCAGTGGGCTCCTCGGGACACGGCCTCTCCTCCCGCCCACTCAGTCACTCCCTCCCTCGCCCATCTTCTCCTTCGCTTCCTCCCCGTTGCCTCTCTACCTTTCCTCTCCTTCCTTCCTCCCTCCCTCCCTCCCTCCCTCCCTCCCTCCCTCCCTCCCTCCCTCCCTCCCTCCCTCCCTTCCTTCCTTCCTTCCTTCCTTCCTTCCTTCCTTCCTTCCTTCCTTCCTTCCTTCCTATGTCCCTTTTTTCTTCTTACTCTTTCCTCTCTCCCTTTTCACTCCCCTATTCCCTCCCTCCTTCCCTCCCTCCATTCCTTTCCCTCCCTTTCTCTACTCACCAAGCACCCTCTTTGTGCCAGCCCTGGCTTCGGCATTGAGGCCTCAGAGGTGGATCCTGCAGGGTCCCTGGGTCTGGGGAGCTCAGCCTAAAACAAGGTACAAGGTGTGGGACCAGTAGGGATGGATCAGACTCCAGCCATAAAGGCCCCTGCCCCAGGAAAGCTGGCGCAGCCCCCACATTCACACTGGATACCGACCCCCGACCCCGAGAGGCCCAGGGGCTGACGCCGGCACAGTCACACATTTCCCACGTTAGAGGGAGGGATGGCCAAGAGCCCGGGGAGGGGCAGAGACTTGCCCAAGGTAACTAATCATAACCTGACTCACTTTCTACTTGGTATTGGTCCATCCTCAGGGGCTGGAGGCTGAACAAATCCCACACCTGGGGTGTGAGCCAGACCTTTGCCAGGCCAGGAAAGCCTGGCGATGGCCTGTCAGAGTGATGTCACTCATGGGATCCCCGTGTTCAGGCCTTATCTCTCCTCCAGCTCTCCCCACCCCGTCCCGGGAGGCCGGGGAGGTGAGGAAGGGAGAGGACTGTGGTGTGTCAGTGCAGGCGCCGAGCCCAGAAGTGACGAGGCTGAGGCTGAGGCTGAGAACAAGGAGAGAAGGCGGCCCCCACCCTGGCCACCTTCGGTCTACTGTCAGGGGAGATGAAGGAGGGGGGAGTTTTGGAAGGATCCAGCCTCGGGCTAGAGTGGTATCAGCCTGACTTGGCTCATGGCCTCAGGCAGGCCCGGACTGGTCCCAGACCGAGTCCTTCCCACTCACCCAGCCAGACCCCCACTCCACAGCCGATTCCTGGTAATATGCCTCTCAGCGTTCATCTCCTATGACGCTGCGTCTCTGATGGGGCCCTGAATGATATGGGGCCAAGTGCACTTGCCCTTGGTGTTCACCATTCCCTCTCACTTCTCCATGTTGGCTACAGAATAGTCCATCTTGTTGATGCACCATATTTACTAAGCCAACCCCCTCCTGCTGGCTATCCAGGTCATGTCTAAAACCCCCCTCTTACATACGTATACTTTCGGAACTGGCATGAGTGTTGTCACATAGTTTGAGAATTTTTCTCACCCTGGCTGGCATGGTTCCGTGGGCTGGGTGTCACCCCACAAACTAAGGGTCACCAGTCTGGTTCCCCGTCAGGGAACGGGCCTGGTTTTCGGGCCTGGACCCCAGCGGGGCTCATAGGAGAGGCAGCATATTGATGTTTCTCTCACGTCTGTGTTCTTCTCCCTCTTTCTCCCTCCCTTTCCCTCTCTCTAAAAATAAATAAATGAGAGCTTTTAAAGAAAAACAAGAGAAAGAAAGGAAGAGAGGAAGAGAGGAAGGTAGGAAGGAAGGAAGGAAGGAAGGAAGGAAGGAAGGGAGGGAGAGAGAGAGAAAAAGTTTTTCTGAAGAGGACTCTGCAGCCCTGGGTGGAGGCTGGACCCGTGGACACCCCTCCCACAGCACCCCGGCTTCGGCTTCTCTCCTCTCCCTCTATCCCAGAGTTCCCTCCAGCAGCAGCAGACCTTGTGCAGCCCGTGCAGGGAAGTGCCAGAGACTGGACCCCCAGGGGCCACCCTCGGTCACCAGGGGCGGAAGCCGGACAAACACCCGGTCTCCAGCTTCCCAGTTTGGAAAGCCCGGTGTGTGTCCTAAACGGCAGCTCAGAGGGTGCCCAGCGGGCTGGAGCCCAGGTGCCCAGCGCGGTGAGCTGCCCACCAAAGCACGCTTTCTTGGGTTCTCTCCCTCCCTGTCTTGCTCCTCTGTCCACACTGTGTTTCCTGGGGTCACCTCCGGAAGGAACTCGCCCTCGAGTCCTGGGCTCGGGGTCTGTTTTCGGATCCCACTCTAGGACAGCAGTTGTGACTATTTCCTTTCAAAGGCTCAAAACCACTGGTGGGAAAGGGGTCGGATCAGCTTATTTCTTCTCGAACCCTCTGGAGTGCACTTCCCCCAGAGACTGCTCGCAGATTCCTGCCGCGGTGTGGCAGAGGGAGAGCGGGCTTTCCAAGGGGGGGGGGGGGCAGCCCCAGTGCTGGCCTCAGCGGTCACTTTTCCTCCTCAGCCCGGATTCCCTCGTCTGGAAATGGGCCAGCTAGACCAGTTGCTGGGCTTCATACGGCCCGAGGTCTAAAGCAGGGGTGTCCAAACTTTCAGCGTCTTTGAACCGCACTGGAAGAAGAGCTGTCCTGGGCCACACATTAAATACACAAACACTAATGAAAACAAAATAATCTCAGTGTTTTAAGTAAATTTACGGTCTTGTGTTGGGCCGCAAGCCGCCTGCGGGCCGCGGGTTGGGCACCCCTGAAGGGAACTACAGTCCCACCACCTCCTCCCCGCCCGGGCCCTGCCCCTGGCTCCTGCCTCCTCTCGGTGGTCCGCGGTCCCCGGTCTGGGCCTGCCTGCTTGAAGCTGCCAGAAGCCGCACCCCTGACTCTTCCCTGTCCTCTCACCGCTACCACGCACTGCAAACCAGACACCGTGCTGGGGACCACGCGCTGACAATGTCATCTGATCCCTGACAAGCCTGTGAGGCCGGTAGAGTGATTATGCCCATGTCACAATGCAGAAACTGAGGCGCAGGGAGGAGGGGCCGTGCCATGTGGCTGGTCTGAGGCGGAGCCGGGTTTCCTGTTCAGATCGCTCTGACCTCTGAAGCCGCGCTCTCGGTCACCACACGGCCCCGCGTTTCACCCTCAGAACCCTCTGGAGAGAAGAGGGGATTCCTTGGAGCTGACTCAGGGCCTGGGGAAGGAAAAGCCACATCCCTGGGGCCCTCGGGGAGGGAGAAAGTGACACCGTGGAAGTTCCCACACGTTTGAGGCTCTGACCAGCTGGAGAGCTCCGGTTAGAGTTGGGGGCAGCAGGCTTTGGTGGTTACGCTTTCACGGCGACACAGATGCCCTGGCTGGGATGGATTCCTGGGAGGCTGCGTGACCATGGGGAAATGGGGAGAAGTGAGTGCATTCCCTGAGCGGCCTCCAGAAGCCAGAGGCTGTCTGGGAAGCAGACATTCTTCGGAGGCTGAGGTCGAGTGGAATTCAGCGAGAATTCCAAGGCTGCTTTTCCTGGGAGCCACCAGGAGGACGTCCTGGACATGGCCTTCCTGAGCCCCAGAGCGGCGTTCTCCAGACTAAGTATAATGTGAGTCAAATACTGTGTTGTGTTTCCCCAAGGGCCGCCTCATGAAAGTAAAAAGAAACAGGTGAACTTAATTTCAATAATGTGTTTGTTCAACTTTATATGTCAAGTCTACTTCTCTCCCCAGCTTCTAGGGGTTTGCTGGCAACTTTGGCATTCCTTGGCATGTCGAAGCATTGTCATAATCTCTGCCTCCACCATTTTTTAAAAAATATTTATTTATTTTTAGAGAGAGGGGAAGGGAAAGAGAAAGAGAGGGAGGGAAACATCAATGTGTGGTTGCCACTTGCACGCCCCCCACTGAGGGCCTGGCCTGAAACCAAGTCACATGCCCTGACTGAGAATCGGACTGGCGACCCTCCGGTTCATAGACCAGCGGTCAGTCCACTGAGCCACACCAGCCAGGGCTCTGGCTCCATCTTCATGTGGCATTTCCCTGTGCAAGGCTAGGTCCACATCTCCTCTTCACCTAAGGACACCAGTTGTACTGGATCAGGACCCACCTTGATGACCACATTTTGCCTCGACTATTTCTATAACGATCCAACCCCCAAATAAGGTCATACTCTGAGGAACTTGGAATCAGGACTTTGCATGAATTTGTGGGGGATAAAACTCAACACATAACATGAGGTGAAATGAAACCAGTGTGGTGAGGGGATTTGAGGATCAGTGCAAATTACTGCCTAGGCTATGCCCTCTGCCATGACCATTAGGACCGAAGCATGGCTCACTAAGATGGACCTGGCTGCACAGGGAATTCCATAAGGAGCTTTCATAGAATGCTGACGCCCCGGCCCCACCCATGCCCTGGTTTAATTGGCCTGGGCTGGGGCCCTGGGCTGGGGAACATATGGGGAATTTTTCATAAGCTCCAGGGTGACTGCGATGCAAAGGCAGGATGGGAGCCTTTGCACTAAATCATGGACACACGGGCTTTGCTGCCTCATCAGCGGCCTGGGCCTTCTCCAAATCCAGGCTGCTCAGGGTGGGGCCTCCTGGGGGCAGACAATGGAACAAAGAGGCTTTGTCCCCAGCCCCACACCCCAGGGTGGAGCCTGTGTGCCTGGGCAGCACCTGAGCAGGAGGAGCTCTCCGGCTGTGGTGGTGGGAGGGCCAGGATTACGTTACCACTCCCCTGGGGACTGCACCCAGGAAGTCCCTGTCTGATGCCTGTGACAGAAAGGGGAGGGAGCCTCTGGCCAAACCTGAAGGAGGGCAGAGAATGGGCTGGTGAAAAGGGAAGGAGCAGAGGGTGAGGACCCGGAAGGGCAGACAGAAAGACTGGGAGACAGCGGAGCCGAGGGGGTGGCCTCCGGTGTCACATGTACAGGCAGGCGTTCAACTCCTGCCCTTGTGGAAAGGTCCGTGTGATCTCCAGCAAGTGAAACACTTTTCCAAGTCTCAGCTTCCACTCTGTAAAATGGGAATTGTAGATACAATGCCTAAATCGTGTGTGTGTGTGTGTGGTATTGGTGTTGTGAGAATAAACATTGGAACTGGCCACAACGGTCTGGTACCTCAGTCAGTCCTCTCCTCCATCTGCTCCACACCTCCGAGCCTTGCTGGGGGCATGGTCCTGAGGTCACAACATCCACCCCACACAGGGCAGGCCACTTGTATTTTCACACCTATCTCCTCCCCATGAGGCCAAGAATCTGGAGGGAGGGCCCTGGGTCTTGTACTTCTGTGCCCCTGACCCAAGGTTTCTGCTCAACCAACAGTAAGTAGGTTCCTTCTGAGAACCACAGTGGTGGAGATAAGCATCTCCACAGGTTCTCGAGAAGTGCCTCCCAGCACAGAGCTGCACATCTGGGCTGTGTGCAGCACCACACCTGACATGCACTTGCACCTGAGAGGCACTGGGAAGTGTTTGACTGAGGGATGAAATGGACGTATAAGTGCAGCATTTCCCAGAGGTGTCCACCCCACCTGTGGGCTGTTCACATGAGACCTGGCATTTGCTGGGCAGCCATGCTCGGTCCCTTACCTTCCGGTCTCATTTGCTCCTCACAACAGCCTTCTGGAGTGGCTGCTGTTATTCACACCTGCTGTGCAGATGAGGAGACAGAGCTTGAAGGAGTCGAGCACTTGCCACAGCTTGTCCGCACCGCAGGCCACTCCCCACCCCACCCCACCCTTCTGCAGGGCAGAGGGCTCTGGGACCTCATCTTGTCCCTGCAGGCCCAGCGAGGTGCAACACCATGTATGTCTGGCTCTGACAGCCCACCAGACTGGGAGCCCATGGGAGGCAGCCCCCAGGTCCCCCACAGCCAGCCCAGCATAGTGCCTGGCACAGAGTAGCGCTCATTAAATACATGAGTGAATAAGTGAGTGAAAGAATGAATGAATGAATGATGGAAAGCCAGGAATCCTGTCCTTAAGGCTCTGCTGGACAAGCAGACAAGATGTTCAGGGAGCAGAGGGCCTTGGGAAGAACTGCTTCCCTCTCCTCACGCACAAGGAACTGCCCACCCAGCCTCCTGGCATGGGGGAGGCGAGGACTGAGGTTGATAACAGAAGAGAAGGGGCCTTGGGAACTACAGGAGGAAGTCTCCCCCAGTGCACCTGACTTTGTGCCAGGAGGAAGCTGAGGCCCAGAAGGGGCAAGGACTTGGCCAGGGCCACAGAGCTGGTTCACAGCAGAGCAGGTTTAGGGGCCAGGGCTCCGATGTCCCACGGGCCGGGGTCCTCTCCTCAATAGTTCACTCTTATGGTTGGGCTGCAATTCTTGTTGAACACATTACTGAACACAAATCATTATTGAACACATGCCATATTGCCCTTTAGGAAGTCTCCTCAAGGGGCTGAACTGTGTCAACATGGGAACAATACCAGCCACTCTTAGGTGCATCGCACTTGACCTGGGAAACAAAAGATGAACTGATCAGGGATGAATGGGATGTTCAAACCTACAGTAGCACACAGCCAGGTCAGGGAGGGTCACTCGGTCCACCCCAGGGCTGTAACTCTGCGAGAAGGATGTGATGGCCTTGATGAAGCCCCCAACCTCAGTGCAAGGCCAGGGGTGTGAGAGCGGGGCCCTGCAAACCTGGATGTGAGTCCAGCTCTGCCAGTCCCCTGTGGCAGGTCTTCCTCCCCAAGCCTCGGTTTCCTGAGGGGAAGACAAACTCTGCCTTAGGCTTGTGAGGATGATGTTCATACACATAAATTGCCCAGCTCCAAACTGAACTCCTCCACCCTCCTCCCCTCACCCTCACCCTAATCCTCTTGAATTCCTGCCCCTCCACCATGCTCATCTTAGTTTCAAGATACCCCTGAGCAGAGGATGGCAGAAGGGTCCCAGCCCCACGCTCCAGGGCTGACTGGGGGCTCCCTGCCTCCTGGGCTCTGGCTGGAGCTCTTCCTAAGTGTCAGGAGCTGTGCTAAAACTCCTTTCATGGTGTGCATTTATTTCATTCTCTAGTGAGGTGAGGATTATTAACATCCATTTCACAGAAAAGGAAACTGGGCTCAGAGAGCAACTCCTGCAGCATGTCAGGGCTGCCCTACTCCCAAACCAGGACATTCCCACTCCATCATCTGTCTGGGCTGTCTTCAGTGGACCCCGCCCCCCTGGGCTGTTGCCCTCCATCCTTTCACCACTCTTCTTTCTGGGAGCCGGATTCGGCCCTGCAGCTCGGCCTGCTGTCTGAGCTGGTACCTGCACAGGCGTCCCACAGCCCTCCTGTCCTATTACTGTGAGGTCGTTCCCACCACACACACCAGCAGGTGCCCCAGTTCAACTGGACCTTGCTAGTGGCTGGGGGCTGCCGGGTCCTCTGCTCCCCACTCTGGTGAGTAAGCCTCAAGGGGAAGGGATCTTATCTGTCTTTGTTGTGCTGTATCCCCAAAGCATGGTGCCATGGAGCCATGACACATGCTCGGGGCTCCATGAATGTTTGTGTGAAAAAAAATGAATTACCTGGACTTCTGGTCAAGATGGTGGTGTAGGCAGACACAGCTTGCCTTTTCACACAACCACATCAAAATTACAGCTAACGTATAGAACAACCATCACTCAGAACCGTCAGAAATTGAGTTGAATGGAAGTCTGACAACTACAGAATTAGAGAAACCACACCCATTCAGACTGGTGGGAGAGGTGGAGATGCAGATGGGCTGGTCTCACACCCATGTGTGGTAGATAAAAATTCTGGAGGGATAGCTCAGGACAGAGGGGTCCCAGCCCCACAGCAGGACCCCCAGCCCAGGGTTCCAATGCCCCAAGATAAGTCCCCACAACTTCTGGCTGCAAAAACCAGCAGGGATTGAGTTGGTGAAAGAAACTGATGGAGCCCCAAACAGTTCCTCTTAAAGACCCACACATGGACTTATTCAGATTTACTCCCTCTGAGCTCCAGCAGTGGGGTAGCAGCTTGAAGGGCTCCAGTGGAAAACTGGGAAAAACTTAAGTGCCTGGCATCAAGGAGAGCAGAGGCCATTGTCCCTTTTCTAAGCCCTCCCCCTAGAGAGCACAGATCCAGCAAGCTGGTGCCATATCTGAGACTCCATCAACCTGGCTAACACAGTTTGACCCATCTTGGGGATCTCCAGAGACTCTCGCCCACCCAAGCTGCTTCTCCATATGAATGGCTGGTCTTGGCTTATGCTTCACAACTTCCTAAATCCTCTCATATAAGCAATAGCTGGCCTCAGTAAGCCCCAGGCCAAGCAGTAGCAGCAGCCAGCCTAGGTTCATATCTTGGCTTCACCTGGGAATCTCTAAGCTCAGCACTTGTAGCACCCATTTCAGTTATAGCTCAGGCAGGGTGGCCCTGGGAAAAACACAGGTGGAGGCTTACCTTGGCCTGCACCACCCGGAAAACCCTAGGCACCCAGTGGACAGCTACAGACCACCCTGCCCCTGCAGAGCTGAGCTGATCCCCCACAAAGGGCAGAGGTTGGTGGCAAGTGGTCAGAGCCAATCCTTCCAGCTCACTGTCCTGGGCAAATCCCTCCCATTGATTTGCCAACAGCAACCAAGACTCAACTACAAGAAGAGGATGTAAAAGGGTGTACTCAGCCCACACAAAGGGCACACCTTGAGTACACAGCTTGAGTGATAGGGGAGGCTGTGCCACTGGATCCTATAGGACACCTGCTACATTAGGACACACTACCAAGGCATGGAGTCAGGCCAGCTCTACCTAATACATAGAAGCAAACACAGGGAGGCTACCAAAATGAGGAGATAAAGAAACATGGCCCAGATGAAAGAACAGATCAAAACTCCAGAAGGAGAACTAAACAAAATGGAGATAAGCAATCTATCAGGTGCAGAGTTCAAAACACTGGTTATAGGCATGCTCAAGGAGCTTAGCGAGGACTTCAGCAGCATAAAAAATATGCAGTCAGAAATGAAGGATAAACTAATTGAATAAAGAACAATCTACAGGGAAACAACAATAGAGTGGATTAAGCCAAGAATCAAATCAATGATTTGAAACATAAGGAAGCAAAAAACAACCATGCAGAACAAGAAGAAAAAAGAATTAAAAAAAAAAAAACAAATGAGGATACTGTAAGCAGTATCCTCATTTGGGACAACTTTAGGAGGTCTGACATTTACATCATAAGGATGCCAGAAGGAGAAGAGAAAGAGCAAGAAATTGGAAATTCATTTGAAAAAATAATGAAAGAAAGCACCCCTAATTTGGTGAAGGAAATAGACACACAAGTCCAGGAAGCACAGAGAGTCCCAGATATGATGGATGCAAAGAAGCCCGCTCTAAGACACATCATAATTAAAATGCCAAAGTTAAAGATAAGGAGAGAATCTTAAAAGCAGCAAGAGAAAAGCAGTAATCAATGAAATATTATTTTTAAAAAACAAATGACCCAGTGAAACAGCTCTGATGCCTAGAGCTGGTGCTGTCTGTGCAGGACCATGCCGCCTCCAGAGCTGGAGCCGGGGCCCTGCCCCAGAGCAGTGGCCAGGGCAGTGTGTACAGCTGGATTCCATCTGTGGGGCAGAAAGTGGAGGCCTGGAGCAGATTCAGAGGAAAGGGTAGGAGGCAGAGTGTTCTGGAAAACCACAAACAAGGAGAATGGCTGGTGCAGGGGAAGGCAAGTAACAGGGTGCTATCCCGGAGAAGACTTCGTAGGAGTCTGCTTATTCATTCATTCATTCATTCATTCATTCATTCATTCATGCTGCACCCTACCCCTTCCCTGGAGAACCCCTAGTGAGTGGGAGGTGGGGCTGGGCCAGACAAGCACCCTCCCATATAACTATGAATGGGCCAGGGAGCCCAGACCAACACATCTGGCTGACAGGCTGCAGGGATGGGGCAGGGGGCATAGAGATGCCCTGACTTGTGACTGAGCAGCCAGGTGGATGGTGACAGGACCGCAGAGATGGGAAACACGAGGAACACCCGGAAGAACATGGTGAGCCGAGAGGAAGTCTGTGTGGCGCATGTGGGATTCGAGGCGCTGGTCAGGCATCTTGGGGGAGTTCTGGGAGGACCAGATAGATGGGTCAGATGATCCACAGAAGGCTCCAGGCCAGGGACAGAGCCTCGGAGACTGTCAGGGAGAGATGGTTCTGACGCCCCTCGAAGCACCTGTGGAGAGAAGAGTTGACAACCCTGACTGAGCGGAAGCCCTCCACCCGGGAGCCCAGGCCACTTCCTCCCTCTGCTTGGAGCCGGGTGGTGGATACCCGCTGGCCTCAAGCCTTGAGGCAGCGGGACCTTCCTGCTCAGCGGTGCAGCGTACGAAGGAAATAACTTTATTAGCTCGTGGATGAAAAACAGGAAATGAATGCTGTGACTTGGGCACCGGCCGCGTTTCACTCACATCTAGTTTCTAGGAAACGGTTGTGTGGCTGCAGACGAGGCTGGGGTTTTCTCAGCCAAGTATTTCTGGAAACGCCATGCTTTTCTCAGGAAAAACCATGTCCTGTTGGCCCCCCGGACGAAGGGGTCACAGTGAGAAGAGGCTGCACTTCTCTCCCCTGCCCCCTACCCCCAGCAGGCTTCTGAGAGACCTGAAGTGAGTGATGGCTCACCTCCTAAGCACCTATTATGTGATGTAGGTAGAAATAAATCGAATACATCAGCATCACAATAACAAGAAGATTGTCAAAGTAAGAAGAAAAAATCAGTTCAAAGAACACAGAAAAGTAGAAAGTCAAAAGATAGGACAAATATTATCCAAAAGAAATCTGGCATAGCCAGATTATTATCAGATAAAACAGACTTGAAGACCAAAGCATTACTAGAGATAAAGCCATTAGAAGATGATTAAAGATTTAATTACCCAGGATGATATAAGACTGTTTAATTCATAAGCACATAACAACATAATATATCTAATAGATATGTATCGTATATACACATAACAGATATACATATATGAGTATAATATATGTAGTGGGAGATTGATCGGGATTTGATAGATTATGTTTAAAAAAACCCCGTCAGGAAGACGTCAGCGACCTAGTGCACGGATACAGAACCCAGCGACTGAAGGAGAGACCCAGGACGGAGCACCCGTGGACCGCCTCTGCGCGCTGATAGCTCGCTGGGCCGGAAAGCGGCTGCCATCAAAATTCCAGAGAATCAGCTTTGTTACAGACCGTGCCCTCTGAGCACAGCTTCAACATTAGACAAATCCACTAACGAATTGCTCTTTATTAACAGAGTAAAGAAGAAAAATTAGAATTATATCAATAGATACATAGAAAATATAAAATTCAACATTTATTCATGGTTAAAAATACAACTTTTAGCATATTAGTAATAGAAACAAATGCTCTAAACCTGAGAGCTACCAAAGGAAAAAACCCAGTTCTACAGAATTTTACTGAACCCTGAAACATTAAAAAGATTTATTTTGACAACAGGAATAAGTAAGGATGCCTATTGTTGCCATTTCTATTCAACATTGTACTAGTAGCTTCAGAAAATACAATGAGACAAAAGAGAAATAAAATTAGAAGGACTGAAAAAGGAGAAACTATCTATGTTATGATTTGTATTATGATTTAATATAATTTTTATATAGAAAAGCAAAATAATCTACCATGAAATTATTAATCTTAAGGAGCTTAGCAATTTAAGGGAAAATCAACATACAAAAGCCAAATTATACTTTTATGTACCACCATTTTCTATTTTTTTCAGCTAGAAAATGTATTCTTAAAAGGATACAATTTGTACTAGCAATAAAAATGCAATGCATTTTAATAAACCTAACAAAAGATGTGAAAGATCGTTCGTGAAACCTCAGTGCCAGGCATCAGCGGAGGCCGCGATGAGCAGGGCGGCACACCACCCGAGAACAGGAAGGCTCGCCATGGCGACACCCGTTCTCCCCAGACTGACCCGAGACTCAGTGCAACCTCACACAAAACTCCCAGCGGCCTTTCTCATTGGGAAGGGACTCAGTCTGGGTCTGTTTCGTCCTCTTTCCTCACGATCAGGTTCATGTGGAAGAGGAAGGTCCAAGACATGCTCCCACTGACCAAAGACGGGATCATTTGAACATCAGCAAGAATAATAATAAATAGATTGAAATCTATAAACATTAGCAAGTTCATAACAACACTTTAAAAACCCTTATCGAACACAGTTAGAGAATGCTAGAAGATGAGCTCGTTATGATGAGAGCTGGCGAGGGACAGGAAACACTCCGATGTTTACCCTGACTTGCTATTTAAATGGTGCCTCAAGGAAACGAACCGGCGTACTTGGTGAAAAGGAAGTTTTTGTTTTTGAATTAAGGAATTTTAGCTAATAAACAAAGAATAATAGAGTTAGGATATCACCATATTACATTTCCTTAGAGAATTCCTGATTACAGGATGGGGACAGGAAGGGTCCAGATGCACTCGGAACACCGTGTCGAGACAGAAAGTTAGGAAGCGGTCCGAGTGTGACAGGGGCTGTGCAAATGGACACGGCAGTCAGCCCACAGGGCCTCCCGTGGCCAGCCTGGGGCACACTGAGCATCAGAATAAGTCAAGATAGTAAGAGATTATAACCCACTGAATAACCGTAAGTTCATACTGACATAAACGAATAAACTGAAAGTTTGGGGAGGAGCGAGTGCATCCTTTCAGAGTCTCTATCAGAAGGCAAAGGAGAAAAGAGTGGCTTCGCGTGGGGAAGACTGGCAGACATCGCCCTGACAACCAGCACCAGTGATGAGATGGAACAAAATCGAACCCACCTGAAAGTGCAACAAGAACATGGAATCACTTCCGTGATGTTCCTGCTGAAGATGGGTAATCTCGAGACAGTGTCAGACTCTGAGAGTGCGGGAGAGCTGCGAAATAACTTCCACACTGTCAAGGCCTGAAGAAGTCAGGTTGATGCTGGGCATGCAATGCCATGCGCAGATGATGTATCACAGAACTGTGCACTTGAAACTTACATCATGTTATTAACCAATGTCACCCCAATAAATTAATTTAAAAATTTTTCAAGTACAAGTTGAGAAACTTTTCCAGACTGGAGGACCCTAAAGAGCCACAACAGCCACATACAGTGTATGAGTCTGAACTTGGGGCCTGGGGCTGTAAAAGACGTGATTGGGACAATTGGCCGTTGGAGTGGGGCCTGAGGGGTAAGTGACAGCGACGATTCCACGTCCACCTCCCGGTTTTGCTGGTCGTAGTGTTAGTTACAGAGAAGACAGTCCTCGTTTGCAGGAAACATCACGGCTTCGGGGGTGATGAGAAACCAGGCCTGCAGCTCACTCTCAGAAGGTTCACAGGAAGGAAGGTTCTTTGTAACGTACTTGCAACTTTCTGTGTTTGTGATTGTTTCAAAATTAAAAAGAATTTTAAGAAACAATCAGAGGCAATGCCTGCATCTTATTTTGGACCCTTATTCAAGCACACCCATCAAAAAGACAACCAGGGAAACTGAACGCGTTGGATATTTGACTACACTAGAAAATCATTCATGTTTTGAGGTGTGAAGGTCCACCTCTTGGAGAGTGGTGACATGTATACCTCGAAGGCTGGTTTTGAAGCTCAAATGCAATGTTGTGTGTGGAAGTGCTTGGAATGTACCGGGCACGTGGTTGGCTCTCAGTGAATGTTAGTACTCTCTCCTCCAGCTTCTAAGAGCTTCGCAGGGAGAGAGGAAGCCAGCCCTGCCACCCAGCCCACAGTTACCCAGCAACTCTGGGGGCACAGCAGAGCTGTCCTATACTTCCTCACACCTCCATGGTGGTCCCTGCAGCGCCCCATCAGTGGCTCCATGTCTGAGACGGGTGACCCCTGGGAAAGGGCAGCCTGACACCAAAAGAAAGCCAGTCGCTGCTGGGAAAGCCGTGGGAGCCTCCTCGCTCATGTCATGAGGCAAAGTCGTGACCCTCAAGAAAAAAATCTAAAAGGACAGAAACTGGACTTCTCAGTGGGAGGCCGGGCATGTTCTTGTTCCCTTCCCCTGCTCTTCGGAGTCTGGCCCCATGGAGATTTGGAAATGCTTATTTATTTATTTTTTTGGTGGGAAACAGAGTAAGATAAAATATTTCCTTGTGTCTGGAGAGCTATTTTGAGCCAGGCCAGCCGGGTGATGCTCCTGGTGATGGACGCTGGCTGACCCGGGCCGGACCCTGGCCTTCCGGCCTCTCTCCCTCCCAGGCCCCGGGTCCTGGCAGCAGTGCAGCCGCTGGGAGCCCGGGGCCCAACGCCAGCTCAGCGACTCGCCTGAGGGGTCTCGGGGAAGCCTTTCGTGCTCCTTAGACCTGATCTGCCACATGGGAAGCTTCGGCTGTCCCCTTCTGGGGATTTTAACTGCGGGTCTCAAATAGTGGACATGAACGTGCTGGGGGGATACCGAGGGCATAGACAAGCCCCAGAACTCCCACACAGCTCGTCCAGCTTGAGACCCTGGGGTGGAAGGGACCTCGCCGCAGGCTCCTCAGACCCCCCGGGGACTCCGCACACCAAGCCGTGCCCTCTGCCATCCGCTTCCCCTTGGTGGCCAAGCTGCACCTCTGGACGGCCGGTCTGATTTGGCCCTAAACTTGCCTAATTCTTTACCAGACGCCCACTGCGCCTCAGAAGAAATCTAATGCACCCTGAGGTCTGCAGGCGCGTTCGAGTGGGACGCCCCGCATCTGCCCTCCCCAGACGCCTCTTTCTCTGTGCCCTGGAGGGAGCCAGGCTGGCTCTGTCTGCTCCTCAAACTGCTGACCAGTCACCCAGGAGTTTCATATGCTTCATCTTATTTTCATCCTCACCGTGACCTTCAAGGCAATTGTTCCTTCCAGGGCCAAGGGTTGGGTGGAAGTGATGTTTGCGAATGTGTCTGCCGCACAATGGGACCTTAATAAATGTTGGTTTTCTTCCTTCCTTATGAACACACACCCTTTTTTCTTTACAAAACCCCAGTGGTATCCACATAAATCTCAGTTCGGCAGATGCTACTGTTGGGTGGGCGTAGCCAGGGGCGGGCAGGAAAGCCCAGGGAGCCCCACACTAGCCAGTGGGCCAGGGCCCTTGGATGGGAGGCCCCCCGGGAGCCCTGCTCTCCGTGCTTCCCCAGACTGCACCGCAGAGCTGGGGAGCTGTGCAATGAGCTCCCCGCATCCTCAGTGGAGATGGGGCTCTGACTCCTACAAAAACTGGAGGAGGGTACTCTCGAGGCATGCCCCAGCAGGAGGAAGGAGCAACTTGAGCCTTCTCCATCCAGAAGGGGAAGCAGGAGTGGATGGTGAGGAGAATCCCAGAGCAGGAGGAAGTGCGCCCAGGGAGGAGTTTTGAGAACCTCTGGACAGCCCTGAGGAAAGGGGGGTGGGCATTGCTGGGATGAGGAAAAGGAGGCACCTCAGAGGCCAGCAGCCTTCAAAGGCCAGGCCTGGAAGCCCTAAGGGCTCCTCCAGGTCATTGTTCTTAAAATGTGGTCCAAGGGCCAGCAACATCAGCAGATTCTGGAGGCTAGTTAGAAATGCAGCGTCTCGGGCCCTGCCCCAGACCTGCTAAATGAGAATCTGCTTATCACCACGATCCCAGTGATTCACAAGCACCTGAGAGTCAGAGAACTGTTTCCGGCAACGTTGTGGACCGAGATCCTAAGAGGAGAAGCTCTCTGCCTGGTGTTTCTAGAGTGAGTTCGTGACGGCACTAAGTCCGGAGTCCAGCTCTCCTGGGTCCTAGGACTAGTCCTGCCTCATCCCGGCCCTCTATTCCGGAAGCTGTGCTCCCTCTCTGGGTGTGCTTAGGACAGAAAGGACCAAAACTGGGGTAGAAAAAGAGTCCCGATAGGGGAGGCAGGCGGCCTGGAGTCCGGTCCTGGCTCTGTTACCAGCTGAAGGTAAAACACGCACATTCGCTTTTCTCACAGCTGCCTGGTGAGGCCGGCAGGCCAAGGAAGATCAGCCCTGTTCTGCACATGGGGATGCTGGACGGTAGCTCCCCCGAGGCTGCCGTGCCCGGCTGCCCTTCACCATTCTGTGCAGCTCAGGCCACACTGAAATGTGTTCCCTCCACCCAGCCTCCCGCTCTAATGGTTCTTTGAGCTCCTGTCAGTTATCAGGGGCCCTGGCTCGGCCGACAGCCAGCGTGTCTGCTGCCGATGCTTGGATGCCCGCATTCCTGGGCTGTGACAGGGAGCACACCCGGAGCCCAGGCTGGGGCACCCGGAGGGGTTCTGCTTGGCTGCAACCCCTGGGGCCTGGCTGTCTGGAAAGTGTCAGGAGGCAAAGAACTTTCCTTCTCACTGATGGGGGCAGGGGAGAGGGTTTCTCTAGAGGCTGATATTGTAGGAGCTTAATGGGGTGCAGACTCAGCCCCGCCCTTGTTGTGGACTGGAGGTGGTCGTGGGGGAGGGCAGGGAGTGTGAGGGGGCAGGAATGGGCTCAGGGTCAGTGGCTAAGCGGAGGAAAGCCGTCTGAACAGCAACACTGAAAGACCTCAGGCTACAAATTCAGACTTGGCTGGGTTTTTTGGTCCAAGCTTTGATATTTATTTGTTAGTTGTGTGACTGGGGCCAAGTTGTCTTCCATCACTGACCCTCGGTTTCTTCATCTGTAAGGTACTTAATCCAGCCTGGCACATGCATAGTACACCTGCAGTGTACCCCTCATGAAGCCAGGGACACTCACGGCTCAGCCTCAGAGCGGCTTTGCATCTAAGAAGTTCACCTAAACAGATAAAGCCATAGGATGAGCCGTCCTGTACCTGATGCTCTCGAAGAGAAAAGTGAATCTAAACAGAGTGCATGCAGCGCTCTCAGAGCCACTTTCTTCTCCGGTCCCCTTCTGTCCTGTGCTCGGTCTGGCTTCACTCTCCCCAGAATGCCCTGAAAACTCCTTCAACCCTAAACTATTCGGCTTTTTCTCCTCTTCTGCCCTCCCTCCCCTCAACCCCAACATTTTATTATGTGGGTCAGCTGGGCCCCTCATCCAATGACAGGGAAAATAAGGGGGAGACTGAGGGTCCCTCATAGAATTCCCTTTATCAGGACAGGGACCCTGCATAGTGGCCTGTGTCCATCCTGTTTACAACTATTATTTAAAGCTGTGGCAGGACAACAATTGTTAACATATGAGTTTTAAGGGCTTCCCCATAAGCCCTGCCCACTAACAAGACGCTGCTTTTCTTCTTCAGTTTCTTCTCACCCTGGTCCTCTAAGGAAGGTCCTGCCCTGCCAGGTAGGGAATGGAGGCTGGCACTGCAGTGCAAGCAGAGAAAAACCAGACCAGAGGATGGCAGGGAAGGGGAAAGACGCGGCAGAGATGAAGCCTGTTCACGACTGCCCGAGATGTAGAGCGCCAGAGAGTGCCGCTCCCATCCTCACGAGAAAAGGCCAGTTAAACTACAGACCAGAACTGGAACCCATCAGAGACCTGAGTTGGAGGACACCTAAGCACCCTGAATCTCCAGGAGCGATCGGCACCTCCAAGGAGAGATGAAACCAGGGATTGGCTTCCCTGGGACAGAGCCCAGGGGGAAGAGGCACTGGCCACCATACAAGCAGATAAGAAGAAAACAGCCAGGACTTTAATAACTGCCAACAGCCACACATTGGCTAGCGTGATAGTATAGGTTCTTTTTCATGCACCTCTGCCAGGTAGCCACGAGAAAGATGGGAGGAGGGGCGGGAGGCTATAGGGAGCCACCCTCGGGAGTGCAGACACGCAGGAGGGGCTCAGCACTGGAGGAGAGCCACACTGCTGTCACCCTGCCAAGCCCCCTCTCGCAGGTGAACAAATCCCGTAAGCTGGGAAGAGCATCAGACCTGTTCTCCCCAAGGGCACAGGCAAAATCCCACCTCTGATGAGGATAAAAGAAAACTCGCTCTACTCTGGTGAAGGGCAGGAAACTGTCCCAGGCCTACAATCCTAAACTTGCATAACTGGAGGTCTCTTAGTGCTCCAAGGGGGAAGGAAATCCCGTCTGGTGCGAGCTGCACCACAGATGGAAGGCAGACATTGGCTCGTCAGGGGAGGAGGGGCAGGAATGCTGAGAAATCCCCAGCTCTGAGGCCCAGGCACACAGTGCCTGCCTAAGACCGAGACTGGACCGCAACAAAAAGAGCACCTCCCTGCACCTACAGTGAGCCTCACAAGCACTAAGTAACACTCCACCGCTGGGGGAGGAGCAAGAACGTGGACAGTGAGTCCTTCTGTGGTGAAGGAGAGGATGGTTAAAGCAAGAAAAGAGATTACTGAGAAAAATCCCCCACCATCCTAGTTCCAATCCTAAGCACAAGATATTTCCAGAGGAATTTGAAACCTGTGATGTACTGAAGATAACCACAGTAACAACAAAAACCCAAACCCAGCTCAAGTCCCAATTCAATCCCATGCACTAGAAGTTTGACAGAACAGGAGACATGCCCATTTTCAGGTGTAAATTCTATTTCTCTCAGTATCTACTGTTCTACAGACAATGTCTAGCATTCAATAAAACATACAAGACATCAAAAAAGCAAGAAACAAATGACCCATTGCCAGAGACAAAGCAATCAATAAAACCAAACTCAGAAATAATCCACTTGTTGAAACTATCAGAAGGGGACTTAAAAACAACTAAAAATGGTACATTCTAGAGTCTAGTGGAAAAGATGGGCAATATCAAAAACAGATGGCGTTTCAGCAGAGAGATGGACACTCTAAGATTGAGGCTAATGGACATCCTAAAAATAAAAATCACAACACTAAAAATGAAGAATTACTTCAATGGCTCATCAGTGGACTCATTGGCAGACACCCTCACTCAGCCCCAGAGGGGGAACAGCAGCTTGACAGCTGCCAGGGTCACATGGGGAGGAACTGAATCATCTGGCTTTGGGATGAGGACTGGAGGGGCAGCTTTCTCCCAGATAGAAGTGCTGGCAGAAGCCATTGTACCTTTTGCTGAACAGTGCCCCTTCAGGTATAGGCAGGCACCTGAGTCTCCATATCTGCGTCTCTATTAATCTGGTTAACCCAAGCAGCTTCCAGCGGTTTTTCCATTCAAATGGCCTGTCTTGGTTCATGCTGTGGACTTTCCTAAATTCTCTCAAAGGTTCACAAACCCCAAACAAGTAGCATCTGGATTTGGTGAGCCATGTACCTCTTGCTCAGTGGCCCCAGGCCCAGCACTAGGGGCAGCCAGCCTTGGTTTGCAGCTTGGCCACTCCCAGGCAACTCCAGGCCCAGCATTATTAGCACCATCTGCAGATCACTTTGTAGTTCGTGCCAGGTGGTCTGCGGCATGGCAGAGGCAGAAGCAGACCTTGGCCTGCACCTCCCAGGAGGTACCAGAGCCAGTGCACGTGGTGGCCAGCTTCAGACTTTGCTGGAGCACCACCCACTACCTCATGGGCAACACACTAGGAGGGTAGACTAGGCAGGTACCAGAACCCATTGAAGCAAGTTCTACTCCTTGGGGTCAGTCTCTGCACAGTGGCTCTTCTGAAGTTGTGGCTGGTCTTCATAGCCAGCTGGCCTGGAGGTCAATCCCTGTCAGTGATGAGCCAACAGCAATCAAAGCTCAATAAAGGAGGGTGTGCACATCCCACATGGGGGTTGCACCTGGAGCTCCCAGCTTGGGTCATTAGGGAGGCTGCGTCACTGGGCTCTACACAACACCTGCTATTATGTAAGGCCACTCTACCATGACTTGGAGACAAGGCAGATCTACCTAATACCTAAAAACAAACACAGAGAGGCAGCCAAAGTGGAGAGACAAAGAAACAGATACCAAATGAAAGAACAGGAGAAACATCCAAAGAACTAAATCAAATGGAGGCAAGCAAACTGCCAGATATAGAGTTCAAAACAATGATTGTAAGGATCCTCAAGGCACTTAGTGAGAATTTCAACAGCATAAAAAAGGACATAGAAACATGAAAGAGAACCAGCCAGAAATAAGGAGTGCACTAGAAGGAATCAACAGGCAATTAGATGAAGCAGAGGATCAAATCAGTGATTTGGAAAACAAGGTGGCAAAAACACCCAATCAGAACAGCAAAAAAATAAATAAATTTTTTAAAATAAGGATAATTTAAGGAACCTCTGGGACAATATTGAGTGTAACAACATCCACATCATAAGGGTACCAAAAGGAGAGGAAACAGAGCAAGAGGTTGAGAATCTATTTGAAGAAATAATGATTGAAGACTTCCCTAACCTGGTGAAGGAAACAGACACACAAGTCCAGCAAGTGCAGAGAGCCCCAAACAAGATGAACCCAAAGAGGTCCACACCAAGACACATCATGATTAAAATGGCAAAGGTTAAAGTCAAAGAGAGAATCTGAAAAGCAATTAGTTATCTACAAGGGAGCTTCCATAAGACTAAGAGCTGATTTCTCAACAGAAACTTTGCAGGCCAGAAGGGATTGGTATAAAATATTTAAAGTGGTAAAAAACAAAAACACAAACAAGGACCTACAACCAAGATTACTCCACCCAGCAAAGCTATCACTTAGAATTGAAAGACAGATAAAGAACTTCCCAGGTAAGAAAAATCTTATGGAGTTCATCACCACCAAATCAGTATTACAGAAAATATTAAAAGGTCTTCTTTATGAAAACAAAAAATGTTAAAATATGAATAGTAAGATGGCAATAATTGCAAATCTATCAACAATTACTTTAAGTGCAAATAGATTAAATGCTCTAAACAAAAGATACAGGGTCTTATGCTGTACACCTGAAACTAATAAAAAATAACATTCAATGTAAAATGTAATTTAAAAAGTTAAAAAATTACTTTAGAAGAATAGGGTAGCTGAATGGATAAGAAAATAAGACTTTTACATATGCTATCTACAAGAGACTCACTTCAGATTGAGAAACACACAGAGACTGAAAGTAAAGGAATGGGAAAGGATATTTCATGAAAATGGAAGGAAAAAAAAGGATAATCTGGAGTAGGAATACCTACACCAGACAAAATAGACTTTAAAACAAAGGCCACAACAAGAGACAGAGAAGAACCCAGGAATTCGACTTCTGGGTACTTATCCAAGGAAACCCAAAACTCTAAATTGAAAAGACATATACACCCATATGTTCATTACAGCATTATTTACAATGACTATTTCCAAGATATGGAAGCAACCTAAGTGTCCATCAGTAGATGAATGGATAAAGAAGTGGCTTGTATATACAATGGAATATAACTCAGACATAAAAAAGAATAAAACCTTGCCATCTGTAACAACATGGACAGACCTAGATGGTATTGCACAGAGTGAAATAAGTCAGACAGGGGAAGCCAGATGCCATATGATTTTATTTATACATAGAATCTTAAAAGCAAAGTAAAGGAACAAGCAGAACAGAACCAGACTTACAGATACACCTTGACGGCTGTCAAATGGAAGGGGTGCTGGGGGGATGGGTGAGAAAGATGGAGTTATTAAGAAGTACAAATTGGTAGTTAATAGTCATGGGGATAAAAAGTATAAAATAGGAGCTATAATCAATACTATTGTAATAACTCTGTGTGGTGTCACATGGGTACTTGTTTTATCAAGGTGGTAACTTCATAAGTTATTCATGCCTAATCACTGGGCTGTACACCTGAAACTAATATAGTATTGCATGTCAACTGTAATTAGAAAATAAATAATTATTTAAAAAATAAAAAATTGGGAATCTTGATAATATGACTAAAACATACCACTAAATGATTAAATATGCTATAATAAACAATGATATTTACCATTAAAAAACACACAGATGAGCCTACAGATCCAAAAAGTTGAGATAACATTAGGAAGAATAAAAATCCAACAAAAGAGAGACCCTAGATACATCCCACTCAAAACAAATGCAAATAAAAAATCTTGAAGGATACCAGAGGTGGAAAAATACAAATTACTTAGAAGCACAAAGCTAAGAACTATAGAGGACTTCCTTTTTAAAAAAAATTCTCACCCAAGGATATATTTATTAATTTTAGAGAGAGAGGAAGGGAGAGAGAGAAAGAGAAGCATTAATGTGAAAGAGAAACATCGGTTGGTTGCTTGCCTTACATGCCCTGCCAGGGATCGAACCCACAACCTAGGCATGTGCCCTGACCAGGGACAGAATCCACAACCTTCCTAGTATACAGGATGAGGCTCCAACCAACTGAGCCACCTGGCCAGGGCTTACTATCCTTTTAATATTTTTGGACTCTGTAGTGATATCAATACTTTGATTTCTAATATTGGTAATTGCGTCTTTTTCTTCCTTTTCCTGAATAGTTTGACTAGGATTTATCAATTTTAATGAATTAAAAACTAGCTTCTTGTTTCACTTATTTTCTCTATTTTTGTTTGTTTTCTACTTCACTACTTTCTGCTCTGATCTTTGTCATTTTATTTCTGCTTACTCTGGGCTTAATTTGTTTTTTTTTTTTCCCCTAGTTTCTTAAGCTGGAAGCTTAGGCCATTGACTTAAGACCACTTTTTCTACTGTAATATACGTTTTTAATGTCATAAATTTCCCTGAAGAATTAATTGCTTTGATGGCATCCCACAAATTAGTTTTGATATGTTTTTATTTTCTTCAGTGAAAATACTTTGCAATTTACCTTTCAATTTATTATTTGATCCTTGGGTTGTTTAGAAGTATGTTATTTAGTTTCTAAATATTTGCATTTTTTCCAGAAGTGTTTATGCCATTGCTTTCTAATTTAATCCATTATCATCAGAAAACATACTTTGTATGACTTAAATCCTTTCAAATTAACCAAGAATTTGGTATATTGGTAAACATGCCACATGTACTCAAAAACAGTGTGTATTTAGCTGTTGTTGGGTGGAGTGTTCTAAAATGTCTATGAGGTCAAGTTAGTTGATAGCGTTACTTAAGTCCCCATTTTCTGTCTGTTTCTTCTACTAATTAATAAGAAAGGTAAGTTCAAGTCTCTAGACAGAACTGCAAATTCATCTGTTTCTCCTTGCAGTTCTATTAGTTTTTCTCTAATATAGTTTGAAATGTTATTAGATGCATATTGTTTTAGGGTTATGTCCTCGAGATTTCAGCTTTCTGATTAGAAAATGATACTCGTTATCCTTGAAAATATTCTTTGCTCTGAACTCTGTTCAACATTAACATAGTTATTCCAACTTTCTTTGATAGCATGGTATATATTTTCCTAATCTTTTAATCTACTTATGAATTTATTTCTAAAGTGTGTTTCTTGTAGGCAGCATATAGTTGGGTCTTGCTTTTATATTTAATCTAATGATCTATGCCTCTTAATTGGGGGTAGATTGTTTACACTTAATGCAGTTATATGGCTAGATTTAAATTTATCATCTTGCTATATATCTTTTTGTTTCCAAGTTTGCTCACCCACTTCCCTTAATGACAGCATGCCAAATAACCAATAATCACCATCCTTTGTTGTTTCATGTCCAGTGTCCTGAAAATCATTGTCATATATATTTGTTTGTTTGTTGTTGTTGTTTTAGGCAGAAGAAAAAACCCAGTCCCTGCCACTCTGTATTGGCCAGACCCAGCAGACCATGGCCTGAGGGGTCACACTGAGGCATGTTTCCAGGTTGGAATGATCTGGGGTTGGGGGGAGGGAGATATGAAGATGCTGCTGCTCCTGCTGCTGCAGCAGCAAGGGGAAGGGGATAATTGCAGGAGGGAAGTCCTGGAGAAGCAGAGGGATGTAACCCAGGTCCCCAGTAGAGGGTGCGACCTTACCAAGGAACTGGGATACTTTTTCCACTGTGACTGAGGAAAGTGAGATATGTCGGTCCAGATACTACTAGATCAGTAGAAATGGTGGTTGGGAGAAGGTCTGAACTTGGGCTCCCCCAGCAGGTCCTGAGATAAGGAGCCGTAGGTTACTCACTTAAGAGAGGATCCCCGGAAATGTCATTACAGGAGTGGGGAAGCGAGACAGGGAGGGGGAAGCAGCAAATAAAGGTGACATTATCAGGCAAGTTACTACTCTGGGTAACTGGGCCTTAATGTGAGGGAAGTCCCCGTGTTACACCAAATTGAGAGGCAAGAGAGCCAGTAATTTTTTTCATCAGCTCCCACTGGCCTGTGTTTGACCGAGGGGTGTGAATTTTGCTGTGCCTGCACAGGCAGAGCAGGCCAGACAGCTGTTAGCAGATCCAGTCTGGGCAACGGAAACGGAAACAGAAAGTCTTAGAGGGGCAATGGGTGGGGCACTGACAGTACCTCCACATGTCACTCAGCATCCCATCTTACTGCTTGTGGGTCTAGTATTTAATCACCATAAGGCAACATCATCTGAGAGTGGCAATCCTCAGTTGGGGCTTCCTCAGTGAGGCTGCACGGACCGACCCCACGTGCTTCAGCTGTACAGCTCAACCTCTCACTTTAACACAGGTACACACATGTGCATGCACGTGCAACCACTCCCCCAGCGTTCCCACAGCGCTGAGAAGTCACAGGGCTGTATATGGCACACCGGTGGCAGGAAGCGGTGAAAAGAGCACAAAGTGGAGGCATGGGCTCCAGTGTGGCCCCTTCACACGCTGTGGGATGTCAAGAATTGGCTTTCTAGTCAGTCATGGTGCTAACTCACCCCGAGGACTACTGTGAGAATGAAGAGAAACGGAACGTGAGACCACTCCAGAAAGGTGCCCACACTGTGCACATGGAGGAATCACTACGACTAGAAGCCTGGTACTTGAAAGATGCCCCAAAGTTGCTACAGGTAAGATTCCCAATAAAACTGGTGCACCATCACAAGAAAATCTCTGGGAGGTCAACTAAGACTCGATATTGAAAGAACGGTCTGTGGTCCAGCAGCATTGGCATCTTCTGGGACCTTGTTAAAAATGTAAACCTCAAACCCCAGCTCAGAACTAGAACCCGCACTACAGCAAGACCCTGGTGGTGTGAGTGCCATTGACGCTGAGACACTGGTCCTGTCGTGGGGTCAGGGACTGCCTCTTTTCCTTCATGTGCCCCTGTGATTTCTGGGGCAGCTTAGCTGCCTCTACCTTAGTGTTTGGGCTCTTACCCAGAGATCCAGATCTGTTCTAGAGAGAAACTGAGCAAGAGTCACCCTGCTCTGACTCCTTTAGCAAGGTTCTGTATTCTCCTTCCTGAGCAGGAAAATGATAGTACCTATGCTCATAATAATAATTCTGAAGAAAGAAATGGTAGAATCATGTTCAGAAAAGTATGATAATGAATTTCTTAAATTTACCATCTAAAATGATTAAAATTAACAATAACAACAATATCCTATTGCTTAATTAATTGGTACCGTGGCTCTCCGGAAAAGTCGTCAGTGCAAAATGACTCATTCCCTGAGGGTTTTGAATAAGATCCTAAAATCACCTCCCATGGTTTTCCTGCACTTTGAAGTGGCAGAACAAATGACAGCAGAGATGGGCACTGTCCCCTAAGTCCAGAAAGGCTGATACACAAACATCTCACAACAATAACATCCTTACCCAAAAATAACCTGCCATAAGGATGCTATTTCTGGGATCTGCTTGTGCATTTGTTAACAAGCACTTGTGCACCTGTGGGGAGAGACCCAGGACCAGGATGGCCTGTGGGGGGTTTGTACAGTCAATCAGCAAACTTGCTGATGCTTCCTCCACACAAGGTCCTGTTCTAAAAAAATGAAGTTGAATCCAACTCTCAGAGCAAAACTCTCATGGGGCAAAAATTGGGAGCCATAATGATAGAGATAAGGAGGTGAAGGAAGAGAGTCTTGGAAAGCACCCCAGAAGATAACCTTGGGGATGAAGGGTGAAAAGGGGGCATGGTCAACAATTGGAGGGGAGTGTGAGAAGACCAGCGTGTGCAAGGCCCATAGACAGAAAGGGTTTGGGAGTGTTCTTTCAGTAGGACAACAATCTAATGCTGTGGAAGAAAAACTCAAGATAAATAGCCCCTTGAACTATGTAACAAACTGTGGTTAACTCCACAGACCCTGCCAGAATGTTCTTGGCCTCTGGGTGTGTAACAGCCAGCAGGTGACTCTTCTGAGCTCACTTCTCCCGAATCACCCCATGCCCAAACCCAGTGTCCCACCCACTTTGGGTGCTTTCATTCCTCTATCTCCTTGCCCATGAAAGACATCTACTGGTCTTCCAGCTTCAGCTCAGGGGTTGCTCTTTTTTTTGAGGCCTGCACCCCTCCCGTAAACCTGGCTCCTCCCCTCCTCACCATGGACAGGTGGCAATGCTGCAGAAAGCTTGAATTGGAAGAAAAGGTGATGACCTCGGTCTGGGGCAACTTGAGGCTGAAGCACTTGTAGGGAATCTGGTTGGGATGACCCAGGCAGTGGGTTTTGGTGCCAGGCAAGAGAAAGTGACTGTCGATACAGGTTTGAGACTCATAAAACTGAAGCAGATGAATCTACCACCTACGTGCTTCGGCCCCTGCATGTCTCCTTTCCCTTCTGTTGTAACAGATGAACCCAGCGCCTGCACAGAGCCCGTGCCCTCCTGCTACTCAAGGAGACTGCACCAGCATTCTTCTCTCCTGCTTTATCAACTTTCTTCTCTCCACTGCATCAATGCCACTGGGAATCCCATTTCTTTATTTTTTAAAAAAACCAGAAACATCTTGATCTCACTTGCCTGTCCAGCAACTACTCCGTATCTCTGCACCTCTTTATTGCCACTCATTGGATTATTCGTATTCTGTCTCCAATTCCCTCCTCATGTCTTCCCCTCGCTTTGTCCCCAATTCCACTGAAACTGCTCTTCCCCAGGCCACCCATGGCTGCACTCGGCTAACTCCACAGTCCTCCTCTTACTGACGTAGCAGCTTCCTTTATCTGTTTCCAAGCCACTACAGTCTCAGGCTCCAGCTTTACTGCTCGTCCTTGTGGCTACTCCTCTAGTATCTCCTCTGGTTCTGCCTTGCCTTCCTGACCTCCGAGTGCTGGACTGCCCAGAGATGAGCCCTGGATCTTGTTTCTAACTATCTAAATGACTGCTCCACTTGATGTCAAAGAGGTATTGAATTTAATTCATTCCAAACTGAGCCCTTGACGTTCTCCTTCAAAATCAGATTTTCCCAGTCTTTCCCACCTCAGTGAAGGGCCATTCTGCTCTTCTAAGTTGCTCAGGACAAAACCGTGGTGCTGAGAGTGACGCCAGCACACTGCAGCCTAGGCAGTCCCAAGCTCCTCTGCTCCCCCAGAGACAGTGGAAAACGAGCAGAAATGATCAGAATCAACTTTGTCAGAACTCCGGAACACTGTCACATGTTCACAGCAGCAACTGAATGCTGAATCAAGAAAACAGCAACTTTGGAAGTATAAGGTGGCTAATAGTGGCTGGGGGAGATGGGAATGGGAGGTCATTTGTAACAGGTACAGAGTTTCAGTTTGGGATGATGGAAAGTTTTGGAGATGGGTACTGCTGATGGTTGCACAACAGTATGTTTGTACATACATAATGTCACCGAACTGTACACTCAAAATGGTAAAAATGGTCAAGTTTATGCTATGTATATTTTATCACAATAAAAAATGAGGCAGAAGATCACTGTAGGAGAGCTTTGTGGCAGTTTTTAGTAGCCTTTGCCTTACCCTCTCCCTAGCTCAGCAGCATTTGATGATGTTAGCCCATGCTGTCTGCGCTACCCATGTGAGGTCCTGCCCCCTGGTTCTGGATGAACACTGCAGCCTAGGCAGTCCCAAGCTCCTCTGCTCAGCAGACCTTATTTGCAAATTACTGTGCACATCTGCTCTGACCTGCCTCTGGGCTATTTGAAGAGCTAATGCAAGCCATTTCTCTCTGTTTTACCTAAATTAGAACTCAACCAGGCTGGAAAAGCAGCAGAAATTGCTTGAAAACATGTTAAGGCTAACAATCCTCAGACACCTAAGGCAAAAGATTATGGTTAAGATGTATAATAGACCACCTAAGGCCTGGGTGGAGAATCCAAGGAGAGAATTTCTTTGAGAAACTAGGGCATTCAAAAGCACCTATATAGAAAGAGGAATTTAGAAAGCCACACATGGTTAGAGAAGAATTGAGAAGACCTCAAGCTTCCACCTCGTTGGTCCCTAGGCCCAGCAGGAGTCTTGGGTAAGTGCTGAAGAGCCGCAGCACAAGGCCAGTCTGCAAAGACAAGAAGTGTGTGTGTGTTTGTTCACTCAGTTGCGTGCCTAACTTCTGCAGTTCAGGCAAATCTCTGTTAAAGCACTAGTTAAACACATGCTGAGAAACAGACGCTGTTTCTCAGTGTCACCACACACGAAAAGGGAGATAGGCTCAGGGAAAAAAAAGAGTTAGAAGCAGTCACAAGACCAATAAACCACTACAGCCTTTAAAAATCAAAAAAGCCAAACCCAGCCCTAACCAGTTGTTCAGCTGGTTGGATATCGGCTCACGAAACAAGAAGTCACTGGTGCCATTCCTGGGCAGAGCACACGCCTGGGCTGTAGGTTCGGTCCCCGGATGGGGCATCTACGAGAGGCAACTAGTTGATGTTTCTGTCTCACATCAATGTTTCTCTCCCTCCATTCCCCACTCTCTAAAAACAAATAAATATAATGTTTTTTAAACCAAACCCAATAAGCAAACAAAACCAAATCCCAGAAAACACTGAGGGAATGGGAAAATCTAATTTCCAGGGTTACCACATCATTATATTCAAATGTTTCAGTTTTCAGCAACAAACAAGTCACAAATATACAAACAAACAGGAAAGTATGGCCTGTTCAAAGAACAAAATTGAAACAGTCTCCAAGAAAACCCATACATTGTACTCACTACACAAAGGCTTCAACATGACTCTTAAATATGCATAAAGAACTAAAGGATAACATGGACAAATAACTATAGGAATATGAAAAGTGATGTATGAACAAAATGAGAATATCAAGAAAAATAAATTATAAAAAAGAAACAAATGATAATTCTGGAGATGAAAAATATAATTATTAAAATAAAAACTTCATGGAAACAGCATAGCACTTCCTCAAACAATTAAAAAATGGAACTACCGAATAACATCAGGCTGGGACTTCCGGCAAGATGGAGGAATAGGTGGAAGCACCGTACCTCCTCGCACAACCAAGAACAGAACTACAATAATTTACAACAATGATTTGCAGTCATAATATCAGAACTGTCAGAGGATTTATCTAAATGGAAGTCGGACAGCCAAGAAGTTGAAGTAGACCCGTACACCCAGACTGGCAGGGGACGACAAGCCGAGCGAGCGGGCGCGGGGCTGGCGCGGGTCGCAGGCGCGCGTAGGTTTGGGGAAATTTGGCGCAAAATCGGCGCGACAGCATTCCGGGATGCAAGAGCGCAGCGGTGCAGCGGTGATCCCTGAGTACGCAAGCAGCGGCTGGGGGAATCAGTGGGGCAGCGATTGTGGACCAGGGCAGAGCTCATGGCCCAGAAGCCCAGGGAAGTGTCTGATTCCAGGAGAACGGAAGGGTCGCCATTGATCCCTCCTGTCCCCGCTCCCGCCCCCGCCCCCACATATAACGTCACAAGCTAGCGACTGGGGCGCCCAGCCCCGGTGAACACCTAAGGCTCCGCCCCCCACCGTAACAAGAGCAACCAGGCCGGAGGAAAAAAAAAAAAATAAGTAAAATAA
Source organism: Phyllostomus discolor (assembly GCF_004126475.2). Classification (NCBI taxonomy): domain Eukaryota; kingdom Metazoa; phylum Chordata; class Mammalia; order Chiroptera; family Phyllostomidae; genus Phyllostomus; species Phyllostomus discolor. Next base: position 118,518,866 of record NC_040908.2, read on the forward strand.
TAGGAGAGACAGGGAAAGACATAAGATATGTTTCCAGCAGAACAGATCAGTCCCCCAGGACTCATGCTTTTGAGTGACCAAGAAATAGCCAATCTATCAGATGCACAGTTCAAAACACTGGTGATCAGGAAGCTCACGGAACTGGTTGATTTTGGATCCAAATTACATGAAAAAATGCAGGTTACCATAAAAGGGATGCAGGAAGACATACGGAGGAGAGCCAATTGTGAAAGGAAGGAATCAGAGTCTCAAAACAACACAGTGGACCAGAAGGAAGATAGAATCAACCAAGCAGGAGAGCATGATGAAATAAGAATTCAAAAAATCGAAGAAAAGCTGAAGACCATCGAGGACACCTTTAAACGTTCCAACATCCGAATTATAGGGGTACCAAAAGGGGAGGACCAACAAGTGGAAAAGTTATTTGAACAAATAATAAAGGAGAACTTCCCCAAACTGGCAAAAGGAACAGTCTTCCAAGAAATCCAAGGAGCGCAGAGAGCCCCAAAGAAGTTGGACCCAAGAAGAAACACACCAAGGCACATCATAATTACATTAGCCAAGGTTAAAACGAAGGAGAGAATGCTAGAAGCAGCAAGAGATAAGGGGACAGTAACCTACAAAGGAGTTCCCATCAGACTGTCAGCTGATTTCTCCAAAGAGACCTTACAGGCAAGAAGGGGCTGGAAAGAAATATTCCAAGTCATGAAAGACAAGGACCTACATCCCAGATTGCTCTATCCAGCAAAGCTCTCATTTAGAATGGAAGAGAAGATAAAGTGCTTTTCAGATAAGGTCAAATTAAAGGAGTTCATCATCACCAAGCCCTTACTTTATGAAATGCTAAAGGGACTTATCTAAGAAAAGAAGATAAAGAAAAGACATGTATAGTAAAAGGACAGCAAACTCACAATTATTAACAACCACACCTAAAGCAAAACCAAAAGAAACTAAACAACTAGAATAGGAACAGAACCACAGAAATAGAGGGCACAAGCGGGGGCTAGCAGTAGGGGTGGGAGGAGGAGAGAGGGGGAAAAGGTATAGAGAATAAGTAGCATAGAATGTAGGTTGAAAATAGATAGGGGGAGGGTAAGAATAGTACGGGAAATGTAGAAGCTAAAGGACTCATAAGTATGACACATGGACATGGACTAAAGGGGGGGAATGTGGGTGGGAGAGGGGGCACAGGGTGGAGGGGAGTGAAGGGGGAAATGGGACAACTGTAATAGCATAATCAATAAAATATATTAAAAAAAAAATGGAACTACCACAGGATCCAGCAATCCCACTGCTGGACACATCCAAAGAAAATGACGTCAGTATCTCCACGAGACACCTGCATTCTCGTGTTCATTGCAGCGATTTTCAAAATAGTGAAAACATGGAAATAACCTGAGTGCCTGTCAACAGATGGATAAAGAAAGTGTGAAATACACACACACACACATACACACACACACACACCAATATTATTCAGCCTTTAAAACAAAAGAAAATCCTGTCATTTGCAACACCATGGGTGAACCTGGAGGTAATCATGAAAAGTACAATAAAATAAGCCAAACACACAGGCCCTAGCTGGCGTAGCTCACTGGACTGAGCGCGGGCTATGAACCAAAGCATCACAGGTTCGATTCCCAGTCAGGGCACATGCCTGGGTTGCAGGCCATGGCCCCCAGCAACCGCACATTGATGTTTCTCTCTCTCTCTCTCTCTCTCTCTCTCCCCTCCTTCCCTCTCTAAAAGTAAATAAATGAAATCTTAAAAAAAAAAAAAGCCAGACACAGAAAGACAAACCGTGCATGGTATCACTTACAACAAAAATTTGAGCATGCAGAAGACAGAATCAGTGATCTTAAAGATAGGACAACTGAAATTATCCAGTCCAAGAAGCAGAAAGAAAAATTAAGAAAAGTAACCAGAGTCTATGGGACCTGAGGGATACCATCAAAAGGAATATATTCATTTTGGGAGTCCGAGAATGATAAGAGAGAGAAAGGGGGACAGAAAAAATATCTGAATTATAACCAAAAATTTACCAAGCTTGATGAAAGACATGAATCTCTACATTCAAGATATTCAAAGAAATCCAAGGATGATAAACTTAGAGATCCAAACTAAGATACATAATAATGAAACTGTTGAGACAAAGCAGAGAATTCTTGAAAGAAGCAAGAGGGCAGCAACTTGTCACCTACAAGTACCCCTCAAAAAGATTAAAGCCCATTCTCACCAGAAACCATAAAGCCCAAATAGCAGTGTGTTTGTTTGTTTGTTTGTTTATCCTCACTCAAGGACATGGGATGGGGGGAGAGAGAAACATCAATGTGAGAGAGAAAGATTGATTGGTTGCCTCATAGGTGCCCTGATAGGGGATCAAGCTCCCAACCCAGGTATATTCCCTGGGCAGGAATCAAACTGTGACCTTTGGTTTATGGGATGATGCTCCAACCAACTGAGGCATACCAGCCAGGGCGGGGATAACATATATAAAGTGCTGGAGGGAAAAGCCTGTTAGTTAAGAACCTAATATCTGGTAAAACTGTCCTTTGAAAATGAGAGAGAAATTAAGAAATTCTCAGATAAACAAAAGCTCAGAGTTCATCACCACTAAACATTCCCTAAAATAAATGCTAAAGTGAGTCCTTCAAGTTGAAATTAAAGGCCACTTGAATGGCCTTTATTAAGCCAATGAAGAAATAAAGGTTTCCAGGTAAAAGTAGCTATATGGGCAAATATAAAACTCTGTATATACTGTATTTCTTGGATGGCAACTCTATTTTTTATTTCTTTCACAATTTAAAAGACAAATACGCAAAATAATTACAAATCTCTACTAATGGACACACAACCTACAAAGATGTAATCTGTGATGACAACCACATGAAGCCAGGACAGAGCTGAACAGGGCAGAGTTCTGCATGCTACTGAAGGTAAGTGGGTATCATTCAAACCAGACTGATACAAATTTAGGATGTTCAATGTAACCTCTATGTTAACCATGAAGGAAATGTCTAAATATCTAAAAAAAGTACACTAAGGAAATGAGGGAATCAAAACATTTCACTACAAAAAAAATAAACACCAAAGAAGGTTGCAATGGGGAAAAATGAGGGGTGAAAAGAATGCATAACACACATGAAAAACAAATACCAAATGGCAGAAGTCAATCCTTCCTTATTGGTAATTACATTAAATGTAAATGGATTAAACTCTCTGATCAATAAGCAGAGATTGGTAGGTTGGATTTTTTTTTAAGAAGATCCAAGACAATATCATGAGAATTATTTTAGATCTAAAGACACAAACAGGTTGCAAGTGAAAATATGGAAAAATATATGCCATTTAAATGATAATCAAAAGAGAGCTGAGGTGACTACATTAATATCAGACAAAAGTCTATCGACAAAATAGACTTTAGATCAAAAATTGTTACTGGAGACAAAGAAGGACACTAAATAAAGGATTTAAGTCATTAAGGAGATGTAACAATTATAAACATATATGCAGCGAGTCCCAAAATATCTGAGGCAAATAGTAACAGAATTGAAGGGAGAAATAGGCAGTTCTGCATTAGTGGGGATGTGGAGACTTCAGTGTCCCACTCTCAACTGTGGATTGGATATCCACAATGGAATAAAGACAGACATCAATAATAGAAGTAAAGCTGGAAAACTCACAAATATGTGGAAATTAAACAACACATTCTTAACCAAGATTGAAGAAATCACAAGAGAAACTAGAAAATACCTCGAGATAAATTTTTTTAAAGCCATAACATACTTATATTTATGGAATACAGCAAAAGTAGTGCTCAGAGGGCAATTTTACTCATAAATGCCTATGTTAGCAAAGAAGAAATCTCTCAAATCTAAACCCAAAACTAGCAAAATGGAATAGAACAGAATGAAGATAAATAAAATAGAGAAAAGAAAAACAACACTAAATATTGATAAAAAACAGTTTTTGAAAAAGATCAATAAAACTGACAACCCTTTAGGTACTGACAAAGAAAACAGAAGACATCAATAACTAAAACTGGAAATGAAGGCAGGGACCTGACTGCTTCCTTACAGAAGTAAATGTATAAGAAAACTATGCACAATTGTAACCCAACAAATCAGATCATGGAGAATAATGAACAAATTCCTAGAAATACACACATTATATAAACTGGCTTAAAAATAAATAGAAAATCTCAACAGACTTATAACAAGAAAAAATATTGAATCACTAATCAAAAACCTCCCAACCAAGAAAATTCCAGGACCAAGATGGCTTTACTGGTGAATTTCACCAAACATTTAAAGAAGTAACATCAATCCTTCTCAAACTCTTCCAGAAAACAAAAGAGAACACTTCCTAATTATTCCTATGAGGCCAACATTACTCTGATACCAAAGCCAGCTAAAGATGTAAGAAAATTACAGGCCAATATCCCTCATGAATATAAACACAAGAATGTTCAACAAAATGCTAGCAAATCAAATCCAACAGCATATTAAAAGCATATAGCATATAGCATATTAAAAGCATCCCACATATAGCATAACCATGTGGGATTTATAACAGGAACTTAAGAATAGTTCATCATAAGCAAAATCAATCCACTTAAAACATTAATAAATGGGGAAAGTCGTAATCACCTCAATTGATGCATAAAAAGCACTTCACAAAATCCAACATTTTTTCATAATAAAAACAATTTACAAGTAGTTCCAGCTCTCCCAATGACCTTTCTATTCCACCTCTCCCTCTCACCCCATTCACTCTGATCTGATCTCATTGTTATCCTTAGTGTTCTTTGAACATGCCAGATACACATCCCACGGCCTTTGCACTTGCTGTTCCCTCCCCCTTCAACAGTCGTCTTAGTGACATCAGCCTGGCTGAATCCCTCACGTTCTTCAGGGTTTCTTCAAGTTGCCTTCAGGTGTACTTCCCTGTCTATCCTGCCTAAAAATTCACACCCATAAGCCCTAGAACTTGATATTCTCCTCTATTTATCACTAAGATGCTATGTATTTTTAAATTTGTATTTATAGCCCAATTAGAATGTAAACAATGTAGGGCAGAAGTCTCCACCCCCCCCCCCCCCACTATTTTGTTCCTAGAACAAAATAGGGCTAGAACTGTTCCTGGGACATAATAACCGCTCACAAAGTATATATTCAATGATCTAACGCATAGGCAGCGAGGCTGAAGCCATAGTGCGAGGCCCATGATGGCCATAAATGCGGTCAAACACAAAATCTTAAATTTACTTAAACCATTACTTAGTTTTATTACAAGTTTTATATGAAGATTTATTACTTAGATATGTATATTTTCTATATTAGTGATCCCATACTTGGGACCTGCTTGACTATTTTAAAAGATTATTGAAAGGCCTGCTGCATCATTAGGGTTATGTGAGGACTTTTTTGCTTATCTGTGGTGGCGGATATCATGAAAATTATGCAAGGACCCTTTTTTGCTCATCAGTTTTTGTTAGTGTTTGTGTATTTAATGTGTGGCCCAAGACAACTCTTCTTCTTCCAGTTTGGCCCCGACACCAAAAGGTTGGACCCCCCTGCCACAGTGTGCATGGCAGCACCAGGAAGGCTGTACTGAGTGAGCAGGGACATGGGCTGAGTCGAACTCTGCCAGACAGGGGAAAAGCAGCTGGTCCTGTGGAGAACCAAATAGAATGAATGTTGTTGGCTTAATAAAAGTGAATCTTATGAAGATTATCAATGACCTCACTAAATTCTAACAAATCTGAATACTAAGCCTTGAGATCCAAAGACATAAGAGAAAAATGGAGACAGCTCAGTACCTCTCACTTTAGGCTGAAAGAATTTTTTAGAATAACTGTAAGATGCATTGCAGGGAATTACAAAGGAACCCTCAAATTGTGTGATAGTGCACACCTAGAATTCCTATCAGATATCATACAAGAAATTGGGTGACTTCAAAAAAGTAAAACGTGAATCCTTGCCTACACAGACAACCATAATGCAATGCAAGCAATTCACAGTAGGTAATTAATGCTAACTACTAAGTGAACATGTATTTCTCCCCAAATGCCAAAGGAACCCCGCAGTGCAGTGGGATGAGTCCTCACTGGAGAGATGTGAGCAGTCTTGGTGAAAAGGGAGGAATTTGATAAAAGACTTAAATATAAAACGTGACACCATTAAAGTCCTAGAGGAGAACGTAGGTAGGAAAATCTCAGATATTTCACGAAGAAACTTTTTTACTGACTTGTCCCCTAGAGCAAGGGACATAAAGGAAAGAATAAACAAATGGGACCTCATCAAAATTAAAAGCTTCTGCACAGCTAAAGAAAACAGTATCAAAATTAAAAGAGAACCAACTGTATGAAAAAACATATTTGCCAATGATACCTCAGACAAGGGTTTAATCTCCAAAATACATAAAGAACTTACACGACTCCACTCTAAGAAGACAAGGAATCCAATTAAAAAGTGGGCAAAGGACTTGAACAGACACTTCTCCAAGGAGGACATACAGAAAATCCAAAGACACATGAAACGATGTTCAATATCGCTAGCTATCAGAGAGATGCAAATTAAAACCACAATGAGATACCACTTCACACCAGTAAGAATGGCCATCATAAACAAAGCAACAAACAGTAAGTGTTGGAGGGGTTGTGGAATAAAGGGAATCCTAGTGCACTGCTGGTGGGATTGCAGACTGGTACAACCACTATGGAAAGCAGTATGGAACTTCCTCAGGAAAATAAAAATGGATCTGCCTTTTGACCCTGTGATTCCACTGCTGGGACTCTATCCTAAGAACACTAAAACACCAATTCAAAAGAACCCGTGCATCCCAATGTTCATAGCAGCACAATTTACAATAGCTAGATGCTGGAAGCAACCAAGATGCCCATCAGTAAATGAATGGATCAAAAAACTATGGTACATTTACACAATGGAATTCTATGCAGCAGAAAGAAAGAAGGAGCTCCTACCCTTTGCAACAGCGTGGATGGAGCTGGAAAACATTATGCTAAGCGAAACAAGCCATGCAGTGAAAGACAAATACCATATGATCTCACCTTTAACAGGAACCTAAACAACAAAACAAAGAAACAAGCAAAATATAACCAAAGACACTGAAATAGAGGACAGGCTGACAGTGACCACAGAGGAGAGTAGAGGGAATTTCAGGGGACATTTGGAAGGGTTCACGGGAACAAACTTAAAGGACACATGGTCAAAAACTAGGGGGAAGGTGGTAATGGAAGGGAAGTGGGGAGGGTTGGGAGGGGGGCTGGACTGGGAGTAAAAAGGAGAAAACTGTATTTGAACAATGATTAAAATAAAAAAAAAAAAAAGAAAAGGGAGGAATTCAAGCTGGGTTTTGAGGAATGAGTGAGACTTGCAACTGCAGAGCCTAAAATATGTTTGCTGGAGGATAAGCAGTAGGTCAGGGCAGTGAAAAGGATTTTGAATCTAGAAACACTGGTTAAAGTTTTGGCTGAGACCCTTGTATGCCAGACTCCCCAGTTCAGTACTGGGGAAACCACTGAAGATGCCTGATAAAAGGACATAAGGAGTTGAGACTGGCACCCAAAAAAGAAATGTCAAATTATTTGTTTTTCTGTTCTAATGAACCAATATAACTCCAAATAATTTGTAAATGTAGTGATTCCTTTTGCCAGCTCCAAAACCTGGAAACTTTTCAATGACATCTCATTCTTAGAATAAAGACCTGGACCTTTATCATAACCCACATGCAGTTCACTTTGCACTTTCTGCTGCCACCATGCTGGCTGCCCTTGCTCTCCATGCTGCTGCACACTGGCCTACTGGGAGCCCCTTCCTGCCATAGGGCCTCTGTACCTGCTGTCCATCTGTCTGGACAGCTGTCCCTGTCCTTTTTGCCTAGTCCCATCTTCCTTCGGATCATGGCTTAAGCATTCCATACTGAGGGAAATTCTCCCTTCACCCCATTTCTATGCTACCACGGCACCATGTATTTCTCCACCACAGCACACAGTGTACTCAGCGATGTACTTACTTGTGAACTTTACCATATCTCCTTCACTGGGCTGAAGCTCCATCAGGGTAGGGGCTTTTCCCCTTGGCTGACAACTACATCCTCAATGTCTGCATGTGAAAAGTACCCAACAACTATTTGTCAAAAGAGAAAGAAAAGCCAAGATACCAGATCAGTCTTTTTTTTTTAGTGGGAATTAGATAATGTGGCATTATCTTTTCATTTTCCACTGTTTTAAGCCTCTTAGAGCTTGTCTAAGTTCACATGGCTTGTCAGGATTCAAACTCAGACTTGTCTGGTTTAAAAAAAAAAGGCAAGCACGTATTTTTAGTTAGTGTGTATATGTAAGGAGGAGGGAAGAAGATGGAGTGAGGCTTCTCACAAGTGCTTCTCTACTAATCTGACCCTATTAATAGCTTCTTCTTTTTTCAATATAGGTCAAGCCTTGCCTATTTAAAGGTTTATAAACCTATAAGCAGAACAGCAGACTGTTTTTTTCGCTGTCCTTTCTTGGAAAGGCCTTGCTTATATGGTGCTTTTTCACTTTACTTCCTCTTATCTGGGATTTGTGACACACAATTGAACTCAAAAAACAAACTTAAATCGAGCACCTGTGTGAAATCACCCAAGGCTGGTAAAGAGATGTTATATAAGGGGGAATTTTCCCCCCCAAACCGGAATTTGTTTATAAAAATCTGTGTATTTATTCTTACATTAAACTTCAGTCATCTTCAAAGTACTCTCCATCTGATTGCAATATACCTATTGAGACGTTTTTTCCACCACTCAAAAGTTTTTGAACTCATCAATTTTGATGCCTTTTAGTACTTCTGCCGTTTTTTGCTTCACCTCTTCCACATCAGCGAAATGTTCCCCTTTGAGGACTTTTTTTCATCCAGGGAAACAAAAGGTCACTAGGAGTGAATGGTTAAATGGGAAGGGGCAGAGGGGGGTGGTGAGGCACAGAGGTCATACTGTTTTTGGTCAAAAACTAATGAATACTCAGTGTGCTGTGGGCAGGTGTGCTTGTAAATCACCCATCATGAGATGGGCAAATGTTAAAAGCATATGCAAAAAAACTCACTGAAGCCAAATGCAGCCTCTCATAAAAATGCAAGCTGGTACACTGGTACAGACGGGTTCCTAGAACACTCACCTAGTGAGGGAAGCCTGTATTACAAGGGGACCATGCTCCAGAAGATAGTTCCAGATTTTCTGGGGTCCCTCCTTGTAGACCAACACCAAGTTCCTCTACCCTTCCAAAGGTCAGTCCTGTTTGGTGGAACACACACACTCCTCTATAGAGAGCAGCAACTCATGGCTCAGCAGGATGCCTACTGGCATTTAATCTGTGTTTTGGTACATCATTTGTCTCTGAGTCTTCTATTTATTCAATAGAAAGTGAGGGTGATATAAATACCAGATTTCAAAAATGGAGCACTTAACTCTGTGCTGGGCATTTTACATCTACTATTACATCTAGTCTTTACAATAACCCTGCGGTGTCAGAAACACATTGTATTATGAGTAATATGACTTGCTCAAGCTCATATAATCAATAAAAAGAGGAGTCTGGGACTCAAATCCAGACCGCCTGACCACTATTTCCCTATTACTATGTCTCCTATCCCAGCAGCTTTGAGAGAACCACCTCACTAGAAAAGAAGTATTTAAAAGTTTTTCCAACTATAGAGGAAGTCTATAGTTTTAGGAGCATTAAGCAATTTGTTACATTGAAGAGGAAGAACTAGAACCTAAGACTTTAAGGATGATGAATTAATTACCAGGGAGGAGCGTACTTTTAAGAGTTGAAATATTTCCTGTACTTCAAAAGCTTTCAATTTAAATAATAAAACAGAAAATAATTCAATTGAAAAATGGGCAAAGGACCTGAGCAGACATTTCTCCAAAGCGGTATGAATGGCCAATGGCCAACAAGCTATACGGTATCACCATCTGCTTCATCAAGAGACCTGAGAGGCCCTCTTGTTTCCTCCGTTCTTTAGCCCTCACATCCATGTCATCGGCAGGACGTCCTGTTGTGAACTCCGTAGGGGCAGAATTTTGTTTATTCACTATAGTATCCCTGGTGCTTAGAATAGTACCTGGAACATATGAGATGCTTAATTAGTATTTGTTGAATAAAAGAGTTCATGCTGTCCTTGAAATTAATACCTTTAAAAGAAAAAAATTAAATCCCTCATTTGATAATTTGTTAATATATACACTAATTTTTTAAAATGTAGACTATGAAAGTTTCATTTGCCATTCTGGTTGCTGAAACATATTAAAGCGCTATTCTAAAAGGGACATGGGTATGCTATGCTGCCAAAATATACAGAAGTAGAACGTAAAATTTTATTCAAGTTCGCTCATATTACCTGATTCACAGATATTTAAGATATTTTATTTTATAAAAACTTACATCTGTAAGTAATGGATTGACCATAACAGAGGGCTTAACCTGGAATACAGGATAGGCTGAGGGGCCCATGAACCCCTAAAATTGTATGCAAAACCTAACATGTATATTGGCATGTGTATCTTTTTGGTGAGAGAGTTCATAGTGTAATTAGATTTTCAAAGTGTATGACCCAAGAGGTTAAAAAATTACTTAACTATAAACAGTCACAAAGTCTTTTTAAACATGAATTTGTACAATAAAATAATATCCAACAGCTCCATCTATGGGTAAGTCATTATCACCTAACAGAAATAATGACAACTACCAGAGATTAGTGCATCTTATGAATGCTTGTGTTTAAATCTTCAGTGTCACTCTAGTGGGAATTTATTAACTACAGTATCAGTTTTTCTTTCCAGATATAGATGCAAAAGTCAGGAGACTGTTGATGAATTCTACTTACAGTACTTCAGCACCAAAAAAATTGGGCAGTTATGCTGATATATGTATGTACAGTTCAACATTTGTCAGTCTTAAAACGCTTATTTATAGTGAAATCTATATAAAACCGTTAAAAACTTTTCTATTTACATTTTTTTAAAAAATGAAAAGTATAGTTTCCTTTGCCACAACTTGTCAGAACTGCCTCTTACCCTCCCGCCCTCTGACCCCTCACTCTACTGTGATGGACAGTGATCATGAGACCCAAACATACTACTCAACACACTGCGTCCTAAAAAGGCAGAATGCTTAAAAACATTACATTCGGAACTATAAATGAACTTTTTATACATTTCAAAGGGCGTTAAACAAAAGTATGTAAAAGATTTTCAAACTCTCAGTCCAACATGAATGTGCAATTTCAATGTAAAGATAGCATCATATGAATAATTTGTTTTCCTGAATGTAAGTGAACATTTCCTTTGGGACAGAAAATGTTTTTTTCCTCTGCTTCACAATAAAACAGTTTTCTCGTTAAGTTTTCTTACAGTGGGAAGTGGGGAGGTGAAAAGGTAGGCAATCCTGGTTTACAGGAAATTTGTCACAAGAAATATAGTCTGCTTTGAAATGTTTACATTTAAATAAATAGAAGGCAAGTGTGCCAGACTAGAGCACAAAGGAACAACAACACAATAAATTAGCATACAATTGGTGAGAATGTACAAGCCACCCAAAAAAGCAGTTCCCACCGGTTAGGGATCTGATTTTCACCATCCAGCAAGGATTCTTTAATGCCAGTATTTTTCTAGTTATTTTATAAACTATGATCTGAGCAAATGTAAAATGTTAACCAATTTAACACTTTTGCAAATCCAAGGATTTGCAAACATAAGATTAAAAAAAAAAACCCTGTTCCTGAAACACTGTTTCAAAGTACAAACTATTCACATTTTCCTTTTTTGATGGTGTTTTGCTCAGCAGAAACCAGTTGAGGAACATTCACAGAAGTCTTCGCACTGCAAGGTGAACTCTTTCACCAGCCGTGGTCCAAGAGAGGAAGGACACCAGGTCTTATGCCACTGTAGATGTGCATTCTTTCCTTTTCTTTTTCCTTCTTCTTTTTTAAAAAGTACATTCATTCCCCTGTGAGTTTTATCTTGTTTTAAAATGCTGCTCCTGCAGCAATTCTTGCTGAAACACTGCTGCTGTAGGGTCTATCTACAGCCTAAGCATGGGCAAAGTGCTCTCTTTAGACATCAAAATAGAAGGGCTTCCCTGGACACTTGGTAACCAAGTAGGCTTTAAAGTGCACTCCTGTGTCCAAAACACTAGGACCGTTCAGCAGAACTCTGAGAGGGGCTGGGCTCAGTTCCATCCTCTGTGCTACTGTCTATGTCCTGCTCCATTGCTGTTTCATCGTCATCCAACTGCTGACTGGTGAAGTTGTTCAGCTCAAGGAGCCCACTGGGCTCTACTACTACATTGGAGCTGGAGTGACAAGGAATAGCATACTGGGGAATGGCCTGGAAGAGAAGACACAGGAGAGAAAAGAAGCTTTATGGTAAAAAAAGGTAACAGAAGGATTTTTGCAACACTAAAGAAGGAAAAGGGATCTGACATTTATTAGGCAACTACTACAGACTAGGCACTGTGCTAGGGCCTTTTACCTATGATACTCTACTAAATTCCCATAACAACACTGTCAGGACAACATTACTCCCATTTTGCAAATGAGGAAACCAAGAGGTTCAGTGACTTAATCGAGGTCTCACAGCTGGCCAGGGTTAATGTCAAGATTCAAAGCTAAGTCCTAGAAAACTCAAAGCAGTGTGACTAGTCCTGATGGCTCCTCTTCCAATATAGGAGGCTGAAATCTGTGCCTAATTAGAGAAGAACTTTGAAGGCCACTTTAATTTGATCATTAAGCACATTTTAAATGTAAATACAGTCAGATTTTTTTGTGTGTCTGTTCTCGTTTCATATAGCTAATCATTGTGGGAAAAGTCTCAGAGTCAGGAGACCAGGATTTTCATTCAGCTCTGGCTCTACTTGTGGACCTCTGAAAAAGTCACTTCACTTCCTCGAGCTTTAGTTTGATCTTGTGTAAAATGAGACAGTTGGAGAAAATATGCTCTAAAGACCCTTGCAGTTCTAAAATACTATGAATTCCACAATATAGACTCCTTCAGGACAGTAGATTCATCTTGTTCATTATTTTATTCCCAGTACCTAGCACAGTGCCTGGAACATAAAAGGTTAAATAATACATGTGGAATGAGTGAACAAATGAATGAAATACACATTACTGCTGTCTAAAAGGACATGCTTTTCATTCAAAGCATTTAATACCAAAGCACTTCTGCAGACTTTTTTCACTCTCCCCCATAGGCATTTTACCGAATCAGTAAAATCAATACTTCAGGTCTAAGCTAAGTATTACTAATATGATCTGAAAATGTTCTCACAATGTATTAATGATGATTATAACAAGGGCTATATATTATAACAAGTGTCTGGCATCAGACACTTAACCAGATGCTTTATATACGTCTTCTCACCAAACTCTCAAAACAACCCTGTGCTGACAATGTGAATGCTACTGTTTCCATTTCACAGATAATGAAACTGAGGCACAGAGGTTAGCTATTGCTCAAGACCCAAATCTCGGTAAGGAGTACAGGTGAGATTCAAATCTAGTTACTTCTGACTCTAAAAGTTTGATTCCTTGCCTCTGATATCGCAATCTAATACATGATACATGCTAAAAGTTAGCTGACTATTCTGTAGAGAAACTATTAATTAGTTATTATCCTTGATACACAAAACAAATAAAACAAGTTACCATCTGTTGGGCAATCACTATGAGCCAGGTACTGTGCTAGGTGCTTCATTTCAATTGTATGTAATCCGTACATCCATCACATAAAGTAGGCGTACCTTATTCCCCGTTTTACTGATGAGGAGACTAAGGCTCAATGAGGTTAAGTAGCTTTGCCCAAAGTCACAGTCAATGGTAAAGCCAGGACACCATTCTTTTTCACTGTACTCTCTCTTTAGAGGAAAAAAAATCCCTTTGTCAAAGATTATTTAATTCACTAGCGTTTGTTTTAATAGGGAAAACCAAATTACTTGAATAATTCAACAGTTCTATGTGCCTTTAAGCATTTCCCCCATATTTAATTATATCATATTTGGATTAATATTAGTTAATTTGCACTCTCTCATAGCTTGGCATCATGGAAAAGGATAAGTTTACCATAGAAATTTCCAAGTTTGAGTCTATGGTAAGTCCTAGACTATCTCCATTTCATAAATCCAAATGTTCTCAATTAGCTAAAATGTGCTGCTCTGATCCCTTTTAAGACATCTGTCAGCTTATCAAAAAATGACAACTGTCAAGAATACAGCATGGTACCCTGCAAGGGGAGAGGGCAATGAAACACAGTTCCTCAGGGCCAGTCTGAACTAAGTAGCTCTCCAGTCTTGATCTGTTATGCACGATGGAAGATGAGTTTAGAATGAAGGGAATATAAGACATATTCACTGGCCTGTACTTACCAAGGCAGAACAGTAACCATAACAAAATTTTTCAATAACAATGATTAAAACAAAAAGCAAAGCTTTATGATTAATCCCAAGTTATAAAATTAAATTACTTAGAAAATTCTCTTACAACATGTTTCTCCAGACATGTCAGTTAATTAAGGTTTATTGTCCCGAAAACCATGAATTTGGACCAAAATCAAGAACTGTGTTTTTCCAAGGAAAGGGTCCCTGAAATGTACTTGAAATAGAAGTACAATGCAATTATCTCCCAAGAGTGTTTGAGCAAAAATTAGGGAGCCCAAAACTGACCCCAGGAAGTTGCCAGTCTTCAGAGGTGGCTTGCTTTTATAAACCCAGCTGACATATGGGTTGCCTTGTGACAATGTCCATCAATTTTCTAGGACTCACTTCCAAAAAATAAATATAAAATTGTACATCGAAATCGTATTAAACCAAATTTGTCAAACATTGTATATCCAGATAATCCGTCTTTTTCCCATCTTGGCCTGACTCCTCCTGTGACAACCCCTAACACACCAAACCCGCCACCCCCAACCCACCGCCACCCGCCAAGACGCCAGAGAGTTCTCACATTCAGGAGTTCTCAAGAGCTCTAATTCTTACCTGGATGATAATTTCTGCTGGGCTCTCTTCAGCTTTCTTTTGGCCTACATTTTGAATACGCATGAACTGGCCTGTCGCAGGCACTCCTGGTGCATCGATTTTTCTTGATGTTAGGGGAGGACCAACAGCAGATGGACTTGAACAGGACTCTCTACATTTCTGTTGCTGGGGAGTGCAATTCGCCATCCCTGTCACTACCACGTGGGTGGAGGATAATGATCCTGCTTCACCAGTGAGCATACTAGTGGCAAGAGCCTTCTTTGGGGGATCCACTACCATATGCTCTACATTTGTATCAATCTGAGCTTCCATCAAAGACATTTTCAAAATGTCTGACACTGCTGTCTTCTCAGAGGCCTGAATGGGAGATATGCTTGTAACTGGTGATGTCAGCTTAGGCACAGAACTGCCACCAGTTATCTTTGTAACTGTGGGTGGCTGGCGCCCCTCAAAAGTTATCTTTGTAACAGAGGATCCTTGGGTTATAATTGGCTGCTCCACCTGAAAACAAATTGGGGTTGTGTGTGTTACAGCTACATCTCTTTGAGAAAACCTATCAAACACCCCAGACAATATGGCAAAAGAAACATTCGTGCGGTATACTAGGAAGACATTGTGAAGCTTGGTGTTTTGACAAGAGGGCTGAGTAGGAAAGTAACTGGTTACTTTTAAGGAATCTAGGGGAAGAGGAGGGGTTGAAAGAACCTTTGTTCAGCCAGCCAAGGTTCGTAGCAATAAAGGAAAAAAAGTCACAGCAGCCTTGTTTTCCTTTGGGATTTACATTCCTACAGTATACCTTCAACCTATCTCAAATTATTTCATATAATCTTCGGCTTTTTAAAATAAAAAGGGTTTTAAAAATGTTGCTTCAAAATACATTTACACAAACATATTCTATATATATATTTATAATTTACACATACACACGTCACTCCAAAGCCACTGACTTTCCCGAATATAGTTTTCCTTTCAAATATCCACAGATAATTCCTCTGCAATCTAGAAGATAATTTATTAACTAGATGGTGATGATGTAAACTACGAAGGAAGATGTTCAATGAAGCTCCTTAAAAGGCTACAGTTAGCATTAATGTCACAGAAATAGAAGTTTACAGGCATGGAAATAAATATTTTATACAGAAAGAATAAAAATAATTTAGGGATATCACTTCTATGCACTGTTGGTCAATGCTGAAGTGACTTCATTTAAAAAATGCCTGGAAAATCAAGTTCTGAGTGATATTTTCCCCCTTCCTATACTAAGGTGTACATTTCTTCCCTAATGCCAACCTCCTGATGGGGTAAACTAACACCAGTGTAATGAGGCTTTCGAGTTTCCTCTTGCCAGGAGAAAGCACCGCTAATCACGTTAAGGTCGTGATGGTCTCATTTTTTCCGTGTACAGAGAAGTTTAACTTTGCATGCTATCAATATTCCGTTACCTGGCTTGTCGGCTGTTTCTCTGACGAGGCTGGGAGCGCCATTTGGCTCTGGGGGGTTTGGGGTTGCACGTAGATTTTTGGTTGGTTCGGAGCCTGCTGCAGTTTAGGGAGCTGCTGTGTGGTTTTCACTGCAAGCACCTGTACTACAGTTTGCGGGGGCTGTGCCATTAAGGTAGGAAGCTGCCTGTCTTTGGCCACGATAGGATGCTGTGTGTGCTGTACATCTGGCTTGGGCTGTGCTTGTTCTTGCTGGAGAGGGGTGAGTTTTTGATGTCTGATGGAAAGCTGGGGCATTTGCGGGAGTTTGTGCTGGAGCTGGTCTGCCTGCAGGTGGATGGTCTGCTTCTGTTTAGTCTGGAAGCACTGCAGAGTTTTCACTTGCAGCTGAGTCTGTTCCAGCTGAGGCTGGCTAAGTTTCTGCTGTTTAGCGGACTGTGACTGAGTCAGGGCAGATCGGTAAAACAGACCTGTCTGAGGGTCTAAAGTGTCCATCTCTTCAACCTCGCCCTCCTCAGTTCCAAGTTCCTCGCTGTGTTTGGTAAAAGCAGTGTGACTGCTTAATGCCTAAGTAAAAAAGGCACAAAGTAAGAATGAAATAAGGAAAACACCTACATTGCTACATTTTCGTCAAATTGGAAAAGACTTGGTTATAAGACTCATGCAAAAATTTTCAGAGGAAAGAGCCTAAAAAGACCAAGAAACCTTAAGGTTCCCAAATCTAAAGGGGACTTCACATTGAGACTCTTATAATTTCAATTCTCAGGTGTTAAGTACTGTAAAAACTGGTCTACTCACTAAGAAAAGTTCAAGAGGGACCAGAACTTACAGGCAAGAAGAATAAGGCTGCTCTGCAAGCACAGGGCAACACATGAAGAGAAAGAAAGGTTCCCTGGCTAAAGAAACAGCTCTTCAGCCTGGTCATCAATGTTAACCATCCAAAGAAGGTGCAACAACCCAGGAAAAAGCATCCGGAGAAAAGCCAAGGTTCAGAGAAGCCCACTTTGGCCATGTGCATTTCCAATGCTGTCCAGAAGGTAAGAATTATTGTCTGAGGAACCTGTTTATCCTAGTCCCCACAGAGGGCCTCTCTGGTGAGAGTGGAGATGGTTTACCAGACTTCACAAAAGTCTAGGAAAAAAACTTCTGCACTACCCCTCCTTGCCCCTTTGCTCAGAGTCCAGGCTCATGAGGCAATAGTTTCCCAGAGATCTGGCTCCCAGCAGGGAAAAAGGGTGGGGAGGGGACAAGAATACTCCTGTCAGTGGAAAGGGAGATTGTCTGGTGTTGGTTATAATAGCGTTAGGAGGAGATCTTGATCTTCAGTAACAGGACCAGCCTGCCTGACTTCTCTGGCTGTCTTGAGAAAAGTCAACGTCAGGACTGGCCAGGTAAGGGCCAGACTCCAGGCTGAGATCGGACACCCAGCAAAACCTCTGGCCATCTGGTTTCCCTCAGTGTCACACGATCCAGCCCAACTTCATCCTTCTTGCTACACCTCCACTCTAAACTTTAAGGCTTTGGGATTAAATCGAAGCCCCTCCCCTATCTCATAATGAATTTACACACATAGGTTTTTAATTCAACAATCTCTTCACTGCCTACCACTAGGGTCAACTGTTACCAGTCGAGTGATGGTGTTTTATGTGAATACTAATAAGTCATGGGAATATCTGATATCTATGACATTACTTTAAAATAAAGGCAAGCTGCTTGGGGTTTAAATCCTGACTCTGCCACCTAGGATAGATTATTTAACTTCTGTGAGCATGAGTTTCCTCATTTGTAAGAGGGACAATACACCCACCTTATAGGATAATAGTGAGAATTAAATAAGTTAATGTATTTAAAGCTCAAAGCACAGTATCTGACACAAAATCAACTTATCAATGTGTTTTCTTTTTCTGCATCCCTGGTACCAGATTTTCTGTTTTAATTCATTCATTCTCCTTACTGTTGAGTCTTTTCCTTCTTAATTGGTCACATATAGTAAAATAAGTCAAATATTTATTTACCTACTTATTTGTATGTTCCCATGAGGATTCATTATAAAAGCAAAAAGTAAAACAAACAAAAAAGCAACAAACAGCAAAACAAGCAACCTCTATTTCATTTGAAAATCTTACCTCAGTGATAAATTCTTGCATAACAATAAAATTCTTAGAAGCAGTGACCAATTCTGATGCTATAGAGTCATCTAGATAGCCCCACCCTTTTGAAACAGTAAGGGTTCACAGAAAATCCAAGAATACTATTTCTTAATTATTTTCTGTTAAGACTCTCCATTCATTTCCTCTATTCACTCCTCAGAGAGGAAAGAAAAATACAAACACTCTGATTCAGTTATTTCTCCTTTTACAACAGGGGAAGAAACTGAACCTCATTTCAAGCAAACTAAAATTACAGAAGGTAGGAAGAAAAAGTGAAGATACAACCTGCTGCATAATGTGGGTGATAGCTCCTGGGGAAGAGGCTGGGATGGACTTCACCACCACTGAAGTCTGAGTTGCAGTCTGTGACTGAGCCACATGCTGGAGCAGCGTCCGCTGGGGCTGGGAGGGCTGTTGAGGCTGGGAGCGATGACTGACTGAAAATAGAGGAGGTGATGATATTTCTCCAGAAACCACTACAGCATCTGTAACCAGTAGCCGTTTTAAACAAACGTCTGTGATACTGCATCACAAAGTGTGATACTGTGAACTAGGAGGCAGAAGACCAGAGTCTGCCCATCTATGAGCTATGTGATTCTGAGAAAGTCACTTCTACGAGATTCTATCCTCATCTGTAAAATGGGAATAACAGAGCTATTATAAGGATGATATGAAAAATGTATGTGGAAGCATGGTGAAAAATACTATCATAAAGGAGGAACAAATCCCTTAGAGTTACACCTCCTATGAGTTGTACTCACTTCTCCAATGTCCTTTATTCCACTAAGGTAAAAAAACAGTAACTTGTTTCTGTAATAGATGCCAGGTAAATTTAAGGATAGTAAGACAATACAAATTACTCTCTTTATCCCAGTTCCAAATGTAACAAAAACCAGAAACATCCACTCCTTTATATGAAGTGACACTGTTTCATTCCATACAACTCCTAAAGATGTCAGAGGTCAAGTTGACACTGCAGAAAGAGAGCTGGACCAGGAGTCACGCCTGGATTCTGGATTCTGCCACCAACCAGCTGTGTGAATTTGAAGAGGTCACTTAAACTCTATTTAACTCTATAACTTACAGTTTTATTTTTTAAAGGATAATAAAAATTTGTTTCTACCCAGAAGAGGCCCAAAGGAAGTAATGGATTGAAAACAGTCCCTAAATTATTAAGTACTAAAATATAAATTTTTTAAAATAATAGAAAAATTAGTGTTCTTTCATCTTCTCAAATTTAGCTCATCTGGCACAAATGGATAAGAGTATAGATTGAAATAATATTCTCTTGCTACAAAGGTCCCACTGAGTAAAGTACAGATGAAAAATATTCATCTATATTGATGCCAATTGATCATAATTTTAATGCTTTAAGCAGTATATACATTTACCACTTCTTATTCTACAGAGCTTTAAAAATGATTATGTTTATTGAGAAAGAATATCTAGAAAAGTAGCTAAGGATTTTGAGAGTATCAAAACTCTCTCAATAATCCATGATTCTAATGCTCATGCTCACATATTTTGACCTACAATTTCAAGTAGTAGTGGTTCCATACTTAGAAAAGTCATTAGTGGGGTGTCCAAGGGTAAGATGATCACCACAGAAGTCAATGTAAAAGTGACATTTATATGTCATTAAGTACAGGACTTTAAAACTATCCAGTGAAATAGAAACAAGCTTTATTTCTTTCTATAACACATTCTACCTATATTCACAAATGAATTACTGGTATACTTGTACATATGCCTCCATCTAATGTAAGAGATTATAGGCAGCACCACTACTCTTCTTTTATAAATGCACTGCAGTATCAGTTTGTTTTATATGTATATTTTAAACTATATGAATTCATAAATCTTCCATATGTGCTCATGTGCTCAACCAAACTGGAAAAAAAGGAGTTAGGGTTCATATCAAAACAACTACCAAAATCATTTACAATATAACTGAATAAAAAAATAAATCATACTAATATTAAAATTAAGCAAATTAATGTAGTTTTTACTGATGAAAGCATCATCAGAAATGAATGACATTTGAAAAGTAAAGACAATTTCTGATGAAATTATCAGATTATATGAAACATTTCTGCTATCCATATAATCTTTATAATTATTACATTAATTTTATTAAGAAATGAAATGGATTTAATAGAAGGCTGACTAAAACCATTTAAAAATAATCTTTATTCAAGATACTGTGAATTCTTCCCCAGAGCACAGGGGAGTTAAGACAAAACTAACACCACTGCAGGGTAATACAAGAGGCTAGGCCCACTAAGCTGGCTTTGAAGTCAAAGAAAATGCTCCTGTGACTGAGGATATGATGGGAGGAGAGTATGGGAGGAGGTCACAGTGAACATTTGGAAAACAACTGAAGTGACCTTAACTGTGCCAAATAAATACAGTAAATAGTCACTTATTTCTTAAAAAAACTCTTCTTTTTCCAATGTCAAACTGCTCATTTCTGAGAAAGAAAGAAAATTTCTCTTCCTTTCTTTCATTGACTGAAGCTTCCCTTTCCTCCAAGAGACCAGAGTAGAGCACATCCATTTAGGTGGTTTCCCCCATCATCTTTCACCTTTGGTTAAACTACAAATGGATGCACGCCACTTACCGAGAAGGGGAAAAGCAACCTCTGTCCCCTCATCAGTGCGTTCTGAAAAGGATAAGTATGGGAAGAAATCATAGGTCTTTTCATCTATTTATGATAATCTAGTCTATCCCCAGAGGTCAATACTGATTTTACTAACATACTGCCCTCTGTTTCATTTCACTTTCTGCTAAATATCTCTAAAGAAAGATGCTAGGTGGCTTTCCATAATCTTTAAATGGATTTCCCTATTTGGCAATTTTAACCAATTGGTCTTAATATCTCCTAAAATGATGCCAAATAATTCCTTTTCTGCTTTGGTATTTACATCCTTCAACTATTTGTAATCTTATGTTCTCTTTTAATTATTGCTAAAGAACACTTAAGACAAGTATTCTTTAAATAGTGCCTCATAAGCCCTCTCTCCTACCCCCTAATTATTCACATTACTACTCTCTCAACTATTTCAAATCTTGAGGTAATGAAGTGTCCAAAACAGCAAGTAGTATTCCAGGTGTGGTCTCACCAGAATAAGAAAATGAATCTATTATCCTTCCTGCACCATTCTGTATATATGCCATCCAAAAATCTCATTAGTATTTTTCTGCCAGACTATATTTTAAACAAATACCTAATCCACTTTCCACCAGAACTCCTAAGTATTTATAAGAATTTGAAATTTTCCACATTTTTCCTTTACATGAAAAAAATGGTTGGATTTTCTTTTTCCCATGATCCACCTCCCCTCCCCCCAATTTAAAAAATTTGGATGCCTAAAAATGTTTATTCTTACATAAGAAAGAGTTTATCCTCTGTCTACAAATGTTGCCCTACCATCCACAGATATCATTCAGGGCCAAGCTGCAGTTTTATATTACTTGCAAACTGTCAAACTCCATAACAACCTGCTGATTTTTCCCCCAGTCGTAAAAGAGTAAATGCCAAGGACAAAGTGAATGTGTTCTTAGAGCAAACTGCAAAAGATATATTCTCCCCCGAATTAACTATCCCATGAAATCCAGAGAGGTAGTTCTCCTACCTTAATACAACTTTTTAAGAGGACACCTACCAGTAGTGATGTATTCAGCAACTAGTTCTGACTCTACCACAGCAATTGATGGACTCTCAGGAGAATGTCTCTTTTCCTGGGTCATCTGAATGGGCACTGCCATTTGACTCAGGTCAATAGTGGGTTGTCTTGGTTTAGATTCCAATTTTTCCTTTACTGCATAAAAAAGTCAGGGGAAAGTTAACTTTTATTACAAACAAGTATCAAAAACCAGAGTTGTCCATGGGACTATCGAACCAGACCTCTGGGGTGCTACTCTGGTGGCAACTAAGGAGACAGTGAGTTGAAAAGAACAAAGCAGACTGCTCTGCAGGGCTAGAGAATCCACAGCCTCTGCAATCGTACCCAGAGCCTAGCAGAGGACACATATGCAATCAGAATGAAACTCCCCCCTGCCATCACTAGGCCAGACAGCTGGTTCTGTTTCCCTTGTACACATTCTTAGAGTATTTCCTTTACTCTTCTTCAAGGTAGTCCCTGGTATCCTTGAATTCACCAACCTGAAAATAAAGGGTGAATAAGCAGTATAAAGCACAATTTCCTCTGAGGCACACCTACCCAGAATAGTGCAACACAGTGATCAGTTTAATTTGATCTATTAAAAATTTGAGATAATCTCTAAAAAAAATGTTACAATGTTTTCAATGACTCTTAAAGAATAAAAATGTTCAATGTTAGGAAAAAATGACCTTTCTGTAGGTCAAATGACCTGCAGGAAAATGTCTTATGGAATAGTCTGGCACCAGGATATAGTTTCTGTGGATAGACTTACTTTTCTATCTTCATCACTTTTTCTACAAAATCTATTCATTCAGTTTCTACCCTCTCTATAAGGCATTAATGGAAATGGCCGAGTATGTTAAAAACATGGAGCTGAGGAAATGACTAAGGCCAAAAATAACATCAATATATAGAAATGTTAACCAAAGACTTACATTAAATGCTAGTATTCTTTGGGTAGTGTAGAGTGGCTGTTATACCAAACAGTAGTAACCAGTAATTAAGTCCACTGACTGATCACTCAGATTATTCCAACAAAGCATATAATGTGACAAAATCAAAATAATCATTTAAACAAAGAAAGCAAAAACAAAACCAAAAGAATACAAGAGTCACCCCACAAGTAGGACACTGAACTAGAAATCAAGACATGGAGTCTTACTCTGCCACTAACCAATTGGGTAACCTCTCTAGATATCAGTTTACTTCTGTATAAAATGAAAGGGTTGGATAAGATCATTGTTAAGGTCACTTAAATACTCTGATAGTCTCTGACCTATTATAATAGAAAAGTCAGTATTTATAACACAGGTTTTGCCTAGAGTTCATTGAAGATATTAAGTAACTAGAAATACTGATAAGATCTTTTTAAATAAGGAGAGCTTTGCATGAAAGCTCAAGTGGTTAAAGTATACGAGGAAATATGAAGATATAAAGCAAATTAGAATGCTAGAAGGGGCCATTAATAGTGTTTTATGAACATAAAACTGCTCCACCAATATCAAGGAGGATGGCAGGGGCCCTTCAATCTACCTCCTACTACTCTTGAATAGAATTGGCAACTGCACTGTACCTATCTTTCCACTTAGAAGCAATGGATCTTCTCCTCGGACAACAAAATGCAACAGGACTGTCCATTTTAATCAGGAGACAGAGAAGAAAAGAGCTCTGCCATTCCCCTACCCCCCTGCCCCCTTTCTGCTGACTGTATCTATCCTTCCGTACTCCTGTGCACACCTTAATGAGCTGACAAGTAAACAGACTGCACCAATGACTATAGACAGGTCCAGAGGGGGGAAATGTGCTCAAATAATAACAAAGAAAATAGAACAGTGGTAGTAATTTTAGCACAACCCATCTCTAGAGAAAACATGCTTCATTCAATTGAGCATGTGAATTCATACCTGTTGTCTGTTGGAGTTCTAACAGAGCTTTGATTGTTGAAGTAGCTGATTGTGATTCACTGGATACATCCTGATAAATTATGGTGGGGCTAGTCTCCATTGCAATCTCATGTTCTGACCAATCCTGACGCCGGGAAGCAATTACATGAACTACAGGCTGGGAATCTGTTTTATATTAGTTAAAAAAAAAACAAACCCTATAAACAAAGTTTCTCTTAAAATTTTTGTTTTTTTTTTTTAAATCTTTGTATTTATTGTAAATTTCATGCTTTATCTCCCCAAGAAGACTGTAAGTCCTGAGAGGGCATAATGTTTTTTCATGTCTGTATTCACTTAATCATTCATTCACTGATTCAACAAACTGGACACCTATGTGCCAAGATCTATATCTGGCATTGAGAATTCAAAGGAGCTCACAGAATAGTCAGAGGATTCTCAAGAAGCACACAGTCTGGTTGGGGAGACAGACATGTAAAAAGACAAATTACAATTCAATGTGATCATTGCTGTAATAAGTAGGTGTGCATTTGTGTAGGTGGGTGCATATTTGTGTAGAGTAAGAACAAAATGCTGTAGGAGTATTACTTCCCCCAACGCACCTGAAAAATGTGCTCTGCATTACAAACTCAGCATCCAGTCAACACTCTTTGGATGACTGATTTACTGAAAGAATACCCTACCCTGTCTACTGACAAGAATGAATAGATAATCTAGAAGCAGCATGACAAAATAGGACACATAACATTTGGAGTTCAAAGTCTTAGCTTACAGCCCCAGCTCTATCAATTATTAGCAAGTTGATTCTTTGGGTCTTAGTATCGTTATTTCTAAAATGGCAACAATAAAATCACCTTTGTACCTCACAAAATTTGAGGATCTGAGGATGTAAGGAAATGATACATGTAAAAGAGCTTTATAAACTATCAAGAACAATAGAAATGTTATTGTGGTGGTGGTAGCAGTAAAGTTCTTACTTCTAAGACTTTTTGTTAGTTTCAAGATAAATTATACAGTAATTCAAAATTTATTGTATTCATGCTATACAGGTATGCACATAAATACTAAATGTGCATCAAATCAAGCAACAAGTTATTTATGAGTTTTCCATCTGTTTAGCAGGTTGGATTAGACTACTGTTAAGTTCTCAAACTCCTTTGTCCAAGACACCACACAGAAAATGATGCAGGACAAAGGTACAATCTCTACTCCCAAGTTTGGATTATAATGGAGGAGACACAAAATAAAGGCACATACAGCTTTGTATTTCTGAGTAAATCAAAGGATTAGGGCAAATAAGATAAATATATAAAAAGAAAAAGACTGCTTTGAATTAGAATGAAAATGAAAGCATCACAGAATAAAAAGAATTCATGTAGCTGCCAAAAGAAGACTAAATACAATATAAATTCTACCTTCCATGAACACTATTAGATTTTTGAAAACCACAGTTGTCCAAAAAGGTTGGAGTAGGGGTAACAACCCTTCAAAAACAAACAAACAAACAAACAAACAAACAAACAAACAAACAAAGCAATAACCTTAACAAAGAAAACAGAATCAGTTTACAACAGCAAACTGTATCCATTACCATTAGCAAACTGTACGCCCCTCCAAAAGAACCCAATGGGTAGGACATATGCCACATGTGGGATGCATAATTTTCATTAAACATCCCCCCAAATCTAGAAAATTGAAGGACACTATCCTGCAATACCAAATACTACATATGAAGCATATAAAATTTTTCCTTTACTCATTCTAAGTAGATATATAGAATCTAAACTTAAGAGAATTATATTAGAGAATCAATCTTTTTAAATAACCTAAATTCTCAAATATAAAATATTCCATTGATGATATAAGTACCCTTTTGTTAGGTGAGAGGATCTATAGGCAAAGAATGACTTGGCAACTCCATTCTATACACAGAGCATCTAGAAGAAAGCAAGGATTTATGTATAGAGGGATATGGTAGAAAGAGACTTGAAAAGGACCACAAATTTCCACATAGAAGCGCCTGTCAGAGACATTACCAGAAATAACATCACCCCATTGAGACTGGAGAGATTGCTCACTCTTTCTGCCCATACTCAGAAAGAGTAGTTGACCATCACAAAGTATTATTGCAACAACCCCAGAAACTGTGACACATGAGAGAGTGAACTTAGCTGTGCAAACCATTTCTTGAGTGATTTTCCTCTCTACCTTTGGCTACGCTTAGTCTGGATAAATCCACTGCCTATAACCTCTGATGCTGGGGTTCGACAGTCATGACTGTGCTCCCAGGAGCCTGATCTCACAGTATCATGTGATTATGTGGCATGCATTTATCTTCTAGATTTTTTGCAAGTGTAATGAAAATTATATATCCCTGGTGTGGCACATATTCCACCCAGTGCTTTTTTTTTTTTCTTTTGCGGGAATAGGTAGGAATAGTTTGTAAATGGTAATTAAAAATTCCAGATCTGTTGTATATTGATTTTGTTTTCTTTGGGGAGGCTATTATTTTTTTGAATGACTTCCCTATCTTTCTTGAAGATGGTGGCCTGCTAACCCTCAAATATCTTTCCCCACAAGTCACTAAAAAAATATTTATTTAATATCTACCACATGTTAGGTACTTAGAGATACACACTGCACTATTATATCCAAAGGCAGACTCAGGCATCTCTATGGAAAAATGTCTCTTACAGCTTTACTATAAAATGCCTATATCACATGTTCATAAAATCGTAAGACCTATCAGCTAGAAAAGATAAAAAAATTTGTTTAAGCCCTGGCTGGCGTAGCTCAGTGGATTGAGCACGGGCTGCAAACCAAAGTGTCACAGGTTCGATTCCCAGCCAGGGCACATGCCTGGGTTGCAGGCCACGGCCCCCAACAACCGCACATTGATGTTTCTCTCTCTCTCTCTTTCTCCCTCCCTTCCCTCTCTAAAAATAAATAAATAAAATCTTTTTTAAAAAGATACCAGTGAACTAGTCATACATACAACCAAAATTCTAAAAAAAAAAAAATTTGTTTAACACTATCATCAGCCTATGTGAAATCTTCACTGCCAGCCTGGAACTCTAGCACCTGAGAACTCACTACTTTCCAAAACAGTTTCCTTCCATCTCTGCACAATTATGACAATTAGAAAATTTTCTTGTATGGGGTGGAAGCAAGTTCTCCTATGACTTCTACCCAATGGTTCTAGTTTCTATCCATGTACCCACAAAGGCCAATTCTTTTCCCTTTTCCACATCACAGTCCTCAAGATAACCTGAGAGCTCCCATATCCCCCAACCCAATCCAATCTTCATCTTCTCTTCTCCACGATAAATGTTCAGTCTCAACTAACCATTCCTCATATAAAATGATTCCCAATGTCTTCCCCATCTAAACTACCTCTTTTAAACTGAACCCAAGATGTCTATATCCCTTCTACGATATAGTATGTACCTTCCCTCTGAAGTACTGTCATAAAGATTAAGGCCTTCACAGTATTTAAATGCCTAGACAGCATTGCCCAAAATGTCCCAGACAACATTAGTTTTGCAAAGTGTTCTACAAAAAAGGGATCCATCATCAAAAAAGTTGGGGAGCATTTTGCATTATATACTCCACTCTTCATCTTTCACAATATATATTAGTAGTACATAAAAGCTCTGGGAAGTTCTATAATAAGTATGTTTTGCTTGGCTTGTATTTATTCCCCATCCTTACCGTGACTACGCACATTGTGAAGCTTCTGAAAAAATCATCCTAGAAACTAAGCTGTGGCCTACTTAAAGCACAGCCTTGCCAGGGTGCATTTTTGTATTTTCCTCATGCTTTGTACCACCTTAAATCCCTACTCTTAGTTTTGTCTCCTTGTTCTCTTCCATTTTACTTCACATAATCTTGTATCCTATCTAACCTACCTTAAAACTTTTTGGAATAAATAGAATATGAGAAAAGAAAGCTTTAATAGTTTTTCTTTTTAAGAAATCTGGGATCCACTAAGCCTAGCCTATTCCCAAGTAAGAAAGGGAAAAAACGAAGATCTAATTAGGAAGAAAAGTTAAGGAGCTGTGGAAGGCATATGGTCCAAACTCCATAAGTGACCCAGGCAAGTATGGTCTTGATCTCTTAGGCTTGGCCATCTAGCTGTCTAACAAGATCTAAAAATACTCCACATGTGTACCACTTAATAAGCCCACCCACCAAGGTTAGAGGGAATCCCGGAAAGGGAAACAACATTTTAGATTCAGGAAACAAAAATGAGTTTATAAGGCTGAAGCTTAACACTATGCCACAGATCTATGGCTGCTGTTTGCTGTTTGTTCATTCAGTGAAACATTTACTGAGTGTCTACTTAGTGCTAGTTAACCTATTTGCTAATATTTGAGGGTATGGAGATGAATATGATGACCCTTGACCTTGAGAAGCTGGTAGCCTTGTGAAAAACAATTATTATAAACAAACAAAAAGCACAAAATAAAATGATCAATGACAAAATAGCTGGTATATAAAGCAATTCTGGAGGCATAGTGTAGAAGGAATAATGAACCTTCCCCAGGGTGATCTAAAAAAGTGGTACGGCAAGGTGAAATGAAGGCCTCTTTCTAATCTGTGAGGAGATAGTTCAGGAATAAGATATAAGAACTAAACCGCTCCTCTTTGGGAGTGGGAAATGGTGGGGAAAGTTTAGAAACCATAAGTAGAATCAAGAAATTTCCTGGGCATAAGAGACATCCTTATTTCCAGGACTTGTATAAGGGAAGTCATCACAAAAAAGATCTGAAGTCACAAAAAGGTTGATTCATTTTTTAAAAGATTTTATTTATTTTATTTTTAGACAGAAGGGAAAGGAGGAAGAAGGAGAGAAACATCAATGTGTGCTTGCCTCTCGCCCCACTTCCTAGTGGGGACCTGGCCCACAACCCAGGCAGGTGCCCTAAGTGGGAATCAAACTGGCGACCCTTTGGTCTGCAGGCTGGCACTCAATCCACTGAGCCACACTAGCCATGGCAATGTTTTTTCATTTTTACAGTAGAATGCCAACAGTCAAATACATAAATAGTGGGTTTTAGAAAATCATCAATGGATGCTAAAATTAGTACACAAATGTTTAATGAAAAATATGATATTTATATGGTCTCAAAGTATATCCCCACAAATTAATATAAATCTCAAAGGAAAATATAGTAACTTCATAATGCAAAAAAAGGGAAGATAAGTGATCAACATTAACATCATCAATTTTGGGACAAACTGACATCAGGTACCTACTAATAAGATCAAACTAAGGATACAACATCACATTTGTGGAATTCCTGCTGAATCTAATCAATAGGAAACATCAGACAACTGAAGAATATTAGTTGTCTATTAGTTGAAGAAACTAACTGAAGAATAGTCTACAAAGTAACTGATCAATACCCTTCAAAATTGTCAAGCTCAAGAAACACCAAGACAGACTGAAGGATTATCCTAGTTAAAGCAAAATAAAGAACATTATTGGACAGTTGATGACATTTGAACAGATTGCAGACTACATAATCACAGCACTGAACTGATTTTAATAATTGCATTTTAGTTCGAAGATACTAACCCTTAGGAAATATAAACGTACAGCCCTGACTGGTGTGGCTCAGTTGGTTGGGCCTTGTCCTGCAAAGCGAAAGTCACTGGTTCAATTCCGTATCAGGGCATATGCCTGGGTTGCAGGTTTTGTTCCCAGCTGGGGCATGTATGAGAGGAAAGCAATTGATTTTCTGTTTCACTCTCACATTGATGTTTTGCTCCCTTTCTTTCTCCCTCCCTTCCCCTCTCTTTAAATAAGTAAACAAATAAAAATTTTAAAAAAAGGAAATATAGACCTATAAATTTAAGAATTTAGGGGTAATGGGCATGATATCTATATCTTTCCCTCAAATGGTTGAGAAATTTAAAAATTGGACTTCTGGTCAAGATGGAGGCATACATAAACATGCTTCACCTTCTTGTAACACTAAAGAAAACATTACAGCTAGACCTCAAAACAAGTAATACCCAGAACTGTCAGAAAATCAAGCTGTGTGGAAGTCCAACAACCGAAGATTTAAAGAAGCCACATTCATCCAAATGGGTAGGAGGAATGGAAACATGGAGACACACATAGAGGCACAGAGACCCGGTGTGGCCCAGACAGGTGGTAGAATGGGTGGTCCCACATTCACATGTGGTGAATAAAAATCGAGGGGGATACTGCAGGAGCAAAGGATCCCAGCCCAGGGTTCCAGAGCCAGGAAGATAAATCCCCATAACTTCTGGCTGTAAAAATCAGTGGGGGTTGAGATGGCAGAAGAAACTGCAAGATTTTCAGGAGACTCCACTTAAAGGGCCAGCACAGACTTAGAACTCAAAATTTACAGTGCCTTTTCTACAACAGGCCATGCTAGTAAGACTAGGAGTCAAAGCAACTCTACCAAATACATAAAAACAAACACAGGGAGGCTGCTAAATTGAGGAGACAAAGAAATATGGCTCAACTGAAAGAACAGAACGAAACCCTAGAAAAATAACTAAACAAAACAGAAATAACCAACCTAACAGATACAGAGTTCAAAACACTGGTTATCAGGATGCTCACAGAACTCACGGAGTACAGCAACAGCAAAAAAAAAAAAAAAAAAAAAAAACCCAAGAAGAAGTGAAGGTTACATTGAATGAAATAAAGAAAAATATACAGGGAACCAACAATGGAGGGGATGACAAAGTTCAAATCAATGACTTGGAACATAAGAAAGAAATAAACATCCAACCAGAACAGTGAGAAGAAAAAAGAATGGAAAAAAAAAAAGAGGATAGTGTAAGGTACATCTGGGACATCTCCAAACGTACCAACATCCGAAGCAAAGGGATGCCAAAAAGAGAAGATGAAAAACAAGAGCAGGAATTTGAATACTTATTTGAAAAAATACTGAAAAAAATCTTCCTTAATTTGGTGCAGAAAACAGACATTCAAGTCCAAGAATCACAAAGAGTCCCAAACAAGTTGGACTCAAAGAGGACCACACCAAGACACATCATAATTAAAATGCTAAAGGTTAAAGATGAGGAGAGAATCTTAAAAGCAGTAAGAGAAAAGGAGACGGTTACCTACAAAGGAGTTTCCATAAGACTGTCAGCTGATTTCTCAAAAGAAACTATGCAGGCAAGAAGGGACTGGCAAGAAGCATTTAAAGTGGTGAGAAGCTAGGATCTACAACCCAGATTGCTCTATCCAGCAAAGCTATCATTTAGAATGGAAAGGCAGATAAAAGTGCTTCCCAGACAAGGAAAAGCGAAAGGAGTTCATCATCATCAAGCCATTATTACATGAAATGTAAAAGGGGCTTATTTAAGAAAAAGAAGATCAAAACTATGAACATTAAAATGGAAATAAATTCACAACTATCTACAATTGAATCTAAAAAACAAACTAAGCCAACAAACAGGGCAGGAACAGAATCACAGTTATGGAGATCACTTGGATGGTTATCAGCTGGGAAAGGGAATGGGGAGAATGGGGAAAAAGGTGCAGGGAATAAATGGTAGGTACCAAATGGATATGGGGATTTTAAAAATAGTATAGGAAGCCCTGGCTGGCATAGCTCAGTGGATTGAGCTCGGGCTGTGAACCAAAGCATCGCAGGTTCGGTTCCCAGTCAGGGCACATGCTTGGGTTGCAGGCCACAGCCCCCAGCAACTGCACATTAATGTTTCTCTCTCTTTCTCTCTTTCTCCCTCCTTTCCCTCTCTAAAAATAAATAAATATAGTTAAAAAAATTTTTTTTAAGTATTAAAAAAAAAAAGAAAACATTGCTGTAAGTGTGGGGGGAGGGGGCTAAAAAACCACAAAAGTAATATAAAAGAAAAAAGGACTGCTACCTAGTATTTACATTCTTAGTAGTTATGGTCATCATATACTCTGAAAAACAGCATTTTAGACTGTCCCACACCTTTATCCCTTTCTCTCCTTTCTCTTTAGATCACAGCAAATACACTCCCAGCTCCCTGTCTTTGTGAGAATGTACTAAGGAGCCATAAAAGGATACGGGGAGAGGGGCAAATGAAGATTATAAAAACTGGCTTTACAGTGAATTATAGTAGATACACCTAGTCTAAATTATACAATATTCTGCATTACGGAATATTTTTAAAAATACAGAATGAAAGATAGAGAATAAATAAAAAGAGATGATGCCACCCTGCCTGGTGTGGCTCAGTGGATCAAGTGTGGGCTGCAAACCAAAGGGTCGCCAGTTGAATTCCCAGTCAGGGCACACACCTAGGTTGTGGGCCAGGTCCCCAGGTGGGGCCAGGTCCCCAGGTGGGGCCATGTGGGGGGCAACCACACATCGATGTTTCTCTCCCTCTCTTTCTCCCTCCCTTCCCCTCTTTCTCCTTCCCTTCCCCTCTTTCTCCCTCCCTTCCCCTCTTTCTAAAAAGAAATAAACAAAACCTTAAAAAAAGAGAGAGGGAGAGATGATGCTCACACAACAGATCAAAGAGCAGAAAACTATACTCAATCATTTCTAAAAATAGCCAAACTCTTGTACCATTCTTAGAAATAAAACTGAAGACTCACTAATGAAATGACATGTTTGGAAAGTACTAATTGGCTTAGAGCTCCCTTAGCAAAAGAAGAGCGATTTCAAAAGACAATCTAGGATTTTATATGTAAGTATATACACACATACAGACATCTACTGTGCATGTCTGCCTTTGAGCACCAACTCATAAGCTAAATATTTTACATAGTTTATAAAATAAATGACAAAAAATCATGATAATAAAATAAATGATTTTAAACTATTTGTTAAAATCAACTTTTTAATTTACTTTGAATTGATGAGTTTTCAAAGACCACTTCAAATGCTATACTTCCTTCTTGTTCATCCTCACCTTACTGGAGTACGAACTTTCAGCCTTTGGCATTTTTTTTTTGTTACTAATAAAACTCTTATACTAAAGTTGTACATGTATGTTTTTTTAATCTCTTATTCTAGAGTTTAAGCTCCTAGGCAGCAAGAACCACATTTTACTCAGCCTTTGTAAAAGATACAAAATTTAATCTAGCATAATACTTATTACATAGTATAAACAAATAAATATTCTCAAAGTCAATTAATGAGATAATTAACGATTTGAATCATGTAAGACCAACTTGGGAAGATTCTATCTAAGATTTAAAATGATAAAATGCACAATATGAAGAATCTAGGTTAGAAAAGTGCTAACAAAGCACTCCAGAAAGGATAATGGGCAGGTGGGGAGAGGGAAGAGACTGAGTGAGGAATGATCAAGGGAAGATAAATAGCTTTGCTTAGATGAATCACAGTGTATAAGCATAGGCATAATACACTGCATCGACAGTTCAGGTGGTTTTAAAGTAACTGAGTAGATTTGTAGAAGGTCTCAAAGATTATGATCATGAGTTACTTTCAAGAGACTTCCGAGAAGAACAACATAATTAAAACAGCACTGAGGACAAAGAGCATCCCTACTATGAAGTCTGACTTCATAGTCCTTTCCTTATAATTAGAAGAGCCATACAATTATCATTTAAACTGGAATACCTTTGAGAGTGAAAAGGAATACCATTAATAATTATGCTAGAACAGACATAAACTAGGTCACAGGGGTATCAAACTCTTTTTCACTGGGGGCCACATCAGCTTCGAGGTTGCCTTCAAAGAGCCAAATGTAATTTTAGTATTGTATAAATGTAACTACTCCTTAACTAGGGACAAGGAGCTCAGTCCTGCCACTGGATAGAAACAAGGTGCCAGGCCGGATTAAACAAGGTGGAGGGCTGGATTCGGCCCATAGGCCTTGTATTTGCCACCTGTGAACAAGACTTGTCCCATGCAGACTGTGGTGTATGATCACCTTACTTACAGCCTACTTATTTATAGCCCACCCCTGGCCACCTTGATTATGTCTCAAAATTTGGCAACAATCATTTCAAAAGGTATATTCACTCTCTTGCATGCTCCTACTACCTACCTAAGAAAACAGGAGGAATCACAGCCCTAAGCAGTTTGATAATACCTATATGTCAAAATCATCATCTAAAGTTTACCAATTATTTGATGAACATTCACCATGCAGTCAAGAATGGTAAGCCTTACCACAAACAAACATATGAAACAAAAGAGAACAAATTCAAAAGAATGGACAAATCAAAGCATACATGTTTGTTTGAAATCCCTAGATGCAACTATTTTGGAACAGGGCACTAGGTCAGTAGCAATTATATAGAAAGGGTCTTACCTTGGGAACTTTGGGAGGACTCTGTGGAAGAGGAACTACTGTCTGTATAACTCTGTGGTTCTTCTTTTCCCTCCTGAAGAGAAGAATTACCGGCCTCTGCCACCCTGGATGCTTGTTGTAATGTTTCTGTGACCAGCTGCCTTGTTTGTTCACTAACAACTGTGGCTTGAAACGTCACTGGTTTGGGTTTAATAAGAACCTAGAAGAAAAGCAGAAATGTATCCAGTTTAAATTTTAGAGCACTATTTAAAATGTTAACTTTCTAGGTCATGAACAATAATATTTTCCTGATGTGGTAAACCACATTCTGTTCATTTACTATGCTTTGGATACAACATTGTACGTCAAAGACTAATTCAATCTACAAACGAATTATAGTCAAGCCACATACAACAGTTAAGTGGTATGTGCCAGATTACAACAGCCACGATTCTGACGAGAACCTTTGCCCCTGTTTTCTTCTTGCAGATGACTCCTATGATGTCTCCAGGAGTCATTTTATAATTGTTGGCTATAGAGCAGCAATGACAGTCACAAGCCAAGGATGACAGAAGAGGAAGATACACGGAATATTCCCTGTGGAATTTTTGTGCCACAATAACAGTCTTGGATTTCCCCAGCCTGAATGTTAATTAACACGAAAATAAAACCCTAATTTGTTTAACTCACTGTTCTTTGGCTTTCTGTCATTAGCAACCAAATGAAGTTCCTAACTGACACGTGTGCTCAAAGTAAACCTGCCTGGGACCTAAATCATCTCTGAAGAATTCCCCAGAGGAACAATGATGTAGTCAACTACTAGAAGCCACATGGACATGTGGTAGATCAACTCTTGGCAAAGGCGAAAGTCACAGACTCTAAAAGAAGTGAAATGGGAAAAACATTTTCAAACTTGAACCATTACACTTCAAAATTTGAACTTTAGTAGTTGACTTCAATTGGGTGCATGGAAGAAAATATTAACTTACCACATTTTTTTTCCATTTCTCCAATATGTAAGATTCTAAACCTTTTATTTTTTAAAAAATATTTTACTTATTTTTAGGGAGTGGTGAAGGGAGGAAGAAAGAGAGACACACATCAATGTGCTTCTCATAGGTGCCCTGACAGGGGACTGAACCTTCAACCCAAGTATGTGCCCTGACCAGGAACTGAAACAGCAACCTTTTGCTTTGTGGGATGATGCCCAACCAATAGGGCAAGATTCTAAACCTTTCAGACTCTATTAAGTCACCTATTTCTAAGAATTCAAGAATGAAATACACAATAATTTAGATAATGGAGCAAATAAAATTGTTCCAGTTGAATCTTAAAGGCAATTTGGACTTATTTCTAATCACCAAACTTGCTTGTTTAGATAGTAAACTATTTGATTATAATTCTGAGGAAATTATTCGAAAGGTAAATTATTAGTTTATAGGTAAATTACTACCTTTGACAAAAATTCTAGGATAGCATTTCTCAACCAAAGCTGACTTTGCTTCCTTTGATATCTCATACATCATGTGAAATAAACAGGAGACCAGCAACAAAAGGTTAATCCTGAGCCTCAATTTCCCTGGCAAATCTCCAAAAAGTTATCTTAGTGGTTGAAAAGCAAAGAGATCTCTAGTTTCTACATATTTAATTTTCAAATAAAGCAAATTTTATAAGTAAATAAATTGCTTTTAAAGACCATATTAGCTTATAAAAAGTAAATACTTTTTTCTGAGAGATTCTGAATAATTACTGTTCTTCCTCAACAATATACTCCTCAAATAACAATATACACCTTCAACAAATTTTATTCCAAGGGGACTGTTTTCTGCCAATATTTGCTCATGATGACACAAATATCCAGATATCAAAAAAAAAAAAAAAAGTACCGAAGAGTGAAACACAGGTTTTGAAAATGGACGGATAATTATATACATGCAGTCATAACTTTAAATAATTTGACTTTTTTCTTCTGGCAAGATGGAGGAATAGATGGACGCACCGAACCTCCTCGCACAACCAAGATTAGAACAACAATAATTTACAGACAGAATAACACCCGGAACTGACAGAAGATTTATCTGAATGGAAGTCGGACAGCCAAGAAGTTGAAATAGACCCGTACATCCAGACTGGTAGGAGAGGACGAGCTGGGCGGGTGCGGGGCTGGCGAGGGTCGGCAGCGTGCGGAGGTCAGGGGAAATTTGGCGCGAAATCGGTGCGACAGCCATCCGGGGCGCAAGAACGCAGCGGTGATCCCTGAGTACGCAAGCTACGGCTGGCGGACCCAGTGAGGCAGCGATTGTGGACCAGGGCAGAGCTCGCAGCCCAGGATCCCAGAGAAGGGTCTGAGCCCAGGAGAACAGAACTACCGCCATTGTTCCCTCCTGTCCCCGCTCCCAGCCCCGCCCTCACATATAACGTCACAATCTAGCGACTGGGGTGCCTAGCCCCAGTGAACACCTAAGGCTCCGCCCCCCACCGTAACAAGAGCAACCAGACCGGGAAAAAAAAAGAAAAAAAGAGAGACAGGGAAAGACATATTTCCAACAGAGCAGATCAGTCCCCCAGGACTCATCCTTTTGAGCAACCAAGAAATAGCCAATCTATCAGATGCACAGTTCAAAACACTGGTGATCAGAAAGTTCATGGAATTGGTTGATTTTGGGCGCAAATTAGATGAAAGGGTGCAGGTTACCATAAGAGATGCAGGAAGATATACGGAGGAGAGCCAATAGTGAAAGGAAGGAATCTGAGTCTCAAAACAATACAGTGGACCAGAAGGAAGATAGAATCAACCAAGCAGGAAAGCATGATGAAATAAGAATTCAAAAAAACAAGGAAATGCTTAAGAGCATCCAGGACACCTTTAAACGTTCCAACATCCGAATTATAGGGGTACCAGAATCGGAAGGGGAAAAGCAACACATTGAGCACATATTTGAACAAATAATAAAGGAGAACTTCCCCAATCTGGCAAAAGGAACAGTCTTCCAAGAACTCCAAGAAGCTCAGAGAGCCCCAAAGAAGTTGGACCCAAGAAGAAACACACCAAGGCACATCATAATTACATTAGCCGAGGTAAAAATGAAGGAGAGACTCCTAGAAGCAGCAAGAGATAAGGGGACAGTAACCTACAAAGGAGTCCCCATCAGACTGTCAGCTGATTTCTCCAAAGAGACCTTACAGGCAAGAAGGGGCTGGAAAGAAATATTCCAAGTCATGAAGACAAGGACCTACATCCCAGATTGCTCTATCCAGCAAAGCTCTCATTTAGAATGGAAGGGCAGACAAAGTGCTTTTCAGATAAGGTCAAGTTAAAGGAGTTCAGCATCACCAAGCCCTTATTTTATGAAATGCTAAAGGGACTTATCTAAGAAAAGAAGATAAAGAAAAGACATGTATAGTAAAAGGACAGCAAACTCACAATTATTAACAACCACACCTAAAGCAAAACCAAAAGAAACTAAGTAAACAACTAGAACAGGAACAGAACCACAGAAATGGAGGGCACATGGAGGGTTAGCAGCAGGGGGGTGGGAGGAGGAGAGAGGGGGAAAAGGTATAGAGAATAAGTAGCATAGAATGTAGGTTGAAAATAGATCGGGGGAGGGCAAGAATAGTACGGGAAATGTAGAAGCTAAAGAACTCATAAGTATGACACATGGACATGAACTAAAGGGGGGGAACGTAGGTGGGAGAGGGGGCACAGGGTGGAGAGGAGAGAAGGGGGGAAATGGGACAACTGTAATAGCATAATCAATAAAATATATTTAAAAAATAATTTGACTTTTTAAATATTACTGATCTTTTCATTCAAATTTTTTACTTTGGAATTTTAGGAATTTAAAATATACCTAAGTCAAGAAAAATCACCATATTTTATAGCTTACCTGTGTTTTCCCTTGCTGCCCATAAACAATTTTTGTTGGGATGATTTTAGCTGCTGGTTGAACTGTGGAACCTATTCCTTTTGGCTGAGTTACAATCATTTTGGTGATGGGTCTTGTAGCAGTGATGATAGCTGGCTTTGCTCCCGTTGGCACTGTCTGAATAGTCTTTTCTCCCTAAATTGAAGTTAGTAATACATGAGATTCACAAGCATTTAAATGATAAAAACTGTCCTTTTACTGAAAAACCACAGAAAGATTTTACCAAGTTGATGGGAAAAAGAACTATAAATTGTGTAACAAAGTACAATGTTTCCAGGTGATCAAAAATCTCAGACTTATTTGAAATGATCTTAGAAGTCATCTAACTTTGTATCCAAAGAAGGCATTATTTCCTAATGAGTAAATTTTAAAAATTATTGACATAAATCTTATTATACTGTCTCATTCACAGGATATATTATATGAAAAATCAGGAAACTATAGAAAAATATATACTAAAATGTTAACAGAATAGGGATTATATTTTGTTCCCCCCTACACTCATCTTTATTTTCTAACTTATCTAAAATGAACATTTATATAATAAAAAAAAACTGTGTATTAAACCAATAGCTAAATGTACACATACAAAATAAACTGCCTAAGTTCCCAAATATAAATTAGAAGGATAAATAGCAGAATGTCTATGTGAAAAAGAATGGGCAAGAGATAACATCAGCAAAGACTTAACATTCTTTCTGAGATTACATGGGAAAATCCAAAGAAAGACTTAGGGCATTTCCCACATTTTATTACCAGTATGTTACTAATATCACTTTAGTTTATTGACTAGGTAGCTTAAGCCCATTAACTTTTCACCATTTTTGTTCATTTTCCCCTGCTTTGTTCTTAAGTATCATTTATAGAATCAATACTTGACCTTAACAATGACTTTACTAAATTATTAAAATTAAAAAAATTAAAATCCATAAGTAAAAAGAAAAGTTCTGAAATTTTTCACCTTACCAGTTTTTCTTATTTTTTAGTGATTAGTGTCTGTCTAAACTTAACAGCCAGTAAAAACAAAGCACCCAGGTGAGCTGGCAGAAAGGTACTCACTATGAATTTAGAGCTAAATGTTATAACAAAAATCACAAAGGGAACTGTCTGCTATAATTACCTATGGGAAACATAAAGTGTATGCAAATTGTGTGATTCCTTATTTTAACACAAATGCCTCTTTCACAGTAGCATCTCTGGCAAAAGCTCTATCTAGTTCATTTGCCAAGAACAGCTGGTTTGCAAATGGCCACATCTATTGATTAAAATGGCTTGATGGGCCCTGTCCAAGTAAACTGAGCCATTCAAAGCCAATTCAAAACCAACCAGCAGGCTATTTTTTGCAAAAGCTCTTCTGACATGTGTGTGAGCATGCACTGAAGAATAAGCAGTTAAGTACAAGTGCATGCACATGTGTGGTAAAAAGGATAGTGTTATACTCTTTTCTGCTTGTAACTATTTCTTCCATCACACTGTTGCTATTAGATATATCCAGCAGCTAGGATTCACAAATAACTCTTAGATCTACATGACCATAGGACCTAGGTTACATGGCAACCCCTCTTATATATCCAATTCTATAAAATTGCAAACCAGACTACACAGGGTTCTGAAAAGCTAAATTCTAATCCTGATTTTACTTTTGGCTTACTATGTGAACTCAGGCTAGAAACAATCTGACTTCCCACATGATGAAAAAAATCTATGCTGCACCTCTGTCAACACTGTATAGATTGCGATACCTAGGAAGCTATTGGAGATCTACTATAATGAAGTATAGCATTCTTTTTCCAGCAAAGTAGGGACATTACCAAGCCCAAACAGTTAAGTACCAAGATTAATAACAATAAAAAAAGCACATTTATTGAGGACTTCCTATGTGCCAAGCACTGTTCTAACCACTTTCAAAAAAGCTACTAGCTAGTGAAAAACTCACTGGCAGAGATTATCTTCCCCAACATACAAAAGAGGAAATTGAGTCTAAGAAGCTGAATAAATTAGCCAAGGTCCAACAACTATGTTGGAAAAATGTTTACGTAGCTTGAAACCTCTTAACAACTGCATATAAACTAACAAAGTTATAAATAAATCTGTTATTTGAATATTTTCACTAGCTCTAAGGTAAAAATGAAAGTAACAACTCCCTGTCAATTAATTTAGTCTTAATCTTATATATCCCTCTTTGCCCGGCCTAGGCCAAATACTAGGCTGCTACCTACTGGCCACATGCAGCAATAAAATTCTCCTCTAACAGAGGTCCCCTATAGTTAATAGGCCAGTGGAATCCTCCATCTGAACCAAACTAAGCATCTAAATCATGGTTTAAGCAACCTGGTTATAAGCAACATGTTTTAGAAATACTGTGAAAAATGAGATCAGTAGATGGTGTTTTAGCAGTTGTTATATCACAGTGGTGGTAAATCAAGCCATTCTGGCCATTGCTGGGTTCTGAAGTTCTTAAGCAAATATTTGTATAGCTGGTCTTTCAAGTCCTCAGTGTATTGCTGAATCTGCAGTTCAAACTCTTACTTACTCCAGCATTTAGCAATGTTGTGACAACGTTTTTGCCCGGGAGGCCTTGAATGGTTGTTCCTTTTCCTGTGGTCTTTTGCACAACAATCACATTGGGCTTGGAAGTCATTGGGATTGTAGTGATTTTGGTAGTTGTTCCTTAGAGAAGGGGGGGAGAAAAGGAGGCCTGAGTTAAGGACTGTGATATTTGATTATTTCTCTTTATATTGTACAAAATACACATGAGCATGTCATCCCAAAATGACATGAA
Organism: Phyllostomus discolor; assembly: GCF_004126475.2. Taxonomy (NCBI): domain Eukaryota; kingdom Metazoa; phylum Chordata; class Mammalia; order Chiroptera; family Phyllostomidae; genus Phyllostomus; species Phyllostomus discolor. The sequence continues at coordinate 118,560,011 of NC_040908.2, forward strand.
GGCTGTCATGCAGATGAAAATGAAGGCTTAGAATAGTAAGTTACAACTTGTCCTAGAAAAAGAGAATATTAAGAATTGACTCTTACAACAAGGCATCTTTCTGGAATCTGAGGACCTGCACACCAAACTCAGAACGTAAAATTATCACTATCTGTGTCTCCACCAATATTCTCCCGACTAGTTAACTGAAACAAATCAGAATCTTTATCCCATGACATATATTTCCCCCAAACTCAGTATTATATATCTATATGGCTAGTGTGAGGGGAAAACTCTTCAAGATCATAAAAAAGAGGGAATTAAATGCTTATCAAAATCTGCATAACACCAGACGCTACAAAAACTTATGAAATGTCGTGTATTTTTATGTGATCAAAAAAGACAAAACTAACAATGACTCACAGACCAACATGTGCTCTTATAATCTACAACACTCTAAGGAATGAGGATGAAACTATTTTATATACATAGATATAAATTTATATTCCCAATTAAGCTCTACTTTGTAGTGGTATATGTACTGACCCACATATCGTATTATCTTACCCTCTCCCCCCCATCCTTCCATATGTGCTTCCCTCCTACCTTTGAACTCTATCTACCTATCAAATCTGAACCCTATATTCTTGTAATTGTCCATGTTGGAACTCCTGGTGCAAATCTTTGATTCATGCCTTGTCTTCACTCCATGTACCTACCCCCTGACAAAATGAAAGCCTCTTGAGATCCACATCTGTTATTTTTTTATGTCACTGATTCTTCAGCGCTAGGCACACAGTGTATGGCAATTACTCAGTAATGAATATAGGAATTAACTTAATTTGTCACCAACATGTCTTCTTCAAACATGTTATCAATATCAGTTCAACAGACAAGCCTTCAACTCTTTTGTGTTCTCATTTTCTTCCTATTTCAACTTTTTCTCATACAAATAGCATCGAAGAATGGTCCTTGTCATATCAAACATCTAAAAAAACCCTAATTTCATCATGTCAAGAACCCAGAACATGTGACATTGGTTAAAAATCTTTCTATTCCCTCTTGTATCTAGTTCCTACTTCCCACTTTGATTTTCAAATTCCTGTATGATCTGGCCCTTAACCTACTGATTTGATCTTATTTGTTGCTACTCCACAATACACACCATTAACTCTAGTCTAACATGAACTTCTTCCCTATGGCTTCCTATTACCTACCACAGAGAGCCCAAACTCTTCTGCTTAGCTTTCTAGGTTCTGTCAGACTTATTTTTCAGGGTTATCCAATATATATCTCTCCTTCAGTGTTGGTTTCCACACTGGTCCTTGAGCATACCAGTCCCAATGCAACTTTTGTGACTGCAATTCCCTCTGCCTACAAAAGCAGGCAGATCATATTTTTCTCTTATCAGCTTACATATCGTTTATTAAATGACTAAGCATAGAACAGGTACTCATTAATAAGCCATAAAGCATCACAACTTATTAATATATTCTAAAGGAAAAATTAAACAAAATTTTTTGACTGAAAAACCTCAGCATTCCTTACTTGAGATTTAGAAATAAGACTGTACTAAGAACGAGAATGTTCTTAATTCTTATTCTTGTTAGTTCTTATTCTAGCTGTATGTCAATTTTTGGTAATCTTGTTACAATGTCTTTGGAATATACTTGCTGTCATCTGGTATCTCATCAGTCTAAGGCAACCCTCAGGTTACACAAAAAAGTACTTTTATCTACATACCCCAGCTTCAAAAATGTTTCTTCCTTTATCTGTAGGATCTACACAGTAGGCTAAGAGCCACAAAAACCAAACTGCACATTATTCAGTTGTATCAACTTTAACTCTAATCCCTCATGTGTGATTCTCCTTTGACAATGCAGCCTCACCAAATTTTGGCTAATAAAAAACTTTTTAGAAAGTAAGCATTAAAAGCTATCCCAGGGAAATGTAAACTAAGCTTTAACTTTACATCAAAGTACAAGGACCATTGGCTTAACAAAACGTGCATGCATTTGGGGGTACGTGTGTAAGAAAATAGAAGAGGCACAGCATAAAGCAAAGCAAGGACAGCATTACATTAAAATACAACATAATTTGTGACTAGAATTATCAAACTCTTAAGATTCCAGTGAGCATGTTTCTTTATCTCGGGTGATATCTATGTCATACTGAATAAAGTAGTAGTACTCATTTTTTAAAAAGGCCTTCATCTATGCCTTCATAGAATTCAGTCTATATTTTTCATGTTACAACAGAATATATACAGGTCAAGCATTCTTTAGGGCAGAGAACATACCTCATGTACATCCCTGTTATCACAGCACCCGGCCTAGCATCTAGCTCACAGTGTATCAGAAAACCCATGTACACATACAGTCTTTACTTATAAAGAGTCAAGATACAATGGGTACAAATGCCTGTGAAACACTTCTGGATCATGGGCTATAATACTGATGCATTCCAGGGATTTCTAATTAAAAATAAGGTACACGTAAAAGTCTGAGTATTATGGTAGGTAGGCTTAAAAGAACACAAATTTATTGGTCCAGATTTTACTATTCACACATTCTCTTTATTTTTTCAGTGACTACAATCAACTTTAATACCTAAACACATTCACTTCTCAATCCCTTCATCTTTTTTACCCAGTTCCCCAATTCCTCTCCTCTCTGGTAATCATCAGTCTCTTCCCTATGTCTGTGAGTCTATGTCTGTTTTGTTTGTTTATAGTGTTCTTTAAATTCCACATATAAGTGAAATCACATGGTATTTGTCTTTCTGACTTACTTCATTTAGCGTAATACCCTCTAGGTCCATCCATGCTATCACAAATAATAAGATTTAGTTCTTTTTATGACCTAGTGATAGTCCATTTGTATATATGTACCACAGTTTTTTTTTTTATTATAGATTCTTGAGCCATCCTGACAATCTTGGTCTTGTGGGTAATGTTTTTTTCCAACCACAGTTTACATTCAATACCATTCTATACCAGTTTCAGATGTACAATGAAGTGGCCAGAAAACCATGCACTTTATAGAGTGGTCCCCCCACTGTCCCAAGAACCCCCAGACCCCATATCCAGTCATCTTGGCATTACTGACTATATTATTTTGGGTAATGTCTTATGTTGTTCTGCTTGTAGAATATGCAAATTAATAAATGAATTAAAAAGTATATGAACACTTGCTCCTTGCCTGGACATTGTACTAAACATTAAGTGAATCAGAATCAAGTTTTGTCACTGTCATGGCTCCTTGTAAAGTCCTCAGGGACAAGATAATGAGTTCACCTCTGAAGAATCCAATCATCTGCATAAAATATGCAAGATTCTTCAACCAACCCTCAACAAAGTTCTAGTATACACATGTAAGTAAATATTTGACTCTATTAAGATATGAGTTAAACTGCAAAAAAGTCATGCCTTCCATTTAATTGCTTATTCCAATAAAAAGGAAAATCTGACCTTTTTTAGAATGCACTTTGGAAGCATGGCTTCTAGGATATTATACAAAAGAAGTAAGACCTTCACATAATGATATATATATATATATAATGATGCTCCTCACGTGATTATTGATAATGGCCAAGAAGAACTGAAAGCAACTTGAAATATTCAACAATAAGAAACTTGATAAATTATGGTGCTTCATATGACAGAACACTATGGAGCCATTACGTGAGGGCAGGAGGAGTGTCAAAATACAGTTAATGGAATGAGAAAACAATGTTATTATATTAAAAAGATAACTTTAGCTCTCAATTTAAAAAATATGTATACACACAAACACATATATACAAAAACAGAAAAAGGAACATACAGAAATATATACACTTAAATTTCAACACATTCCTCTGGATAGTGAAAATTATAAGTTTTTCATTTTTCTTTGTACCTTTCTACATTTTCCAAATTCCCTACAATGAGGAAAAAATTAGCTTTTTAAAAAAGCCTCCTACTCAAGACAGCTAGAATTTTTAGTGTATTTTAAGAAAAACGTTCTTTTTTCACTGGGGAACATGGATGGTGTCACGGTGCGGTGGGTCCGAACTCTGGAACGCAGCATTGCTCAAGGATGAAAGCACAAACTGTTTGAATTCATCCAACCACACTTACATTTTACTATAAATAGGAAATCTGGGGCTGAAAGCTAACCTATAATTCTAGTATCCCAAAGAACAAGAATATTATAAAATAAGAGAACTGTCTTTATAAAGAACATCGATATGTAACAGGAGGATCAATTTAGAGCAGTCAGAAATGAGAGCAGTTCTTTAGAATAAAAGTGTCAAACAGTCAGGCAGAGGCACAGACAAAATGGCTCCATTGCAGTAAATGATGTTGTTTCATCTCTGTGCCAAGCATATCCTATAGTGCTGAAAAATTTAATTCTTCTTCTCATGTATATGTACACACTTGAAATAGCAACTATGAGTTGTTTTGTATTAAAATAGAAAGGTGGGCCCTGGCTGGTGTAGCTCAGTGGATTAAGCATGGGCTAAGAACCAGGAGGTCGCCAGTTCAATTCCCAGTCAGGGCACATGCCTGGGTTGCGGGCTGGGTCCCCAGTAGGGGGCTCGTGAGAGGCAACCACATATTGTAGTTTCTTTCCCTCTCTTTCTCCTTCCCTTCCCCTCTCTCTAAAAATAAATAAATAAATAATCTTAAAAAAAAAAAAACAATAGAAAGGTGGATAAATTACATACATGATAAAATCTATAAATGTTGTATCTCACCATCTCTTTGCTTCCAGAAAAATGTGCTTGCTTTGCATTGCTCTAACCTGGTACAAAGCAGCTAAATCACAAATAATGTTTGAAAACAGAGGCCTTATAACATCAACATCCCTTCAAGCTATACAGAATCATGAATTTATATATGTAAGTAAAGAAAAAACCTTATAGTCATATAAGGCGACATACCAATGAAAAACATGATCATTTTTTAAGAAATGTTTAATTGAGTATATGTTATATACTATTTAAAGATATTGTCAAGTAATAAATCATAATTTGAATTTTAACTATGTTATTTAAAATATCCTCTTAAAAATCTGGAGTACAATAATTCTTTCCCTCCTGGTTTCACCCTCCTCAGTTTGGCAAGTGTTGGCTTTTATCACTTGTACTTAAAAGCAGAGCCAAAACTAACAGCTTTAAATAGAGTACTTGATGCCAATACTATGCCCTGCTTTGCTTTTTTTCACTCTCTGAGTTATCGGCAACATCACATTACTGCTAGGAACTTCAATCCCTTCACTTTTAAATGTTACAACAACTCACCTGAGGCATACAAAATATGGCTAGTCTACAAAAATAGTAAACAGTTAAAGTCAAGAGGGCTTGCTTGATCAAAGATTATCTACATCATTTTAATTAAAAAATAATAATCAATGAAAACAAATGCCATATTAACATTCCACTTCAGAATCCACAACCCAAATACTTTAGGAATTAATGAGCCAATAAAAACCAGGTAAAGTTCCAATAAATATTAGCCTTCACTACCTAAGTAAAATATTTTTTAAGAGTAAACAGTCAATATAAAGGGTGAAAAACAAGGCATTTAAGTATTTTTATTTTTAATAAGCTAAAGTGACATTAGCAATTGAAATTATGAGTTATGGTTCCTCAAACATACCTAGATAAATAAACACTAGTTCTTCCAGTGTCTAGCTTGTGTGGTCTGAGACAGATCAATTTCATCTCCATAATCTTAAATCTATTTGTATCTGTAAACTGGAGATGATACCAACTATTTCAGAGTAATAAGGTCTGAACAGATTAAAAAATGGGAGAATATTTTATAAATGAAAAATTTCTATGCAAATGCAAGCCATAATCTTTCCATTCTGATTAAAAGCAAACTTATGTTCTTTCTAGTTTAAAAATATCAAAAGCTTAATATGTGAAGATTTAATACCAGAACTAAAAACCCCACAATTGTTAAATATCAGGCTACCAAAAAAAAAAAAAGTTCTAGATTTCTAAGTGGAAAACTGAGACCAAACAGAATCCTTTGACAGTTGAAATGTTTTTTTCCTCTTATGAACCACCTATACCTTTTATACATTTCAGATATACCTACCAGAAACTATATTACTGCTAATTATCTTGCCCCCCAAGGTAGCTAATGATTTGGGTACTACTGTAATGATGCTACCACTGGTAGTTTTCACATAGGTTGCAGCTCCAGGGGTTGCAGCCATCCGACCAATGGATGGGCTCACTGTTGGCCGGGTATAGGTTGCCTGTGTGCCTATAAAAAGGGAAAAGCCAAAAGAAAAATGTGTCATTACTTATAGAAAAATGACAATTTATACAGTTTAACTATAATTCAATGTAACCTACAATGCTCTAACTTGAAAATAGAATTTCAAAGTGTCAAGACTTAAGTAACAAGCCCTGGCTGGCGTAGCTCAGTGGATTGAGCTCGGGCTGCGAACCAAAGTGTTGCAGGTTCGATTCCCAGTCAGGGCATATGCCTGGGTTGCAGGCCATGGCCCCCAGCAACCGCACATTGATATTTCTCTCTCTCTTTCTCTTTCTCCCTCCCTTCCCTCTCTAAAAATGAGTAAATAAAATCTTTAAAAAAATGTGTTTGCATGTGTTTATGCACACTTATATAAAAAAAAGACTTAAGTAACAAATTACAGCCAGTTTTCAACACACATAGCTAAAAACTATAGCCAAGTCAATTTGAATCAATTTTACACATCAAATACTATGATATGCTGCGTCAAATTACTAACCCCAAGAAAAAGGATAACCAATTCTGTTGCTTCTTCCACTACTCTTCTTCCATTAGTTTTATGTCAAAAGAAACATAAATTTAACTACCTTTCCTGCCAGGGCATTTTAGCCATTTCTGTTATAGATTCTAAGGTCTCCACATCTGTTTTATGCTGTCTCAGAGCCAAGCCCCATGTCAGCACTCAGCAAATAAGGCAATACTGTTTGCCTAAAATGTTAGAAACTTTTACTGTTTTGTACTCTGCTACCTTGTACATACATTTCCATCCTTTAAAGAGTTATGCCATCATTTTACTAGTGATTAAAATTGAAGCTGCCAAGAATTGCCAGGAATATTTTGTTTTAGCCTACAAAGTTCATTATTTACATATTTCCTCAACTTTAACTGACCTGTTAAATGAAGAAGGTATTTTTCTTCATGTCTCTCAAAGGATTTTACACTCCTCCCCACAATTTTAGAACTATTTTCTTTTCCCAAAGAGGAGTTAAAAACTAACCAGATGAGCCTGTTATAGTTTCTTACAACTTTGGTAACTCAGAAATACCATCATAAACTAAGAACTATTAGTCCTGGGGAGAATGAAAATGACTCAGATAACACCTTCTTCAACTGAAAAAAAATTTTTCATGATAATTAGATCGAGAGGTCACTGTGATAATCATTTTCAACAATACCCTCCCCCCAAAATTCTTTTAGCACAGTATTCACCATTTAAAAATACAATCCCTATTCAAAAGAGGGAGGAAGGAAAGCACATTAAGTAGAATTAGTTTAAATTGGTTACATATATCTGAATTAGAAAAAAAACCTAGTGCAAAGTAAATATGTTATAATATAGATACATAGTTTGAATCTGTTAAATTATAACCAGAAAAAAATTTCAACTTAAGCTTTTGTTTATTAAAAAAAGAAACACTTATTCCAATACAGATACATAAGCACAGGCACATGACTATCACCACCTTTCCCAAACACGAGAAATTATATATACCTAACCCTACTATCTTTGGACCAAATGGTGAAAAGTCTGTGGGGAAGTATGATAGATTTAATACAAGAATAACAGTATTTCTAAAGCACAGATTTTGCATGGAGACAGAAAGTAGAATGGTGGCTGCCAAAGCCTGGGAGAAGGTGAGACTAGAGAGTTCCAGTTTGGGAAGATGAAAAAGTTCTGGAGCTACATGGTGGTGATGGTTGCAAAATAATGTGGATGTACTTAATGCTAACAAACTGTACACTTAAAATGGTGAAAACAATATATTTCATGTTATGTACATTTTACCACAATTTTTTTTAAAGCATTGGTATTGGGGTCAAACAGATCTGGGTTCAAATCCCACTTCTGCCTTTTATTGACTATGCAAACTTGGGCAAGATGCTTAATGTAAGTCTTTGCTTTGTTGCTGAAAATGGAGATAATAAAGCCTAAGGGGAATTAAATGTGCTGTTTGTACAGACGTTTACATATTGGCCAATGAATGATAGCTTCTAAGCTTCAGATAGGTATCACCTTAAACTAGTTAGATTTTATTATCTAAATACTGGCCATCCTCCAAAACAACTGGTAAGAGCTATACAAATTCAAAATAATAGCAATGGCTAATTCTAATATTAATTAATAGTAATAGCTATTGAGCACTCGTTGGAGACTTTATATACTTGATTTCACTTAATACTTACAATAACCGTATGGCATAGATATTATTATCCCATTTAAATAGACAAGTGAAAATATTGAGGGATTAAGTAACTGTTCAGCGTCACCAAGGGTGGTATTATTTTAAATGATCTACACTGTCACTTCGTTGGGCATAGCCTAGTTGCTCTCATTTTCAGGCAAAATGTCATCCTGTGCCCCCCTAAGTCTGAGTAATGCTTAGTACACTGTAATATAATACAGACTCTCAACCTCATCAAAGTGAGATCCTTGTGGGCAGAGACTGTGTTTTCACTCACTCAATAAATCCTACTAAACATTTACTTACAGACTAGCTCTCTCTCTGTATACGGGTAATAAAACAAACATGGTCCCTTGTCCTTATGGGAGCTTATGAGCTAATAAGGTGAACAACATTAAATCACCAAACAGTAGCTAAGTAATTAGAAATTGCAGTACATGCTATGAAAGAAAACAACAGAGGACTGTACAACAATGAGAGAGAAAACTATTTTTAGTTGGAGGGAAGTGGGATGTCAAGAAAGGCCTCTTTGAAGAAGTGTCTCAATCTCTGTAACCAGTGTCAAACACTTTGCTGGTACAGAGAAATTAAAATTACTCAGTGAGTATATGATGAATGAATGGACTGATGCTCAAGAAAACTTACCAGTAGGAGTGGTTACCAATTTAGTTGTCATTATTGCACCGTTACTGCTAACCACCATAATAGGGGAATTGCTACTGGTTGGCAGAGTTGCCGTCACTGGTTTCGGTAAGATTTTACTTGGTTGAACTTGTTGTGTGATGATTTTAACACCTTTGAAAGAAGAAAAATAAATATCAGTACGGACTATTTAAAATACATGTGCCTTATACCAACCCAAGAGGGCAGTAGTTACACACATTTACTTCGCCTTGCCTAAAGAGAAGCTTTCTTCATATAGATAAAAACCTTTTCCCAGCTTTTATTTCTCAAATTCCCCTTTCCTAACTTCTCTCATTGAAGAACACAATTAAAACATTACAGGGGGAAGGTTGGGAGGGGGGGCTGGATTGGGAGTAAAAGGGAGAAAACTGTACTTGACCAATGATTAAAATAAAATTAAAAAACAAACAAACAAACAAAAAAACACCATTATATAGGCTACTAAATTCTTAGGGAAAAACATTGTTTTCTTTTCTATGATCATGTTATATAAGAGCTTTCAAACCAAATTAATCATTGATCTGAACTTTTACAGACAAATAAACAATCTGTTCCATGCAGATAGGGGTAAAAGCATTAGGATAAAAAGTCAAACATTAACATAGTTTTTATATATTCCCCAATATACCACCAAATAGTTCTCTAACCTCTTAAATGATAAAGGCTATTGAAAACTATAAATGAACAAGAACATTTTCTTTTGAACCTTTATTTTTCAATTGATTGCTTTTAAAAGTATTTTTAATAGCTCACTTTGTCAAAGACAAAATAAAGGAAACATGATTATTGCATCTATAAAAAATGTGCACGTGGACAAGAATTTGAAGGCAATACGTTAGAGTGGTGAGGTTACGATTTTTTTATATTTTTCAAAAATTTTATTTAAATCTTGTAATTGTTACATTGACTTTTCAAATGTAAAATGTGAATTTAAAAGAAATATTTCATGCTAACTACAAATGTAAACCCTTTCCCCATTAACTTCAGTGAAATAATTCATGGAACTGAATGTATTGCACTAGGAGTTTATTTTCATGGAATTGAGTTATTGTCATAGACAATTAAAAATTTTACTACTTTTCAAAATGGTGATTAGGTTAAGACATTAGGGAGCAAATAAATCTATTTCCTTAATAGCTTTAAATAATTTTAAATTTCATATGCCAACAAAGAAGTTAAAATTATAACTTCTAAGCATAATTAGGCAAATAACTTCATCTCTACAACTCAGCTGGCTCACCCAAAATAAAGATACTATTAGCATATACTTTCTAGAGCTGTTGTTAAGATTAAATAAATCAAAACTGTATAGTGCCTAGTACATACCAAGAATTCAATAAAGTATTATCATAAAAATAAAGAAATCCTGGTCATAATAAAACATAAACAGTGAAGTTGTAGGGAGAAATTATTTCTAGCATTAATATTATCACATTAATGAATTTACAATAATAATACTTGAGGCACATAAGAAGTCCCCAAAGAAATAATCACTGATGGAAAAGTTTAAGAGAATCGTAACAGACTACTTTGCTCAGTCCTACAAATAAGTTGAAAATTTGGATGAAACATAATTTTCTGGAAAAATATTATTTATTAAAATTGACCTAAAATAAAGGGATGCCTAAATAGATAAATTTCCTTAAAATAAATTTCCTCCCCCTATACCAAAAAACAGCAGGCCCAGATATTTTCACAGAATAATTCTACAGTCCTTTAAAAAGAAGGTAATTATAATGTATTTAAAAACCAGTCCTCTTACAAGTGCTCATCATACACACAGAAAAATTTGTGTGTGACGATGGAGGTTAACTAATGTTAACTAAATCTGTATCAAACCATTATGTTGTACACCTAAAACTCACACAATGTTATGAGTCAATTATATCTCAATTAAAAACAAATAAACACAAGCCATTCCAGAGATGAATTTCTGGAAAGGTAGCACGATGACACTGGTAAAAATGATAAAACCACCAACGAGAAGCTCTTGAAATGGTCCCAAAGACAACCGAAGAAACATATTCAAGAAAATGTAGAGAAATTCAGTAAGAAAGGTGAGATATGTGGCATTTAAACTAAGATCTGTTCTTCCTGCCCCTGCTGTAAGTGAAGCAGACTCCTCTCTAGACTGCTGCAGTCAAGACAACATGGTTTCCTCTTCTTCAAGCTTCCACTTGGAAGGCTTTCTTTAGAGGAGCGACAGGACTTCAGCTTACTGCCCCCTGCCCCCAGGCACCTATTGCTAAGACTGAGTCCCGGCCAACTGCAGTGGAGAGGTGGCTACTCCCTTCTTCAGCCCAGGCCCCAGCTCATGGATCCATGGCTCTACCTCGGGCATGGTGCCACTGAGAAGACTGGGGTCCTGATCACCACTGCCATGGCTTATGGGGCGGTGGCTCCATTGCCAGGAAAAGGAAACTAAGAGGATCTCAGACTGATACCCATCCTCTACCCCTGCCTTCACTGAGTGCTCAGCTCCTAGGGCAGGGGTGTCATTCAGAGAAGCATACCACTGACCCTACCCCCAGAGCTCCAGGGATGTCTGTTGGTAGAAATAGGTCATAAAACCTAGCTCTTAATCTTCCCAAAGGAACTGACATCATTTGTAACTGAACATTGAGAAGAGAGGAGGATGTGATAAAAGGCAACTGCAAGGAGATTCATGGATTTAATAAAGGCATGTTTTAGAGACTACAGGCCAGACAGTTTGCAGGAAAAAATTGAGAGATGAAGAAGCTGAGAGGAATCTTCTCGTGGTCAGAACAAATACCAAAAATAGACCTCTGAAACGATTTCTTCAAAGAAGCCACAATTTTCATTAGTTTGTAGAGAGCAACTTATGCTCCAGGGCATTGTTGAAATCAACAGAGCAATCAGTAGTAGAGTTTAACAGCTGAGTGTGGTCACAGAAAGAAAGAGAACACTAGTGTCATCTCAGGATGACTGGGCACACCCAAAGCTGTACCTCCCTGAGGAACAATATCAGAAGTTTAAAATCACTAAAGTAATTGATCTAGTCACTAAACAATGAACCACCAAGCAAATAAAAGTAATATATCAGGGGCAGAGGGAGAGGAGAAGAGCAGTACCCAGCTATATCTATTATCTAACATATCGATATGAACATCTAAAATGTCTGGTTTCCAACAAAAATCATTAGAAGGCATGCAAAGTAGTAGGAAAACATGACCCATACACTATTTTTTAAAAAAGCAAGCAACAGAAACTGCCTATGAGAATGACCAGATGTCAGATCCGACAACAAAAAAAGAAATCAAAGTAGTCAATATAAATATGTTCACAAAAGGGAAGGAAAGCATGATTTCAGAAGTAAAAGAGTATGATTTTAGAAGTAAAAGAGTATTGACAAAGCGGCATCACATAGAGAATATTAGGAAAGTGACAGAAATTATAAAAACAAATGAAAAATCTGGAGCTGAAGAGTACAATAACTGAAGTAAAAAAATTCACTAGAGAGGCTCATGACAGATTTGAATTGGCAGAAAAAATAATTAGCAAAATTGAAAATAGAGCAGCAGATTATGCAAGCTGATGAGGAAAAAAAGGGAACTACTGTGTTCTTCAAATAGATCAGTTTTATAGTCCAAATGAAAATAAAGTTGGACTCTCTTTAGTCTTTGTTTAAGTCAGAAGAGAAATAATGCTGTCATCGACAGGTCATTATTTAGCAATGTTGTTACCAAGAGTAAAGATCTGCTGGAATATGTACTCAGAGAAGAGACTTCACAATGGCCACCGCTGCTGTCAGGTATACTCAGTTTAACTCCGTGTGCTACGCCAAGAACGGTCAGGTTATTGGCATTGGAGCAGGACAGCCGTCTCGGATACACTGCACATGACTTGCAGAAGACAAGGCAAACTTTTGGTGGCTTAGACATCATCCATGAGTGATCTTAATGAAGTTTAAAACTGTAGCAAACAAAGCAGAAATCTCCAATGCCATCAATCAATATGTTACCAGAACCATCAGTGAGGATGAAGATTTAGTAAAGTGGAACACGCTGTTTCAGGAAGTCCCTGAATTATTAACCAAGGATGAGAAGGAATGGTTTGACAGACTTAGGGAAGTTCCCATCAGCTCTGGTGCCTTCTTTCCTGTCACAGATAACATAGACAAAGCTAAAAGAAATGGTATGGCATATACTACTGCTCTGTCCAGTTTTGCTGCTGACAAAATTGTAATTGAGGCCTGCGATGAACTGGGAATAATCCTCACTCATACAAGTCTTTGTTTCTTTTTTTTTAATGTATTCTTTTTTAAAAAGATTTTTTATTTATTTGTTTTTAGAGAGGGAAGGGAGGAAGAAAGAGAAAGAGAGAAAGAGAGAGAGAGAGACAGACATCAATGTGCGGTTGCTGGGGGCCGTGGCCTGCAACCCAAGTATGTGGCCTGACTGGGAATCGAACCTGCGACACTTTGGTTCACAGCCCGCGCTCAATCCACTGAGCTGTGCCAGCCAGGGCTAATTATTTGCTTCTTTCATCGCTGATTTTATCACACATTACTTTAAGGTTTGCTTATACGTGACTGAAAAATCATGTGGAAAATTTTTGAAAATACTTAAAAAAATAAAACATTAAATCTGAATAATAAAAGAAAATGTGATAGATAGATACAATTCTTCCATTTACAACAACATGGATGGCATTATGCTAAGTGAAATAAGTCAGAGAAACATAAATATTGTATGATCTCACTTATATGCAGAAACTAAAAAACAAACAAAAAGCCCACAAAAAAAAAGAGGTCATAGATACAAGAGAACTAACAAGAAGTAAGAGGCTGGCTGAATTGGTAAGGTGATCAAAAGGTACAAACTTCTAGTTATAAGACGAGTAAGTCCTGGGGATGTAATCTACAGCACGGTGACTACAGCTAACAATACTGTACTGCATATTTGAAAGTTGGTAAGAGAGTAGTTCTTCAAAGTTCTCATCACAAAGAAAGGAGTTTGTAACTATGTGTGATGATGGATGTTAGCTAAATTTATTAGGGTCATCATTATAATATATAGAGGTGGGCAAATAGGTTTACAATTGTTTGTATGGAAAACAGTGCAATAATAAATAATTCTGTGCTTCACATACTCAGAACTGTAAACCTACTTTTGCCTACTCCTGTATACATACAGCAAGTCATTATGTTATACACCTAAAACTAATACAATGTTACACGACAATATCTCAAAAAAATTACATGTTCCTATCAACAAAACAAAACAAAATAAATTAAAAATGTCAGCATCCTCCAAATTCCTGTTCTACCACCAAATAAAGTACAGATTCATTGGAGAAAAACATCCATTTTCTTAAAGATATTAAGTATGTTAAGAGGCTTTTTAATTTCCCTTTGACTTAGACTCCATCCTCTCTACCTTTCTATTTAATACTTTTATGATTTGATAACTTACAGTAATTGACTCCTACATCTGAGTTCCCACTGTGCTGGAGATGCTTTCAATAAACTGCTAAATCGTCATTCCAAAAACCACAAACTTCCACATTGTACACAATGTCCCATAATCTTAGCACCTCTTCTGCTCATGACAATTTTACATCATATTTGTATATCTGAACTGCCCTCTAACACAAGACTCCCCAGACTAATTTTTCCACTGCCCACTTCCCATAACCCCAATGGGCCCCAGAGCATAATTCTGGGTTTATTTCCTCAGCTTTCTTTATCTCTCCTCAGAGTTCATTGAGAGAACAAACAAACAAACAAACTACTCTTCCTGCAGTGCAACCTATTTTTTATTACTTTTCTATTCCCAAGCTCCAATTTTTTATATATAGGTATTTCCAACAGGAGGGTCTGAAAATACATTTTGGAACTTAAAAATCTCGTGGCTTGAGGAAACGATCTACGGAAGTAAATCCGTACATTTTTGCAGAGACCTGGTGACAGGAGGATTACCATATTGTGTAAGCATTTCCCAGTTACCTGACTCCTGTTTGATTTGAATGGTAGGCTTGATACCAGGCGGCAAAGAAGACTGCTGAGGCTGTTGCTGATGAGACACTGAAGAAGACTGGGCCACCTGTTGCTGTGTCTGTTGCTGCACTTGATGTAATTGCTGCTTAGGAGACTGTTGTTGCTGTTTAGGAAACTGTGCAAGAATCTGAGTTGGGGCACCCACTAAGTTTTTCGGGGAAGGAAGTCTGGTTGATGCCATTTTGATTGCTGATGTAGATACACCTGTAGAAGAGTCAGGAAAAGAAAACTCACCAGTGAAACATAATTAAAGTTACTTCTGATTATTGCAGTAGATAATACAGACTAGGTAAATCAATAGAAGCAGTAATTTATTAAGCACCTAGTGTCAGATATAATGTGTGATATTTTACACATTTGATATCTAATCACCAAACTCTGCAAGAGAGGCATCACTGCTCTCACATTTAAAAAAACTGATTTTCCCTTGGTAAAGAGACACAAAAGAAACAAAGTATCATGCAGGATATTCTCACAGATGTCTCAATACATTTCCTGTTAGAAAATACAGGTTTCTCAATGTAATATAAGAACAAAGTAAACTAAGTTTTGAATCTTATTTCTAATATGTTTTTTTTTTTTTTCAGAAATTACTTCTCAGGTTCTAGTGAACTAATTTAAACACGGCATGAAATAAAATAATTCACAATGAAGCACTTATCTTTTGAACTATTTAGCATGGTAAAGTAGATTTTCTATATCTCATTTCCAATAATCTATAAATTAAGTTATTTCTTAGGAACTCTAACTGGGCCCCAGCTGGTGTAGTTTAGTTGATGAGGCATTGCCCAGTGAACCAAAAGGTCACCGTTCTATTCCCAGTGGGCACATGCCTGGATTGCAGGTACCATCCCCTGGGGCATGTGCAGAAGGCAACCAATTGATGTTTTCCTCTCACATCGAAGTTTCTTGTCTTCTCTTTCTCCCTCCCTTCCCATCTCCCTAAAATCAAAAATAAAATAATTAAAAAACCCCTCTAACTGGGTCATTACATAATCATATGAAAAGTTACAAGTAGGCATACTCAATATAGCCACAGCAAAAAACACTCTGATGAAAAAAGATTGTAAGACATTTCTTTTCAGTGCAAAACTAATATTACAATGCATGAATGATTAAAGAGTACCAGTAACTTCAACTAAAATCTATGAGTCTGAAATTCTTCCCTCTCCCAGATAGTTCATCAATAATCTTATAATTGATCAACAACACAATAAGACAGCTATTTGTAAATAAACTAATATTCCTAACAAAAAGAACCTAGAATATAACTCACCATACTCAACTTGCTGAACAGTGCTAAAACAATGAAAAGAAACTAATAAATTAATAGCCTAATTATCAAGTACTTAGGCTATTTCACACCCTCTTCCACCACTGGCCCAACACTGCATTACAGAAAAAATTTAAAATATCACATCCTTTAGTAAAATGTTTCTGGAGAATGATGAAGATGGAGAAACCTTGAGAAGTCACTCTTACTCTCTGGGCCTCAGCTTCCCCACTTGTTGAATTTTCCTTGCACTACAAGTCTAGCAGTTGTTCTGTAGGTCAGGTAAAATCAGAATGAGAAATAGTTGAAGGTAGACAAAAGGTGTAGTCATAATTTTGTCTACAAAATGGGGGGCTTACTCAATTACTTACACAGGATCCCACCTTGCCTACTTCCAACCCCCACTGAACACTAGTTTGGGTGACATTACGTGTATGTTACATTGCTTAGTTAGGCTGAACTAGGCTATGTCTGGAGCCCCTTTAGGCACCAACATTTTGTGACTATGTAAAGTACCGTATTTTTAGGACTATACGATGCATCAGACCATAAGATGCACCTAGGCTGTAGAAGAGGAAAATAGGAAAAAAAATTTTGAAGCAAAAAATGTGGTACAATATTTAATAACCTAGGACCCTCACCCACCCCCCAGTGAGCCAGGGAAGCTACGTTTGGACTATAAGATGCATCCCCCCTTTTCCTCCCAAATTCAGGGGGTGCATCTTATAGTCCGAGAAATACAGTATAACATGTTATACAAGTGAAAGTTATTTTTAAACTATGTAAAAGCCTAACCTTTATATTGCATTCCTAATAAACTCTCATATTAAGGTAAATTGTGCACGAGTAACTCCCTACCTGAACTATGTTCTCCATATACTTCTGTACACAAAAAGTGTCTGATGTAAAAGTAGGGGACTTCTGGTGAAGATAGAGGTATAGGTAAACACGCCTCACATTCTCACACAACTACCGCAAAAATTACAACTAGACTACAAAACAAGTATCACCCAGAATCATCAGAAAATTGAGTTGTATAGAAGTCCAACACCCAAGGAATTAAAGAAGCTATGTGCATCCAGACAGATAAGAGGGGCAGAGACGCAGAGACACAAGGAGAGGCACGAAAGGTGGAGAGGTAAAAAACGTGGAGATGCAGAATGGGCGGTCCCACATCTACATGTGGTAAATAAAAATCAGGAAGGATACCTCAGGAGTAAAATCCCAGCCCCAAGCCAGACCATCAAGCCCAGGGTTCCAGTGCCAGGAAGGTAAGTCCCCATAACTTCTGTCTGTAAAAGCCAGTGAGGATTGGGGCAGCAGAAGAAACTGCAGGAGTTTCCTCTTAAAGGGCCCGCAACAGATTTACGACTTACACAGACTCCCTCCCTCTGGGATTCAGCACCAGGGCAACAGCTGGAAGGGCACAAGTGGCACACAGGGAATAACTGAAATGACTAGCATCAGGGCGAGTGCCAGGAGACACCTTCCTCCCCGGCAAAACTCCAGAGGCCAGGCAGCAGCATTGTTCCCTCTCGGAGCCCTCCCATGCAGAGCCACAAAGCAGGGACACAGGTTGCCCTGCCCTGGCAATTATGTAAGGCTCCACCCCATAAAACTTAGAGGTGTGCTTTCCTACATTAGGCTATGCTACTACAACAGGGAGTCAAAGAAGGTCTACCTAATACACAGAAATAAACACAGGGAAGCTGCTAAAATGGGAGACAAAGAAATACCGCCCGATGAAAGACGAGAACAAAACCCCAGTAAAAGAACTAAACAAAATGCAGATAAGCAATCTAACACATGCAGAGTTCAAAACACTGGTTATCAGGATGCTCCAAGAACATATTGGGTACCTCAACAGCATAAAAAAGACCCAGGCAGAAATGAAGGTTATATTAAGTAAGGTAAAGAAAAATCTACAGGGGCTCTAGCTGGTGTGGCTCAGTAGATTAAGTGCCAGCCTGTAGACCAAAGAGTCACCAGTTCTATTCCCAGTCAGGACACATGCCAGCGTTGAGGGCCGGGCCCCACACTGGGGGTATGTGAGGCAAACACACATTGATGTTTCTCTCCTCTTTCTTCTCTCTCTAAAAAATAAAACAATAAAATCTTTTAAAAAATCTACAAAGAACCAACAAGGAATAAAGCCAAGAATCAAATCAATGATTTGGAACATAAGGAAGAAAAAAAGTTCAACTATTAAGAGCAAGAAAAAAAAAAAAGGAATTTAAAAAGAAAAGGACAGTATAAGGAGCCTCTGGGACATCTTCAAACATACCAACATCTGAATCATAAGGATGCCAGAAGGAAAAGAGGAAGAACAAGAAATTGAACACTTATTTGAAAAAAGATGGAAAGAAAACTTCCCTAATATGGTGAAGGAAATAGACATGCAAATCCAGGAAGCACAGAGTCCCAAACAAGTTGGACCCATTGGACCCAAAGAGGACCACACCAAGACACACCATAATTAAAATGCCAAAAGTTAAAGAGAGAATCTGAAAAGCAGCAAGAGAAAAGCAGAGCCTTACCTACAAAGGCATCCCCATAAGACTGTCAGTACAAAGTTTGTACTTTAGTAAGTACAAAATAGTGGGATGTTAAAAACAGTATAGGTAATGGAGTAGCCAAAGAACTTATATGCATGACCCATGGACAGGAACTAACAGGAGGACTGCCTGAGGGAATGAGGGTACTGGCTGGAGAAGGGCAAAAGGGGAAAAATTGGTACAATTGTAATAGCATAATGAGTAAAATATATATAAAATATAAAAAATAAATAAAAGCAGTCAGGATGACTTCAGAGTTAGAGAATAGTATTCAAATCATGTCTTCAACACATGAACACATATTATCTGTGTGATCTGAAAGCCCAAATGGTTATATGCTATTGTTAATACAACCTCTGAGGCAAACAGTATAGTCCATATTTAGAGGAACTGCACACAGTTCAGGCTACATTTTAATTCTGAATATAAAATACTTAGTTTAGAGTTTTAATAGGTCTAAAGAAATATGCCCAGAAAACATCAAAAAACAAAGTCATGTAAATAAAGGGATAAGAATACATGACTCTAAGAATATCAACTATGTTCTGTCTTATAGCCATAGAGTTTAAAGAAAAAAATCAGATATTAAACTGACTGGTTAAATAGCATGTCATGAATTTTTAAAAATCCTTGTTATTATACTCCTCCCTTTTTTGGTAAATAGGAAGAGCAAGGACTTAACAGTGGGACACATACTAGTGAAATGTTCCAAGATGATACAGTTCTTGGAGTTAAAATATGTCATTTAGAAAAAACTCTACTAAAAATTTCCAACCTTTTAACATGGTAATCCTGCTCTTGAGAGCTGGATCTAAGAAAATAAAAGGCTCAATTAAATTCACAGAGATGTTCACTAGAGTTAAATCTATAATGCCAAAACCTGTAAATACTCTAAATTTTTACTATTCTCTCTACTTATGTTTGGCATTTTCCATAATAAATCTTTAAAATTATCCTTTCTTCTAGATGACCAACTCAGAACCATTCTAATCAGAATTTTAAGAATTCCCATATTCCAAATACTAAGGAGTTCCTTTCCCTTCCTGCAGCATGAGCTGACCATATACAATCCCCCTACTCCCTATGTTTGGAACCATCTCTACATTTATAAACAAGGAATCACTCAACCAAGTTACTGCTACTAAGACTCTTCCCCCTCTACCACCAGCTGCCCCTACGAGAATAACTGGAGATGGAGACATCTGCTCTAAAACAGCTGGTCTTTAATCTCCAACAAAAGCAGACACTGACTGTGCTTGTCCCCCAGGTACCCACACAGGAGGTGCTGCTACAGAAGCCCTGTAGCCAGAATCACGACTACAATCTGTATGTTACCACTTCCACTAAACTTTATCTTTTTAAAAAGAAGGTACCTTAAGACTACACTTTCAGGGATCATTTC
Source organism: Phyllostomus discolor (assembly GCF_004126475.2). Classification (NCBI taxonomy): domain Eukaryota; kingdom Metazoa; phylum Chordata; class Mammalia; order Chiroptera; family Phyllostomidae; genus Phyllostomus; species Phyllostomus discolor. Next base: position 118,580,362 of record NC_040908.2, read on the forward strand.
TATAGTTCATTAAAAAGAAGGTGCCTTAATTTTTTAGCACTAATAATTTCTAAGTAAATATCTCAAACAGAAACTCAAAGTAGTCATACAGTTTCTGTGAGTACCTACATTCAGATACCTTTATATCTCTCATGCTCTACTGAATTCCAGTGAATTTATGAAAAATCTCTGAGGCAGCTTATCCAGCTCCCCTATAACTAGTTAAGACTCAAAGAAATACAGGATGACAGAAGCAAAGAAGAAAACAGGGAAGTCATAAGTTCCCAAGAGCTTCAGAGGGTACCTGGAAAAAACTAAGAATCAAAAACAGAAGCATGGAATAATCATTTTGTCTAAAGATATTTCATTAGTAACTAAGAGGAATACCCCTTTTATCTCATATAATAACTTGTAAGAACAGTAACCGTTCTAATATAGTAAACTTTAGCAAATTGTATACTCAGGACTAGAAGGGAAAAACAACTGTCAATGGGTGATAGTTCTGATATAAGGATCAGCAAGGTAGGGAGACAGGTGGCCTTTCCTTCTTGCACCTTCAAATTTTGAAATGAATTTAGATCATGTTTGTAACCAGCATTTTAAACAAACTTTCTGTAGAGAAATTATTTATATTTTAATAATACTACATTATAGTTTACTGCTGCACAAATAGAAAAGTGAGAATGTTTTTAAAAAAAATTAGTTAAGGTAACAAGAGAAAATTTCAAGCTTGCTATTTCTTCCTTTTATTGACTGAGACATTAAATGGATATCAGAGTCAGAAAATAATGACAGCTGCTCTCACATGCTACCATTAGGGCCACAGAAAAGGAATACTGACATCTGTGTAACCTCTTCCTTACTAACACAGTGATCAGAACACAGTGAGCATGACTAAAGCAATTATAAAAGACACTATCCCCCTATTCGACTACTTGCATTTGCTACTAGTTCATAAACTAGGAAATTTCCAAGTCTCAGTCTATCTTGAGCTATATATTATTCAAATAAAATTCAATGAAAACTAATACTAAGTACTCTTCTATATTGCTTCTATGTTCCCTTTGGTATGAATTCTGTATAATAAATATTCCCATGAGTATGAATTCTGTATAATAAATGTTTCTCTCTGATCCCCATCTTAAGACTTACCAACACTGTAGAAAGAAAATTTTAACAATGTGCTATTTGCCTTTCACCAAAAGTATAGAAGAGGTCTAAACTGATTTAAGCTAACAGAAGACAGGTTTCCACATATCCTTTCCTCTATAAAAAAGCAATTGTCCTTCAGTTCAGCCTCAGTGCCTCTCAATACCTCTCATGACCCACCGATAGAGAAAAATTTAGGAAACCAAAAAAAAGGCAAATGACAGTTCCTTGAAATCATTCTCTTCCCCCTACTTCTTATCATTGGGTGACTTACTTTGAAGATGTTATATACTTAATATCTGTTCTAAAGAACCTATAGTAAAATAATCATAAGTTTCTTATTTAAAAATTCTCCTACATTAAAGATATTTGTTTATACCATTGAAATCTGTTGTGACAAGATTTAACCTACATTTTGGGAATGCTAATTGCCTATGTGAGTAGATACTATGCATGTGAACAAAAGTTTTGGAGTAAGCATACTAATATTAAAAACCTGAGTAACCCACTATCTTGACATTCTCAAACTGGGAGAGGGAAAGTGGTAATCTGTGATGAAACAAGAGGGGCCTTCAGACCCAAAGAAGAAAAATAAACCCATCGAGTTTTCTTCAAAATTCTCTTACACCACAAGGACAGAATTACAGGTTGAATCACTACTCACCTTGTGCTACTGTTGACATGACCACAGAGGGTGTGGAAGATACCACAGCTGTTACTGCAACTGTGTTAGGAATAGGTGATGGGGTAGAACTGCTGCTGCCACTGCTGCTACTACTGACCAGAGAGGACTGTGAAGCACTTATAACCACTGGTGGCTTCTGGGTTGTGGAAGCAATTACTGATGTTGGTACAAGCTTAGTGACTGCTGCATAGTTATGGGATTTGGAGAGAATGTTGGGTACGAAGGTTGAACTTGGTGATGTGGTCACTATAATAACCTAAGAAAGGAAAAATAAGTTATTTTCATATACCTGTTAGACTACTATTGTATCTAGACTCACAGTTAGTTATATAGCATTCAAAAATAACTTACAAAACACGAAACATGAAGAAACAATTCAACAAATATACAACTAAAAATATTTGAATAAAAAATTTTTACCAGCCAAATATTTTAAAAGACAACACTCAATGATGTTCAAGACACAGACCTTTAATATACTGCTAAGGGGATATATATTGGCACAATCTTTTTAGAAAATAATTTAAATAGTTGTTCATTTACAAATATTTGTTGAGCATCTACTATGTGCCAGGCATGATTCTAGATGCTGGGGATAGTGGGATGAACAAAACAAAGTGTTTACTTTCATGGAACTACATTCTAGCAGAGGATGAGTAACAATAAACAAATAAAAAAGTAAATATATTCATGTTGGAAATGACAACAAAGCAGGGTAGGACATAAAAAATAATGGGAGTGCTTTATGACTTTTTATAAAGTATTTAAAGATCTCTCTGATAAAGTGACATCTGAGCAGAAAGCAGGTGACATCTGACACCTAAACAACCAAACGGTGTGAACCATGTGGTCACCTAGAGAAAGAGCATCCAATGGCACAGGGAGCAGTAAACCCAAGGGCCCTGATGCAGAATCAAGGTTGGTATATTCAAGAAACTTCAAGGACTAATAAATGGGATTGGAATTTATTAAGTAGAGAGCAACAGAAGACAGACTCAGAGCAGCAACGGAGGACTGGATGACGGAAGACCATGTGGACAGTACATTCCCTTACTCTGACATGATGAAAACGGCACCTTACATCTGTGGTCTCCTTTTAAAAATCCATAACCTTTGTCTAATCATGAGAAGAACATTAGACAAATTCCAATAATGGAATAACCTACAAAATACTGAATAGTAATCTTCAAAGTTGTGAAGGTCATCAAACATTAAGGAAAGTGTGAGAAACTTTCACAGCCAAGAGAAGCCTAAGAAGACATGGTAACTAAATGTAATATGGTATCCCAGAACAAAAAATGATAATAGGTTAAATAAAAAATAAAATCTGAATAAACCATGGACTTTAGTTAATATCAATGCATCAATTTGGTTCATTAATTATAACAAGTGTACCATACTAATATAAAATATTAAAAATAATAGAAATAGTGCAAGGTACATGAGAGCTTTCTGTACTATTCTCAAGTTTTCTGTAAATCTAAAACTGTTCAAAAACTAAAGTATTTTTTAAAAGAAAATATTACTCTAGCCCTGAATGGTATGGCTCAGTTGGTTAAGCATCATCCTGTAAAGCAAAAGGTTACCAGTTCAATTTCTCAGTCAGGGCACAAGCCTGGACTCTGGGTCCCAGGGCGGAGGGGTGGGGGGTGGGTAGTGGCAGGCAAGCGAGAAGCAACTGATGGATGATTCTCTCACACACTGATGTTTCTCATCCTCTCTTTCTCCCTCCTTTCCCCTCTATAAATAAATACATATACAGATAGACAGATAGATTGATAGACAGACAGACAGATAAATTGTCAGTATGGTACAGCAGAGAAAGCAGAAACATAGAAATAGGGAGACAAATCAGGAGGCTCTTGCAATAAACAAAGCAGAGATGATGGTGATCAAAGTGTTTGTGTTAGAAGTAGCGAAAAGTTAACAGATTCTGAATATATTTAAAGATAGAACCAACAGGATTTGCTCATAGGATGATATAGAGAACAGAGGAAAAATAAAGGGCAAGAAAGCAACTTCAAGTTTAGCCAGTATGGCTAAAATACTGTGACATAGGCATAAAGCATTTCAAAGAGAAGAGGATGGAGCTAAGGTCCTAAGGTGGGAATTAGCTCAATGTACTTGAAAACAGAACACAGGCTAGTGTAGCAAAACCATCCATGTAGGGCAAGGAGGGAGTAGAAAAGCAAGCAGAGGTCATATCAAATTTGTAAGCCAAAGTAAAAAATTTAAACTTTATACTAAGTATAATGGAAATCATGGGATGCTTTTAAGTAGGGAAGCAAAAATATCTGATTTTTATTTTAAAGGATCACTGTAGCTGCTATGTAATAAGAGGCAAGAGTGGAGGCTGTGAAATTAGTAAGGAAGCTATTGCAGTAGACTTGGCAATGATAGAGGCTGCTTGCACTGGGGTGTTAGTGGAAATAAAGAAAAGTGAGCAGTGTTAGATTATTTTGAGAGGTAGAGTTGATAGGACTTGATGTATGGAAATGGCAGCATTAAGTAAAAGAACCAAGATTAGCTCCTAGAGCTAATACACATTAACTTATTTAAACCTCCAAACAATCCTATGACACAGATACTATTATTATCCCTATCTTACAGTTGAGAACACAAAAATCATTTACAAATGTGTAGTATCACAATTTTTTTCTGGGTGAGTATAACGGTGGTGTAGGGATACCCAAATCAGAATGTCCTTTTCATCTTTCACCAAAATTTCTTTTTTTTTTAGATTTTATTTATTTATTTTTAGAGAGGGAAGGGAGGGAGATAGAGAGAGAGAGAGAAACATCAATGTGCGGTTGCTGGGGGTTATATCCTGCAACCCAGGCATGTACCCTGGCTGGGAATCGAACCTGCGACACTTTGGTTCGCAGCCCGTGCTCAATCCACTGAGCTATGCCAGCCAGAGCTTAAAATTTCTTTTTTAAAAAAAGTTTATTTATTTAGTTTTAGAGAGAGGGGAAGGGAAGGAGAGAGAGGGAAAGAAACATCAATGTGTGGTTGCTTCTCACATGCCCCCTGCTGGGGACCTGGCCTGCAACCCAGGCATGTGCCCTGACTGGGAATCAAACCTTGACCCTTTGGTTTGCAAGCCCACACTCAATCCACTGAGCTACACCAGCCAGGGCACCAAAATTTCTTATACAAGGGCAGAAATTTGTTTTGAAAACTCCCAAGGATTTAAGGGAGAAATTCTTTTTTAATATTTATTAGTCCTAAAGAGGGCCTGAACTTAAATCAGTCAAATTACTATGTCTTTACTCAGTACTTATATCTCAAAGAAGCTTTCACTATATTATTATTATATATATTTCAAGTGTTACAGAAAATTAGTGCATGTCCATAACTTTAAGGAGTTTGTTAATTATCTGAGTAGTCGAGAGAAGTCTTGACCAGCAAACACCTATATAGAGTTGATCAGCATACTTCTGTATAGACTTGATCAGCAAATACCTATAATAGTATTACTACAAAAATGACCATCAGCCATCATATAAACGGGGAAGTAGACAAATATGGTAAAAAGACTAGAAACTTAAGAGTCAAAGGAACCTGAACTTAACTTGCCTCTGACACTGACAAATGACAGACCTCTGGATAAGTTTCAAATCTCTGGGCTCCAACTTTCATCTGTAAAATAGGGATGACCAATACCTACCTTGCAAATCATTACAAGGATTCAAGGAGGTAATGATGTGAAGCATCTAACACAGTGCTAGGCACATAGCAGGTGATCAATATTTGACAGTCAACAAATGGTATGTATTAGTAGCTTATTATTACTACTTAATAACTGTTAAAAGAATATAGTAAAGACATTATATATCAAATCAATCTGGAAATATATTTTAGTGTGCTCTATTTTTGTTTCATTAAAAAATTTTAGATACCTTTTTCCAAAATTCTGAGAATCAAAAGAACTCACATAGCTACTACCATAGCCAAACCAATTAGCGTAGTAATAGCAATTAGGTTTCACATTTGCTGATTCTGAACTATGGTAATAGTGGCAGCTTTTTGGACTACAGTGTTTATAAGGACTTTGCAGTACAGATGAGGATTCACCAAGGCTTGGCAAAAAAGTATGACACGATTAATTAGCAATGTCTGTCATGCGCAAGGGAAGGGGAAAACTTTCATACTTGTATCAAATATTTGCAATTTCAGAACTGGAGTATGCTTGTAGGCTTCTAACATTAAGATAACAAAATTACAGAAAATAAATCTCCAGTCTTTCAGAGTGTGTTTTAGGTTACAGATACAAAGATAAAACAAATTTTGGGATTTCAGTCTGCAAACCGATTTTTATCTGAAAAGGGGTTATCCAAAATTAGAGATCTACTTTGAAGAAAATTTACTTGCACTTTAAAGTTACCTATTATTACAACAGGGGAAAAAAAGGGGGTGTTGAAACCAAGTACCAAACAGTGTTTATTCAGGCCATAATTCAAATTACTGACCTTCTAGCACTCACAAAAACTCCTTAAGAGTGCTGGGACTTGCACCCTAAGGATAAAATGAAAAATATCAATCAAGCACATGAAAGCACAAAGCTATATTCTGTTGCTTTGTTTATATAAGTGACATACCAAGGTTATACTTAAAATGATGGCACCACATTAACATAGGTGGGAATTTGTCTATCTTGAAAATATATGACCTATTTGAATTTGAATCAAGTCCACAAAATCATAAATAATTGTATTCAATGTAAAAGTCACTTTACCTAAAATAATTCCTAAGTTAACTTATACAGGATTAGTGGGAAATCCAAGGTGAATGTAATAACAGCCTTACAAAGATTTCAAAAAATCCAACTACCCAGCAAAAGGAAAATTCCAAAAACAAACAAAAATCCCAAAGAATATCTGTTAGTCCTACAGATACTCAGTTTGTCCAAAAAATAATAAAACTAATGGTACTGCATCTGGAACACAGTATATAATAAATATTTATAGAACAAATAAGTCTTGCTTTTAACATAATTTGTTTTAAATGCTTATTTTTTAAACACAGTAGAAAAAATCTAAGGCTCTGAGCCTCAATTCTCACAGCATGGCTCACATATGACTTTAGAGATAAACATGCCAACTTATGAACATCATAAGTGTGACAACCTCAACTATCCATTCTCATTTGACCAGTCAGAAGACAGAAACAAAAATAAAGATATGGTAAAGTCACCAAATTTAAAAAACCCCCACTAACTTCACTTATGTGAACCCCCATCTATACTAAGTATCTTTATATAGGTCTACCAAGGAAAATTCAAAAGTTAATAATGTTAGGTGACACTTACTGAGAACTTGGCATATGTACTATGTAAAGCACTTTCTATAAATCATCTCATTTAATCATCCTGATAATCCTAGGAAGTAAATACTGTTGCTAACTCTGCTTTCTAAGCAAACTGAGGCTCAAGAAAAGTAGTAGAGCCAATAGTGGAATCAAACTTATTCATTCATTCATTCACTCATTCCAACAAATATTAATTAACACCTACTACATGCCAGACACTATTCTAACCACTAAGGAATGATAAGACAAAAGTCCCTACCTTTGGCAACTTATACTCTGAAAGGAAATAAACAAATATGTATAAAATGTCACCTAGTTATAAGCATAACAAATAAAAATAAAACAGTAAGGGAATAGAAGGACATGGATGGGAAGTGACTGCTCTTTTAGCTATAACTTTGCTACACTATTTCTCAAATACTGAATTTTAAAAAGTAGATATGGGGGAGGAGAGAATTACTGATAAAATAAGATCCAGCAAAGAAAGAACAGTAAAAAAATTATAGTATATTGACTTAAAAACTCAGTGTAGCTGAGTATAGCACGTGATGCTACCTAATATAGGGCTATCCCAGAAAGCAATAACTGTATTATAATAATATATAAAAAGTGATATTCAGAAAGATTACCTTGGAGTCATCAAATACAAATGCAAAAATTATGTTCAGTTTACATAATTTAAGACATAATTTATGACATTTAAGAAGTCATTTAAAATAGTCAATTTCTATGTATTAAGAGGTAAATTTAAGAGATGGATTCAGTTATTTGGAACAGCTCACTGATAAAGGTGCAAATAAAAAGCACTGCATTCCATAAAATAACTGCAAGGGAAGGAGCTAACATTTTTTGGGTACATATGTTATATTGCAATTTAAAATATCCAATCTCATTTAATCCTCACAATGACCTTTAAAGATCGACATTATTCTCAACTGACAGATAAACAAATTTAGAAACACTAAGTTATCTTAGGTCAGACTGAAAGAGCTGGGGTCCAACCCTGGCCACTTCAACTACAAAGATTCTTGCTTGATTTTAATACTATACCATAATACCTCATTCTAAGACTGAAAATAGAATTATATTCCACAGATTAACTCATCACTTCCAGTTAATTAAGAAAATGATCTTTTTTATATATTATCTAATGACATCTTTCTAAGAAAGTTAAGAAGATTCTTTAAATGGAAGTTATGGATATGAATATTCAAAGATGGGGAAGACCACACACTGAACACAAAAATTTACCTCCACTCTCCCCCCCAAATCCCTCTGAAAGTATGAAGGGTTTTTTTTTTTTAAAGGGAAGAGGCATAAACCTATAAGGTCAAAATGGAAAGGAGACAACAGTTATAAAGGTTTTGGAAACTGGAAAACAAACAGACAAGCAGTAAGCAAGCAAGCATTCCCAAGAAAGTAAAAGCTTAAAACAGCAAACAGAAGAACAAAAAGCAAGGCAATTTGCATCAGAGAACTCCAGAAGGACTTGGGAGCTGAAAGCACCAGATACTTCTGAAGTGGGGATAAAAGTGGAACTAGAGAGAAAAAAAATTAGTTGAAAGTCCATTTAAATAGCATTTAAATCCCAGTTATCCTCCCTCATTTTAAAGAAAGACTAAATCCAAGGGAATATGATGGCATCAGGATAGATGGAGTGGATGCTATTCTGAAAACAAAGGTAAAGTCTATATACTGAAAGGTGGGATTATCCAGCCCCCTCTTTCCATTTACTACTCTCAAAATAAGGGCAGAAAGACTTGCTCTAGGTAGGAGATGGAAAGATTCTCTAAGGAAAGTGACCAGTCCATGAAAAGCCTTCGTGAGAGTGACAGCTTGGTGTAGGTATAGGGGCAGTGGGTGTTTCTCAACAAGTATCCCATCTAGGTCAACCTATAATGAAAGTCACCAGCCAGCCTATCCCACCCTATATACAGAGCTTTCTGTCAGGTTAATGCCCACTTTCATATATAAACAGACAGCCAGCATTTAAGGAAACTCTGATATGAAAGAGATCAAAACAAACAGATAAAAGAAACTTACAGGTTAAAGAGAAAACATGAAAGAAAACATCAAGAAATTACCCTGAATTATCATCGGATAAGAGAATATAGTGATTGTATGAAAGAGCAGGATATTGATGCTACTTTTTTAACAAAAGGAACTTTCAGAGAACAAAAAAGAGTGATAAGAAATTTAAAGTATGACAGCAAACTTTTAAAAATTCCATGAAGTAGCAAAGGATAAAGAAAAATAATACTTATAAAACACTATGTATTAGGCTCTTTTCTAACAGTTTTATACTTATTGTCTCATTTACTTATACCACCAAACTCTATAAAAATGGATATATTGTTTTTCCTATTTTACAAATGAGAAAACTTAGGACTAGAATTTAGTTTTCCCATAGCCATACAGATAGTAAGTGGCAAATACTGGAATCTGAATTCAGGAAGTCTAATTCCAAAATCCAGACTTCTAACCATTATACTATAGTAGAGAGAAAAATGCAAACAAATGGAAAATGTACACGAGAAAGGATAAGAAAAATTAAAGGACTGATCCAGGCAGTTCAATATCCTAAATAATAGGTGATCTAAAAAGAGAGAACAGAGAAAAATAGAAGAAATAAATGAAAGATACCACTGAGTACTTAACCCAGTGAATAAAATAAGGACTCACACTAAGAAAAATTAGCTTGAAATTTCAGAACTCTGAAAGTTACTGAGTTTTCAAAAAGGAAAAGAGGATCTGAAATTACAATAGCACTGGGATTCTCAAAAGCAATACTGGAAGCCAATAGCCAATGGAGCAATATTTTCAAAATTCTAGGGAAAATGACTGCAATCCTCAAATATGCCCCCATCAAGAAAGTGGTAGAATAAAGAAATTTTCAGGCTGCCATACGAGGTCTCAAAAGTATACCCTCCATCCATTTATACACCAAGAATCTACTACAGGACACAGTCTAGTAAATGAGTAAATAAACCAAAAGAGAGGAAGGTCAGAATGTGGTGAAGGGAGATCCCAGAAACACAGATGTGCATCCAACAAATCTAGAATGCCATCAGCATCCAGATTAGTGTGCGATGTTAGAAGGTTCTAATAACATGAAATTGACAGAAGACAGATGATTTGAACATACTGAGACAAGAGGTTAGGAATAAATTGATGACTGCAAACAAAGAATAAAACCAGAAGACAACAATTATTCACTTAATCATATGCTTCCTTCTTCTATGAAACACCTAACTGACAACTTTGTTACTCAGGCAAAGTAAAAACTGAGTTTCTAAAGGTAAAGTCATCCTATTCTTATTTCAGATTAAAAAAATCTTTTGTATTTTATATTTTTCCAAATAGCATCACAATAATAGAAATAGAATGAAAGTTTTAGAAGTAACAGATCTGCTGGCTATGACATATTAGGCAAGTCATTTGACATCTCTGAGCCCCATTAGGAAAAAATGAAATAATACCTATCCCAAAGCTTTATGTGCAGAATTAAAATAAGAGACGTGAACATTCCCAGCATAATGCCAAGCACATAGTAAGCACTCAGTGAATGTTTGTTAAATCTGAATACTGACTGAAAGAGATGGAAATACAACTGGCAGGCAGAGACTCCCTCCACCACATACCTTCTGTGTTGTTGTGTTTGTCGTCTGTGTTGATGGTTTGGTGAAGGTTATTTTCACAGGAGACATGTGGGGTGGTAAGGAGTTGGCAATGCTCTGCATGATATTGCTCATCTTAGGACTGCCACTCACAGGCACAGTGATAGTCTTTGAGACGGGAACAACAGCCTTTGGAACTTCCTTTAGAACAACAGGGGAGGAGCTAGAAGAGTTTGTTCGCCTTCGTTTTCTGGGTTTTTCATCTTCATCTGAACAGCTAACACCTGAAAGGCAATAACAATATTGCTGTATGTATACCAATCTTGCATTTGTACTTTATTTTTAAATGTTTGTGTTATCAAATCATCCCTGATATGTCCCTTTACCTCACGTCCAATCAGACATTAAGTCCTATCAATCCTCCCTCAGAGAAGTTGGCTCTGAATGTCTTCCCTCCGTTTTATTTAACCCTGCGGCCATGTCAAGACCTTCTTAGCCCCTGCCTATATTTTAGTTAACAACCTCCTAAAAGGTTTTCATGCTTTTAATCCCTACTTCTTTTCCACCCTCCAACCTACTATTGGTTATAAATCTCACATCTAATTCATGCAAACGCCCTGCTTCAAATTCTTGAACAGTTTTAATCTCCCTACAAGATGAGGCACAAAATCATTACTGTATCATTCGAAGTCCCATTTCTTTATAAGAAGACAGTACCCTGTTTCCACTTAAACCTGTGTATCTCTGTAACCCAGGCACACTGAACTGCTCACCATTCCCCAAAACCTTACCACATTCTATCCATCTGAAGTCTCTACACACTACTGACCTTTGGGGAATACCACCCTGCACCAATGACCACCTTCTATTCTGCAATCACCGTCCTGCAGGCCATCTCCTCAGAGAATCCACCTCTCCTCTGAGCCTATAAAGCACTTTGTACATTCTCTTCTGTATCACTTGTCTCATGGCAATGTGACTGACTGTCAGTCTGCGTACTTCCCATAATTAATGGGCTCCCAGAGGGCAATGACTAAGTCTCATTGGTTGATTTCCTTGGTATAGTGTCTTGCACGTATAAAGTTAGGTGAATGAATGATTATATCCCAGACTAATGTTGCCTGTGTGACTTCTAAGAATAAAGCAATAAACTTCCTATTACTTGAAACTACATATTATATAAAATGGTTTCTTCATGTTTGGGATTCCCTCTTAAGGTTTTACAAAATGATTAAAAAGTAGATCTCTAAAGTTATTTTAAAAGACCATCTTGGCTAAATCCAGAGAAAACAGATATAAACTTAATAGTCCCAAATTTTTAGTTTTTTCTTTATGTACTAAAGCCTTGACTAGTTTTGCAGAATTTTTTTAAAAATCAAGTGAGAAACATAAAACCTTGCAACATACACAGAAAATCTCTAGAGCAGACATTTAAAAAGTATACAGCATGACTCATGAAACTGGTAATAAAATACAACTCCCTACATGTGCAACTTTTAGACTCTAATTTGAACACTGTTGACAATGACCGAAAATCAGTCTTGTCTAAAATGGCAAACTCCACCTCTAAAAGTTACAAAAAGAAAAAAATCAAGTTTATAACAATATTGAGAAAAATTAAAATAAAATATTAATGATCTCCAGTTGATATCAAAAGCAGATAAAGACATTAAAAACAAAAAAAAAATTGAACTGGACATTAAACTGCTTTACAAGGTAGAATCAAGGGGTTTAAAAACTGCAAATAAACTTCAAAAAATTACTCAATTAGAAATATAAAAGACGGATTCGCCAGAACGCATCACTGAATCTAAGATGTTACATAAATAATTTTTTATTTTATTTTTTTATTTAAAAAAAAATTTTTTAAAGACACTTTTTAAATATATTATTTATTTATTTTTTAGAGAGGGAAGGGAGAGAGAAAGAGAGAGAAAAAGAGAGAGAAACATCAATGTATGGTTGCTGGGGGTCATGGCCTGCAACCCAGGCATGTGCCCTGACTGGGAATCAAACCTGCGACACTTTGGTTCGCAGCCCACGCTCAATCCACTGAGCTACGCCAGCCAGGGCTCATAAATAATTTTTTAAAATACTACAAAGTTTACAATTATAGGAGTAAATACTGAATAAATAAAATAAGCTTATTCCTTCATTTCTACTCACATTTCTATTCCAGGACAATCAAAACAAGCAAATACTTGAAAGACAGCACTGTTCAAGGCGGGCTCCCCACAGAACAAAAAAGAAGTAATATTTTCAACCCCCATAACAGATTAAAAAGCAATATATACCTAGTCACATGTAAAGAAAAAAATTCTCTAGAACCTTCAAAAAGTAACCACTGCTAATAGCCAGTGGATCAATAATTTAATGCAGGACGGCAGATCTAATCAGAGCCTATTGTGTAGCATTTAGCCAAGAAGGCCCTAATAACACTGAGAAAATCACTTACTTTTGACATAAACAGTACTTCCACTTGGCAAGACAACTACATTGGAGGCAGGACTGGCAGGTCTTGGAGACTTAACCGTTGCTATGCTGCCACTTGGAACAGGGGTAGAGGTTGGGGTTGACGTGGTACTTGTGTAGGAATAGCAAACCACTACTGAAGGAATGATAAAAAAGTTTGCTGTTAACTTTCACCAAAACTGTCCACTCATACAGAAAAACTAGTTTTTACTGCAGGCCAATTTTAATGTTTTCAAATGATCAGAAGTTAGAGGCCAGTGCTAGGTATTAGGTCTATAAGTTAAAAGGCATTAATATCCTTTCCTGAAAATTATCACTTAACTGGGTTTCCCCCAAGTACTTAACAGCTTTCTATAGGTGACACTGCTAACGGAGAAGAGCACAGTTACAAAGAAATCAAGTTGAAAACTACACTGAGAAAAATGAAACTCCTTTTTCATTCATGGTAGGAATTAAATAGGCAGGAGTTAAATAGTATTGTATTCCCTTTTCATATTACTAGCAGCACCACTGATGGAGTGATGGAGTGATTTTTTTCCTAACCACAGCAATTTCCAACTTGGCTACTAGGGGTGAACCAAGGCAGGGTTCCAGTATTATAAACCAACTCACTAGTCCCTTGCCATCCAAGCAGTACAACAATAACTCAACTAAAGTAATGACAACATCATACTTCAGTATCTTAAATAACAACAAACAAAAATAGCTCTAAGATACCATTTACTGAGTACCACGCACTATACTAAATCTTATTATATATTATTACTAATTGTCACAACACCACACCCACATTTTAAAGGTGAGGAACCCAATGTTCACAGAAGCTAAAAAATTTGCTGGAGGTCACATAGCTAGGAAATGGCAAAACTTGGATTTGAACGTAAATTCAACTACTGGAAATCCTATGTTCTTTCCACTCCACTAGAGAGATGGTGGATAGAAAAGGTTAAGTGGGAAGAAAAGACACCTCTCCTACAACAGACAAAACAGAAACTCAATGGAAGTCAAGTTTGCACACTGGTACACCATTAACTATCTCTCTCTGAATATAGCTTCCTTCAGCTTAAAAAGAGAGCCTAGCATGCATGAAAAGCGTGTTTCACTCTGCTCCTCAGCCCACTGCTAGTCCAGAAAAGACAATTCCCTAAAGTCAGCTGACAGCTACATTATCTTCAGGGTGATTTTCATGCAACACCAAAGTAAGCTACCAAAGTTAATCCAAATGTGTGCTCTCAAATTTAATATTACGCTCGGTGACATCAGGAGAATTCATAGGTTTTTAAACTATGTGTCAATCACTAGATTAAATAACAATAAGAAAGTTTTCTCCATCTGCCAGGTAATCCCTATTCCATTTGGCACATTGACTAGAACAGAGAAGCAGCATATACCATTGATTCCAGAAGACAAAAACAGAACTTTATATTCTAGAGTGTAAGTTCAGCATCTTTCCCCAGCAGCTAAATGAATGGCTTCTATCATCTTATTTATTTTCCATGTCACCCATTAAGACCTTTTACTCACTCTTAACAAAATACAGATACCAAAAATTCATTCCAAAACTTTTTGCAATTTTGTGATTAATACAATCCACACTTTGAACGAAAGAGAGATGTAATTCTGGCTGAGACTAAAACCTTAGCAGTTTCTAGTTTCAGAACAGGAATTGCTCACTGTTTTGTAACCTTTAAACATTGGGATAAAAATAGATGAAAAAAATAAGATAACTTTTCTTGAAGAATCTAAGAAAAGTCATCTCTATTCACAAATGTTTTTCTACTCACCTTCCTTGCTTCCTGTCTCTGCAGGCACTGGAAGAGACGCGTTGTGCTGGATAGCCGCATTGGCCACAGCGTTAGCTGTCACAGTGAAGGCAGTTTGGGGAACCAGCCGAGGCATCAGTGGTACCAAACGACGACCTTCAATGGACCATTCTGAAGAGCTATTAGGTCCAGACATACTGAACAAAAAAGAAAACGCTGCTACAAGGGTTCTCAATCACCAGAAGGAGAATCAACTATGTTTTCTCAAACAAATACAAGTTTTTAAATTTATAAAGTACCCTAGGTGAATAGGAGAGGGTTCATTTTAAGCAAGCAAGATAAAAATTATGAATAATCAGAATTCAAGGAATTCCACATATACCTAGTTTCTTACATATTTTTATTCTATAATCTGAATCTTACAATGAACATAATTGAAACTATAAAAATTTTTCCTATGCCTTCTAAATAAATATCGACATTTTCATTAATTTAAATTCAGTGGTGCTAATAAAAACCAGCATTTCTACTAACTTTTAAAACTTTGTAGTTAAACTAGAAAGGTAAAAAGTACTCATAATTTTTAAAATCAGATTTTCTTTAATAATTAAGGATAGAATTCAATGAAACTTTACAAAATTATCCGACTGCCTGCATGGCCAGAGATTCTAAGGCTTTCAAAGATGGGCAACTGAGGCAGTAAATGAGGGAGCTGGGAAGGATAGAAGAGGGCTGAATATTTCACTGCACGTTTCCCTGGCAATGTGTTATATTATTATCCTTACTTAAAATAGATTAGATCTGAGGACATTGGAAGAAATCTGCAACTACTTTAATTTTATTTATTTATGCCAGTCTTCACTCTAAGTATTTGAGGCTGCTGAACTCTCTACCTTAAGCAGACACTACTCTCAGTTTCTCTAAACTTTCTGAGCAAATTTTATCCCAGGAATCCAGAGGTTGAAATATGAAAAGACAATTGCATCACCTCTCTTTACCTGGCTCCGTAACAGGTGGCTGTGTCACTTCTCCTGACTAATGTCGAGGGTTGAGGTTGAAAAGTCACTCAGAATCAATCGACCTCTTCACTAAATCAGAAGTATTTCTGTACCTTTTTCAAAACCAAAGATTTTACAACCCAACCTAGCGTTTAAGATTCTCTATGTCCACTGATCCTTCATATTTAGAGTACATAAAAACCCTTAATTAAGAGATAGGGGAATGATAATAATGATGGTCATAATGATAACTAACATCAATTAAGCACTTACTATATGTCAGACATTGTTCTAAACATTTTACATCATTAACTCATGTAATTCTCTCAAAAATCCTATGAAATCACTAAACTTATAGATGGGGAAACTGAGAGCTTAACTAACTTGCCTAAGGTCACACAGCTACTAAATGTCTCCTTCAATAAGTATATAACATGCTACTGAAACTATTCACCACATTATAAGTAGAGAGTATTAAAATGTTCAAATGTGTTTTATGTCTAACTTTAGTCTTTGATTTATACTATTTGGGCACTGCTATCTAAGTACTACCAACTTTCACTGAATGGAACAAATAAATTACTTTACAGCTTGAGAAGGATTTACTTTCACTTCAGAAAGGAATTTCTAGGAGTTAAAGAATTCAGCTGGGTTACTGTGAGAAACCTGCAAATCCCCTGATGACTTAACACAGCCCCATTTAAGATGAGACAGAAGAGGAGTTCCTAGGACCCCAACAACTCTCACATATTTGTTACATTAACACCAAGTTGATCCTAGTTCTGAAACAGAGAGTGGTAGAAACAAGAAAGAGACACAGAAAACAGCTATAGCTAATTGTCAAAGGAAAAAATTCTAAAAGCTATTCAGCATTTTCTTGGCTAACTCCTATTCTGCTATTATTTTATTAGAATATCACTAATAAATTTGCTTGGTGAGAGTGTACCACACAAATAAAGTGGTATCTACACTTACCTGGTTCATTGTTTAAATGGTGGCGGAAATTATGGAAGATTAATAATTCGAAACACACAAACATATGCTATTGAAAAGACAAAATTTGCAGCGCAAAAGAAACAACTGCAACTTTTAATCTATAAATCTTCCAAATATTGACTTATGCAAACATGCTCAAACTTTAAGTGATGAAAAATTAAACATCATGTTAAATTTAGATAAAAAATTCCTATCTGCTTAGTAATGAGGGTGTAGATATGCATTAGCTGCACTAATCAACTAAACTAAATTTTAGGAGTTTTTAACATCTTGCTCCAGGGCTTCCCTGGCAGACCTAAGTTACACTAAGATGGAAACCTGGCTCCAGCCCCTGTTCTGAGAAATCTAACATGACATCCTTTGGTGTGCAGGGCATCAGCAAGAAATCCTCCTCTTCACATAGAAAATCACGCAGTATCCTATGATGCTGGGCTCCCGAAGGAGTTAAGAGAACAAAAATTCTAGGCTGCCACTTTCTGTGAGTTCTAGAGACGCGATGCTGGCCAAAGTGGCCTAATTAAAAACTCTGAAAGCCCCTTGACATTCCAGGCTTTAATACTATAATATTCTGACATGTCTCAAAACTGAATTAAACTTAATGTATGGTGCAAAATAATAAACAAGTGTTATGCTTCAAGCCACAGGCAAGGTTTTATTATTTTTTTATTATTATTCTACACATCCCACGCCTTTTGTCTCTGCCTCCTTTGTGCTCAATCTCAGCTTTCCCTTCACCTTTCAACCACATTCCTAGGGCCTAAACTGCTGTTTTGAGTGGGGGAGGGGAGGAAAGGGAGAAGAGAAGGGGAATGCAAGTCAGTTCAGATGCATTCCTCCTTGGCTTAAGTTGCTTTTTTCAGGCTTAGAGTATGACCCCTCCCATAGATATTCTTTGAAGCTAGGCTCTGTTACTACCTCTGAGGGAAAGGCAGAGGAGATGGAGAGAATGAAGGATCTATGACTTCCTCACAATTCCCACTCACTGGCCTTTGGGCTCAACAAGTAAATGTGACATCTGGTCAAATTAAAACCACAATATAAAATATTAAAACAGGAATATTGAAAGACCTAATAAGTTTTAAATTAGACACTGAGATAAACTCTTTTCAAAAAATTAAATTAATGTATTAAAGAAATCAGAAAGGAGAGGGGGGAAAAGAAAGAAACACAGGCAGATAAAAGCCAACTCTCAATTATCCATGCTAATAGATAGAGGAGGGAAAGGGAGAGGTCAAACAGACTAAAGAAACTCAGATATTATCTAAAAATACTTTGGCAAATACTTGAAAATTCTTCCAACAAACTTTTTCCAAGACAACTAATAAGTAGTAAAACGACGAATTAAAATTTTCACCTCCTCTCCCTTCCCACCCTCTGACTAGAGAGGTACTCCCAAGCAGCAAAATGGCTAAAGGGTGGGCAGTATTAGGTGGGGAGGAGGGGAAGAGAGGGAAAAGCGAGGGGCACGGTTAATTTGTAAATGGAATATGCGCCCCTGAATAATTGAGAGCTTCAATTTTGAAATAAATACAAGAAAAAGCCTGAAATAATAATAACCTATTTGCATACCTGTAACTTGGTCTTTCACCCAAATATAAGGATAAATTCATTCTTTAAAGGGGAAAAAAGGAAAAGGAGACTAAATAAACGTTATCCTTCACGTATGACACTGATGCATCAACTTACAGCTAATTGCCCCACAATACTGTTCAATGGTTTTAATTTTGTATCTAAGTGCCTCTGAATGCAAGCTACTGTTAACTACTCTGTTATCTAGCACATACATTTCTATGACCAGTTCTAAAATTAGAGTCTAGGCTCAGTTATTACTTTTAGAGCATCCCAATTCAAAAGTTTACAGCAAATTAAAGAAGGAACCCATTAATATTATGTTTCAATAATGCTGGCCTGACAACGAAATACTTAATGTCTCTAATGGAAAATTTCTTTTTTTTTTCTTTTTTAAATTTCTGCAGTGCATACATATCTACCACTGAAAACTCTCAAAATTCAAATAGGTAAGTTTCAAACTTTGAAGTTAAAAAGGAAGTACCCCATTTTATAGTTTAAGTAAAATGAGGAACAGTGAAGCACAACATGAAGCTAATGAATCTTTGAGGTCAATTAGTTTAAATGCACTATTTATCACATTATGAAAATGCACTGAATTTTTTCCTTTAGTTTTACTGCACATTAAGACATAAAAATTTTAAAAATGTTATACTATAACATTTTATGAAATATTCCTATCATCTTGCATTCACATTTAAAGGATAATTTCTATTTCTCTCTATTCTTTAGGAGGCACTGTCTCCTGTATACTCTACTAATGCTTGATCTATGCCCGCAGTCCTCCACCACCCTCCACCCCATCTGTCAAGTAGTTATAACAATCTAAGAACAATTTGATAAGAATGCTTTATAATTTTATTTTGTTGGATTTTTAGAATATAATGTATTCATATTTCTTAAAAGCAGAACATATTTTATAATCTTTTTGTGAATCTCAAAACACATGAAATATTAGTCAGTTATCAAAAAATTTATAATGCCAATTTATAAGGCAATATACATATCAAATACCATTACAAAGAACCTCTGAGGGAATGTCAAATTTGGGGAGCAGCACATCACTTTGTAACTGAACTTTGTTTCAAGTGAATCATCTGCTAAATTGTGGTGGCCTTTAGTTATATAGAGATTACATTGTAACGGGATTTGACCTGAGTATTAGAGCATTATCTCCAAAACTGAGTATTAGAGTTTGCCTAACCAAGTGCAAAACCATAACCAACTGAATAAACAGTTAATACCATTATGGTCAAGATCCCTGAGTATAGACGTATTAGTATTAGGATAAAAGACTCAGGAATCTGCTACACAATAAGAAGATTGTTTCAAAACTATATTATACTGCATCATAAAAAATCAGGGGTGGTATGACTAATGGCTTACTTATGTGCAATTGTTGTTAACCGTTCATCATTTACTGCTCTCCGAACTTCAGCACGGTGGCGTTCTGTTGAGATGCTATGAAAAAAAATAGCCATTATAGAACTCTGCCAAGCAGGCAGCTCTTTTCTATACTTTTATTAATGTTTAAGTCAACATTTTGCTTGAGGGAGGGGGGATCAAGGTTGATTCCTGAAAAGGTAAAGATGGGGCCTAACATATATCTTCAAATGCTTTACTGAATTAAAGTCACAGAAAAGGATCATACCGATTCTGTGGAACTGCAGAGAGAATTAGCTACAAATTAGAAACCCCAGAAAGACAAATTCAGCTTGATATCAAATCATTATCTCCAAAACTCAGTAATGTTAGACCATGTTCAAGATTAGCAGAGGTTCCTGTTATTTAAATATACAGCCACTGAATGACACCCTAATCACTCAGGAAAAAGTCTTCTGAAGTCTTTCTAAAGCTCAAGAGTCTATAATTTTATGTTCAATGAATATAATAAAGAAATAAAAGTGACAAAATAATCTGTTTCTGGTGGCTAGATGCTATGAAACTTAACACCGGGATATTACCCCTTTATTAGTCCACATTTGAGCTGTGTGTCTTCTACAGTACATCATGTTACCACTATGGTAAAAATGTGCTTAAATTGACCCTGATTAAATATAGGTAAAGTTAATACTACTAAACAATTGAAAAAAGGCTACACCCATTCCATTCATACATACTCAATAAAATAAATGCCACTCTTCAAATTGTAATCTTTATTATATAAGCCTAATCCATACCATGGACTAAAATAAAATTTAAGGGGCTAAAAAGCAGAACTTATGAGGAAGTATAAACAACAAACAAAAAATATAAACTGTTAAATATGAAGACAGTAAGATTGAGGATTTGTCTTAATAATGCCCCTATGCTAATGTTAAATATAGGAAAAGCCTCTTCCCTACTTTCACTTTTTAAAAATTTTGTTTTAAATGTAGAAAGGAAACTTCCTTTAAAACAGAACATCTTCTGAGAAAGCTCAAGATGTTAGGATGGATTAATCAAAATATCAAAGAACCCTTTCACGATAATTTTTTAATGAATTCAAGTGCCACTCTAACGGGAAGCTGAAGGGATAAACTATCCTTAAGGCTATGACTACAAATCACCACCGGTTTCTATAAATTACGGCAACTTTCTAGCATCTCCTCCTTCCCCTCAAAAAATGTGACTGGTGAACCAAAGGGTCACCAGTTCAATTCCCACTCAGGGCACACGTCTGGGTTGCAGGCCACGTCCCCAGTGGGGGGCATGTGAAAGGCAACCACACATTGATGCTCCTCTCCCTCTTTTTCGTCCTCCCTTCCCCTCTCTCTAAAAATAAATAAATAAAATCTTTTTAAAAAGTGAGTGGGCCACTCTAGATCTTCATATCCAGTTGTTGACAGCCCTTCTTTCCTCTACCCATGTCAAAAATACCCTCTTTCCTAGAGGGTACAAGCCAAAAATAACTTCCCTTAAACCCTTTCTGATTATATTATAGAATAAATGGTAAACTGCATAACTTTCTATAACAAAGCACACAACTGGGATGAGATATTTAAGCACCAACAACTTCAAGGCCTGTCTTCAACCTGAGTGTGAAAAGTATTGAAACTCCTCAAAATGAACATTCTAGAGTCATGTCTCACAAACTTTTGTGATAATTTACCTAAGAACTTTTGAGAGTTCTCCAAGAAGATCTTTCTTTTCCTTGGTGAGATCCCCCTGTGCCCGAAGTGCACTGATAACTCCAGCATATGCCTCCAACTCTAGAAAAAGAAAATTATATTATTAAGAAAGGCCTTCAATATTTCGATACTGTGGCTACATATAGTGAAACTTCAGAACAAGAAACCTAAAAATCAATTAAAAATCAATATATAAATACTTTCTAAAATTCCTCTCAAAAATTTTATCCAATAACACAGATTAAAATGTGGCTTTCATAAGTTTATATCATTTTCTTTTTACTGCCTCAAGAAGTCAGTCATATGTATAAAATGTATAAGTAGAACAATCTAATAGTAAATATTTTGTCTCCCACATTATCACTAAAGAACATTTAACTCAGATGCTACCAACAACTGGAAACAGGCTCTAAATGATATAAGGCTGATAAAAGGTTTTTAGCATGCCCTGGCTGGTGTAGCTCAGTGGATTGAGCACGGGCTGCGAACAAAAGGGTCGCTGGTTCAATTCCCAGTCAGGGCACATGCCTGGGTTGCAGGCCAGGTCCCTAGTGGGGGCCATGTGAGAGGCAACCACACATGATGTTTCTCTTCCTCTCTTTCTCTTTCCCTTCCTCTCTCTCTAAAAATAATAAATAAAATTTTAAAAATAATTAAGGCAGATTAGGGAACATGAATTGCTCTTATAGCAACCAGGACTTAATATACTGAACCCTAATGCCAGACAGTTTCATTTTGCTATCTTTTCACAGCAATAGCCACCATGAAATGAGACTGACAATCCCTAATACAGGTTAAAATACAAAACCAGAAAGTCCTCAAAGGCTCCCAATGAACCATGCCTGCCTTCCAGTGTACTCCTCGCGTACTACCTTTGTATGTGGTCCCCTCCCACACTGATTTGGCATGTGACTTGCTTTCATCCATGAAACATCAGTATACATGATACAAACAGATAAGCACTTGCACACAGGGCATGGCTCCCTTGGAACCCTGAAATCACCAAGCCATGTAAAATCCCAGAATAAATGGCCACTTGGAGAGAGAGGTACAGCCATCTCAGCTGAACCCAGCCAGTCAGCTAAGCTACCAACTGAATACAGCCATATGAGAGAGTTCAGGCAAGACCAGCAACCCACAGAATCTTGAGAAATTATAAAATAGTGGCTGTTTTAAATTATTAATACTATAGGACAGGTATAGCTGAATAAAACAAAATGATGGAAAGTGTCCAGCCTACAGTTATCTTCTTACTAAATTCAAGGTGCTACCAGAATTTGCGATAGCCAATGCCTGACACACAAGAGACACTCACTGTTAGCCAAATGATGAAAGCGAGGATACCTGTATCCTAAGCACTACATGAATAATAAACTAATAGCCTCATTGAGGTCATACTATTCACAGTTCTGTGTAAAAAAAACAAACAAACTATATTCTGGTCCAACAGAATCATCCCAGATGTAAACATCCCACATGTACAATCTGTGCTGGATACTATGGCGATGTTTCACAAGCTCTCTCTGGAAGGACAAAGCTCTGATGCTCTGGAGTAGTAGTGAAGGAGACACTTAGCTCCAGAAAACATATTTTAGCTATTATCAAGACCCAAGTAGAGTTCAGAAAGACTCTGGGGATAACAAACTAAGAAATCACTATATTCTAATGTTTAGGCCCCATTTATGAAATACTCTATTCAACAAATCAGTACTGAGTCCTACTATATACCAGATAGTATGCTAAATCCTGCCCTCAAGGAGTTAACTCTAGAATAAAGCTACAGTGAAACAAGTCATCAGACAATTATAATGCAGTTTATAATACAATGGTAAAGGCACAGAGGAGAAACACATCATTCTAGTCTGGAAGCATAAGCTTTAATCAGAAAGAAACCGTGTTCTAAGGAGGGAGGCAAGGGAAGAAAAGGCAGGGGAAGAAAAGGCAAATATGCAAAAGGGACAAAGAATAAGAGAGCAGACAATATTTCATACAGACATCAAACTTCCAGTAAGTGACTATTTTGAGAGTTTTATACTACAAGTAAAAACATCTCTGTATTTGGACAGTCACTAATTCAAACCAAATTCCTAGTTGAACATGGTACTACTAGATACCATGGAGAACATTTACATAAACAAAACAAAGTCCCTATCCTCAGGTGATTAAAATCCAAAAAGGGACACATAGAAGGGAACAGAGAAGGATAAAAATGGAAAAGTAGTTTGGTGCCAGACTAAGAACAGCCTCTTATTCCAGTCTAAAAAGTTATTTGATAGGACTCAGTCATTCAATGTGGAAGGAATGGCAGAAAGAAAGGAATCAGGTCTTGTAGTTTACAAAATATTTAGGAGAATGTCAATATCATAGGAAATGGAGAGGTCAGAAAGTGGAAGTGGTTTAAGGAAAAAGAAAAAGAAGTTGACTTTTTGCCTTTGAAATTTATGGTGATAATGACACTATTTCAAAATAAGTAAAATTAACTTCTTTAGAAATGTGACAAACATTTTTGACATCTCAAGTCTCACTCCAAGTCTAACTAAAAAGTCATGCACAAAAGTAAGAGGTGGCAACCTCACACAATACTGAGACTCAGAACAGTTATCATAGCTACAAAAGCCAAGGTACTTCCTCCCCTTCTCCAGAAATTCACTCATTGTAAAGACCTTTAATAGCTTCCCAACCTCCTTCACATTTGTTGATTTCCACTTTGATGGGTATCCTCAGATCCTGACAAATATCAATTTCTGATATTAATTTTGGTGCCATTCTACTGTAATGTGAATTCTAATGACACGTAAGTATAATGAAATAATAAACACATACAACCACCACAGAAAATAAAAGATTTACCAAATCATTTTTATAAAGCCCTCAACCCATTCCATTTAAACCCATCAGCCATTTAATTATACTATAGTCCACAAAGCCCGTTAAAGTTGTAGCTCAAGAATCCTTATTTTAAACAGAGGGTGGGGGAGGGCAAAGAAAAGGCAGCATAAAATAAAAGGAAGCATTTAACTCTCACTGGTATGTTCAGTAAATCATAAAAAACATTCTCTGTCCCCGTTTCTTTATATTTAAGTAAAATCTATATGTTTAGCATCTTACCTTACAATGATTTATAACTATTTTTA
This sequence comes from Phyllostomus discolor, assembly GCF_004126475.2. Lineage (NCBI taxonomy): Eukaryota > Metazoa > Chordata > Mammalia > Chiroptera > Phyllostomidae > Phyllostomus > Phyllostomus discolor. The sequence goes on from NC_040908.2 coordinate 118,605,144, forward strand.
AAAGGACAAAGCTAATTCTTAAAATATTTTAAGCCAATTCTTAAATATAGTACCTTTTCTAAACTTCAAACCTGGAGCTAGCATCTGAAGGAAGGGTTTCATTATTATGATAATTAGCCAATGGGTGGAGAGGAAGTCTCTCTGCAAATCATTGTCAAGGCTCAACTCCCAAAGTAAAGGGCCGTAGTAGGTGACACTGCCTGGTAGGAAGGCTGTTTCTTTTGCGTAGAGTGGCTCTCCAGTAGCATTACTCTCACACAGCTCTTACTAAAATTAAGGAATAATTTAGACTTAAAGGTTACCATTTTTATATTTACACATAATGTCTTGATTCATGGCCCTAAAAGCCCAAAAACTTTAATCAATCTGCTGTAGTTACGATCTGTTCCTCTGTAATTATTTCAGCTATGAAATAAATATAAGCCCAACTGTGTAGTTTACAGCTAGCAAGTTAAAGTAGTTGAATGTAAGTGAATACAAAACCATCTTAAGTTGGTACTAAAAGTTTGGATATAAGGTTAAAGAAAAGAAAAAGGAATGACTGACCAAAAAATCCCTAGTTGTTCTAAAATACAATGCTAAGTAGTAGTTTAAAATAGAGAAATTCTCACAGTGGCCTGAGGTGAAATAAAAATGGCCAAAGTTATAAGCAGGCAGGGCCAGAGGAGCGCCGACCAGATTTATACATGGGAATTCCCAGCAAACATTTCCTTCGAAGAAAAGATTCATGTGAAAAAATTTAATTAATGTCTGAAAGTAACTGCTTTAAAATACTATACTCTCAGATGTCAGGCACTGTGATATGCCTTTTTTATATACAGTTAATTCACATAACAAGCTTATGCAGCAGATATTGTTATCCTTCCTTTACAAAATGTTAAGAGATTTAGGAAGACTAAATAACTTGTCCTTAATCATGCGGGTCATCAGTAACAGAACCAAGACCCAGGGATCGGTCTGAATTCAAGGTGTACACTTTCTCCTTCAAAATCACAGGTATCTAAATAATTCATATATATTGCTAAATATTTATTGTTCTTTTCAAGTATTTTTTCATTTATTGAGCACCTACTATGTGCTAGCCTAAGACTACAGTGGTAAGTAAGACAAACAATAACGTCTTTCTTGGACCTTACAGGCTAAGGCAGCATTTCTCAAGGATCTTCACTTTGAACCAGAGAATATAGAAAATGATTTGAGTAACTCTTTTTCTCACTTTTCCCAAAGCAAATACCATTCAAGTTGCATGAGGAGAAGTTAGTTCATTACATACAATGGATGCCTTAGCACTGGGGCTTAATTCCCTAAATGCTAGTTGAGTAAAGCTGCTCTAACAGAAAAGAAATACATCCTATGTAATTCATTATAACCATATAGGGTGTTTTATTACTGACAGTGAAATACAATTTGGGTAAGTCAGCATAGCTTATTAACTTACAAATGAGAAACAATATGCAATTCACACATACATTCATGTTCCCAGGGAATACGACAGAAATCATATTCCTTGGGTTGAAATCCTGACTCCAGGACTTACTATCAGTATTACCTTGAATTCTAAGGTTCAGTTTTGTCATCTGTAAAATGGAGACAAAAAAAAAAAAAACCCTACCTTTTTGGTTTGAGGATTAAATGAGAATGTAAAGAACTCAGAATAGCCCAGTACCCCTCAAGAACTCTTAGTTGCTATGATTATTGATTCATGCACCTACTACATACAAAGCACTAGGATAGGCATTGGGGAAATAACAATGAATAAGATGGGAACTATACCTCTATAAAGAATTTCTTATGCAACAAAAGATATGTCATCCATGCAAACAGCCATGATCCAAATAAAAACAGAAAAGTATCATAGAGGTATAAAACATTGAAAATGAAAAACATACCCAATTTTCGAAGAATCCTTTTGCATTCATCCCTGCTGAGATCCAAAAGGGTTGGCCACACAACAGGCATTGTTGCTTCTTTTTGGTAGCCCTAAAGAGCTTGTCTTCTCTATCAAAACAAAAAATCAAATTACCAAAGTACAATCAAAAGGCCACTCACCTGGAGAAACAAAGGCTAAGAAGTAAAACCAGTAAGAATATCTCGCAATCCTATTTTACCACCACACTTCTCCAACTTCTGACAAGTAAAGAACTAGACCACCATTTGGGAGCTCACTATTCCAGTCTATGACAGTGGAAAAGGCACCTCTGACAGTGCGGTCAGACCTCTAAATTCTAGTTTCAGGTTTCAACTTACTGGTTGTGTGATCCTAGGAAAATTGATATATCTGAGCATACGGTTTACTCATCTTTAAAACAGAGGTATCATCACCCAGTTTGTTATGAGGATTAGAGAACGGTCTCTGGGAAGTTCTTATCACCGTGGCTGGTACATTGTTGAATAAATAGGCAGTACTACCTGTGCAACCCTGGGGAAGTTACTTGACTTCTGCTGGCTTTTTCAATTTATGAGTTACATGAGATAAAATATGTAAAGATCCTAGCACGGTAACTGGGTTACTGGATCTTAATGACGAACTTTCTCCTCAATCATAACTAAAGATAAATGTACATCCTATAGTTTTTAAACCACCATTTACCAAAAGTTTAGATGCCAGAAACTTACTTGGTAATGGAATTCCCTAATCTGGAGGATAAAAAGACAGCAGAACTGGGCACTCGCACACCACCTGCTTAGCACACTGTAGATCCGCTGTAAATACTTGTCATATAGATAAATGAATGACTGAGAAGAGTAAAATGAGTGAATGAGTGAAACGAATGAACCAAGGAGCGAGCTCACTGGTCTAGGAGTCAGACGCCAAAGCCTAAGCACTGAACTACCATATCCCGTTTCAGTCACTGGGGCTGCTAACTTCCAACTCCTCACCCGGAGTTAAGTCCCCATCCCCCTACTTCCCAGTCCTCTCAGCTAAGAACCAACGCGGAGCAAGGAGAACTGGACAGCGCACCCCAGCCGGCAGGATGACATAAAGAAAAGGGGTGGGGAGGAGGAACAAGGGGCAGAGCCAAAGGAATCCGCTCCCTCCACAACCCAGTCCCCGCCTCCCGACAGGATCTCGGAGGCGGCCAGCGACCGCCGGAATCAGGCACCACGTAACGGCATCCAGACGAGTCCCCGCCAGCGGACCCCACCGCATCGCACTGGAAACCTGGGCAGCAGTTACTGCAGCCTGATCCCGGAACCGAGATTTGTATAATCCTTCCCCTACTCAAGTGTCAAGGAGACAAGCAAGCCCGCCCCGCCCCCTCCCCAAACATGCACTCTCGCAGCACCACCACAGCAGCCAGCCCAACATCCTCACCGCAGCCGCTCAGCCCCGACCCTACTGTCAAGCTCACGACCTAAGCCCTTCGGACCAATAGCCGGTGTCAAGGGGACCTGGCCAACATGAGCGCTTCGCTCCCTCCTCTGCGGAGAGGACATCGAGGAGAGTAAACTCGTGGGCAGCAAGCAGACGACCGAGACTCACCGGGAAGGTCCCTGAGCTGGACCCCCGAGATCCCAGCATGAGGCCTGCCAGAGTCCCCCTCAAACCACCTCGGGAGCCCAACGATCCCGTTAGAAGACAACGGAGGATGAGGCTGGGCGCCCCAAGCCAGGCTCTGAATGCTTGGCCCAGCGCCCCTCCAGCCTGGCTAATCTGCCAGCTCTTCCCAGCACCCGGTCTCAGAGTCACCCACCTGCCCGGCCTTTCGGGGCTCATCTAAAAGGCTCCTTCGCCAAGACTAAGGGACACCAGGAATTGGGTTTGTTTGCGGTGCCTCAGAAGGGGCAAGATGGCGACAGGTATCAGGGCGCAGGCGCAGGCGCGCGCTGCCGATCGGGAATGGTAGTTCGCCTTTCCCGCCTTTGGGAGAACACAGAGCAGAAGGCCTCCATCCTCCCGGTCCCTCTTAATCCACCGCGTTTTGAAAGGAAACGAGAGACATCGCAAGGGGTACTGGGAGTTGTGGTCCGAGCCCAAACTCGGGTTGTCGCACGCGCAAGGAAGACTGGGATTGTAGTTTTCTTGACTTCTCCTCAACCTGCTCCTCTACGGCTTCGCGCGCCTCGCCTCCGGCCGCTGTCTCCCAGCCAATTAGCTGCGCTCTCTGCTACGTGTGGCGTCATTCGAAGCGGTCAAAATGGCGTTCGTAGCTGGAGTTGAAGTTTCACCGCGACCTTCATCTTAAGCGCTGTTAGGGACGCTGGAAAAGCAGACTCGTCCCCGAAGCGCTGTGGAGGATTAGGATCGTATTCATCAGAGTGTCAAGAGCAATTATCGGCGGCTTCCATCCCCCTCCCCCCAAGACGCAATTCGGGGAGAGAGAATGCGATGCGAGAACTGATGTAGTAGCCCTCGCAGTTGGCCTGTACCTGATGGGGTTGCGGAGTTGGGGAACCCGAGCGTCCTTGACTTCGGGTTTCTACACGTGTGAAGTGGGAATGATAGCGATATCTCGTGCTGTATCCGTCAAAGTCAAGAAGGAAAAGGGGTTTGTTTGAGGCATTATCACGTTGTAGGTTTACCATTTAGCCTTTGTTCTTAATCACAGAACAATTGTGTGAAGGTATTTTCCCAGTTTTACAGATGCGCAAAGGGACCCAATATATAGTTAGTTACTCGCAGCCATAAAATCGAATCGAGTGTCTGATGTTGAAGATTCCATCGAATTTTGTGATTGCCCTCTTAAATTTTGTATTTTTGTAGACATTTGGTAAAAGTGGTTTTCGATATGTCTTCTGATATTAAGTTTTATTGGAAAAAAAAATGGGGACAATACTACCCTTTGGAGCCCTGACTGGCGGGGCTGAGTGGGTACAGCGTCATCCTGCAAACCGGAGGTGTCGCTGGTCGATTCCAGGCCAGGGCACAGGCCTGGGTTGCTGGCCCTAACCTGGAATCCATCCCGGCCAGGTCCCGGGTTGGGGTTGTGAGAGAGGCAACCCATCAATGTTTTCCACTCTCTCTCTCTGCCTCCTTTCCCCTCTCTCTAACAATAAATAAAATCTTATGTATATATTGCCCCATGGAGATACTGTGATGCACAACGTGGAAGAATCGTGTACATTGTGGACTACTATACAAACGTGAAACTTCATGATCTTGAATGGTGCTGTAGATCAGAATATAAATAACTATTTAAGTTTCCTACTAGTCGCCCATTAACTAAAAATACTCTCTGAGGTCCAGAAAAATGGTTATTGTTGAAACCCAAGCCTCCCCTTTCAGAAAGTCAAAATGGGGCAGGTAATCGCCAGCTCTTCCTCCTTTCCCTCTGTGATCTGCCAATGAATTCTCTTCCAGCTATTCCCTTCTAATTTGAGGTACCACCTGTTTTCAGTCCAATTACTTAAGAACTCTTGGAAAGATGGTATATGAAACCTTAATAGAAGATTTTGTAGTTTAACATACATTCTTTGAATTCAGCCTCACAGCATCTCAGTGAAGCAGGTATAAGGTTCCTCCCTACTATGAGTGAGAAAAACATATATTCAAGAACTCACGCCCTGGCTGGCGTAGCTCAGTGGATTGAGCACGGGTGGGAAACAAAGTGTCCCAGGTTCGATTCCCAGCCAGGGTACATTCCTGGGTTGCAGGCCATAACCCCCAGCAACCGCACATTGATGTTTCTCTCTGTCTCTCTGTCTCTGTCTCTCTCTGTCCCTCTCTCTCCCTCCCCCCCCCTTCCTTCCCTCCCTAAAAATAAATAAATAAAATCTTAAAAAAAAAAGAACTCACCCAATTTTACACAGCTAGGAATTGAAGGGAGGTGGGCTTTATAAACTCAGGTCTCTAACAGCTAAATGACTTCCTCTACAGCAAATGTTAAGGTGACAGATAATGGAGTAGAAATGGAAAGGCAAGCTGCTTATAAAACCAACCCTGGCTGTAATAAATATTATATGAGTCAAGAATTATTATAACTTTCATTGTGCTTACTAGGTGTCAGTACTGTTCTAAGCATTTCACATATTAATTCACATATTTATTAGCCCTTAAAAAACTTTATGAGGTAGAAACTATTTGAATGAGGAAATTGAGGCATAGGAAGAAGGTTAAAGAGCTTGCCTAAAGTCACACATTATAAGGAAGTGGTAAAGCCAGGATTTAAACCTAAGTAAGCAGCTTGGCTTCAGAGTCTGGTCTAGACCAGTGGTTCTCACACAAATGTTCAATAGGAACCATTCGAGGATCTTATTAAAATGCAAATTTGATTGAGTAGGTCTGGATGGGGCCTAAGATCCTATATTTCTAATAAGCTTTCAAGTGATGTTGATGCTCTGACATCAACTATCTAATCTATATACCCTCCCTTTCCTCCTAGCCATATTTGTATTTTGTGGTCAGAGACTGCCTTCCCCATGCTGCCTCTGACTGCTCCATATTCCCCAAATTCTCTTTAAGGATCAAACTCAAACTTCACCCTCAAGAAGCTAATCCTGCCCCTACCTTTCCTTCAAGGATGAGACAGGAGGCATTCCCACCTGTGCTCCTACACCACTTAGTACACATTTTGTTACAGGACTTAGAACATTGAGTTACAGTCATTTGAAAACCACCCTGACTAGTCAATGAGGTCTTCTAGGAGAGAGACCAGGTCTGTGCACTCTAGTGCCCAGCACATAAGAATAATAGCTAGTACTTATCCGGGGCTTTCTCTATTCCAGATCCTATTATATACATTAAGGTGATTAATCTCGGTTGCAGGTTTGATCTCTGGTCCGGATGTGTATGGGAAGCAACCGATGTCTGTCTCTCTCTCCCTCCCTCCCTTTCTTCTGCTTTCTCCTTCTCTCCCTCCTCCCTTCTTCTGTCTCTAAAATCAATAATAAAAAATATGTATATCCTCGGGTGAAGATTTTAAAAAATTGAAAATGGAAGCCCTGGCTGGTGTAGCTCAGTGGATTGAGCACGGGCTGGGAACCAAAGTGTCCCAGGTTCGATTCCCAGCCAGGGTACATGCCTGGGTTGCAGGCCATAACCCCCAGCAACCGCACATTGATGTTTCTCTATCTCCCTCCCTTCCCTCTCTAAAAATAAATAAAATCTTTAAAAAAAAAAAAAGAAAAAAAAAGAAAATGGAACTGCCTTATGACCCAGTGATTCCACTTCTATGTATACACTCACATATCTGAAGAAACATAATTTGAAAGAATATGCACAGCCCTACATTTGTTGCAACGTTATTCACAATAACCAAGATTTGGAAGCAGCCCAAGTGTCCATTATAGATGAGTGGATAAAAAAGTTGGGTACACTGATAGATGGAATACTACTTGGCTATAAAGATGAAGGAGATTTTACCCTTTGTGACAGCATGGATGTACCTGGAGAACTTTATGCTGAGTGAAATAAGCCAGTCAGAGAAAGACAAGTACCATGTGATTTCACTCTTATGTGGAATCTAATGAACACAATGAACAAGCAAAATAGAGACAGACTCAGATAGAAAACAGGCTGACAGCTTTTTGGGTGGTGCCCTGGTTGGAATGAGGTAGGAGGATTGAACAAAAACTTTAAAACATAGAAAACTCAAAAAATAAAATTTTTAAAAACTGGTAAAAGTTATGTTTAATTTTAATGCTATCAAAAACAACCTAATTATATTACAATAGAAGAGTATTTACATATCCCACACACCTACTCATTATACAGTCACTTAAAATAAGAAATATAAATAACATCAATAAATATGATAAGTGGAAAAAGCATGTACATGTAAATATAAAAAATGCCCAAACAATAACATATTACAGTGACAGAACTGGATAATTCTTTTTCTTCTATTTTACAAGTTTTCTTTAGGTATTTACATTATTGTTATGGTTTAATAACATTTACAAAACTTGTTAGTCTCATTACGAATACCACATTCTCCTAAGGATGGAGTAAAACTGAATAAAGAAGAAACTGCTGCTTCAGTTGATTAATGATTCTTGTTAAAGTAATAGAACCTCAGAGATAATCAATTTAACCTCCCATTTTACAGAAGAGGTGTCTGAGATTCAGAGAGGTGAAGTAACTTGCACAGAGTCACACAGGAACCAGGGAACAGATCTGATTTTTAAGCTAACATTGCCTACACTGACATAACCATCAATTAAGATTTGTATTTTTATGATATTGTTTGATTTCCTTGAAAACACTTCCTCAATTTCAAGTTGATATTGAGACTTTCATTACTAATTCAAATCAAAGCAGCTACTATTGCTTTTGTTGGAAAGTGGTATTTTTAAAAGAATATGAAAAATAACATCATGGCCCTTTAGGTTCTTCTTTTTCACACCCTTATACATCTTTCTTTGTAAGCAACTTAGTGAATAAATGCAGAGGAAGCTCAGATCTGACTATACGGACCAAAGTAAAAATCTCTTTAGTTCTTGCAGGAATCAACCTCCTCATTCATTCAATGAATGAGTGTCAGGTCCCATGCCAGGCCATGGAGATAGGAAGATGAATAAAGTACAACCAGTATCCTCCTGGAGCTCACAGTTGAATGGAGAAGTTAGACACATGCAGACAGCTCTGTATACCATAGAAGAACCTGGTAACTCAGAACATTTGTTCATAAAGGTGTGTAAGAAGTGCTCTGGGATCAGGGAAAAGGGATTCCATCACAGAAGGCTTCACAACACAAGTAGCATTTGGGCTGGGCTCCTAGAATGAACAGGATTTGGCCAGGCAAAGAAGTGAGGTGAAGATGGAGTACCATGGCAGACAAAGTAGGAAAAGCAAAGGGCTGAAAGCTTAAAGGATGCATAGCATGGCCATCTCAAGGAGTGCTGGACTCCTAGAGGCCCTCAACTGGAAGAACTTGTCAGAATAACTTGGGGAACTCTATCAAATTTCCAAACATGGTGATGTACATCCTTAGGTAAAAACCACAGATAGCCACCGAGATCTTGACTATACACCAGAGGTCTCTGTGTTTGTGATTACCACAGTAAATCACAAGAGATCCCCAGACCTAATAACACAAGTTACTGCCGTTTAATCTGCCTTGGAACCCAACTGGCAAAAATATTGTCTATGCTCTGGATGGTGATTTGACACTGAGTAATGACTCAATCATTAGAGAGCCAAAGAGAATTGCAAATGAAAATAGAAATACCTAAACGCACACACTGAGCTTTCCCTAATTCATTTTTTAAAATTTTTTTTTTAGGTTCACCCAAGCACTAAGCCACCTTAGGTGAGGAGCTGATGATAATCAGTAATTATCCAAGGTGAGATCCAAGATACTTTATAAAGATGGAAATAATAACCCTGTCGGAAATGGAAATCAGCTATCATGGGGGAGGGGGCTATAAATCCAAACATAATATCCAGCTTGTCTTCACCTCAGAGAGTTTCCAGCTGTTTATGACGTTCTGCTGTGATTTGCCAGAGACAAAATGCATTTTTTAAAACTGCTCCAGCCAGCTGAATGAGAGGCTTGGAGCCGTATTCTGTTTCAAGATGTGTTGAGCACTTGTGAAGTCTGCAGAGAAATGGTAGAAGGTGTTCACTTTCTTGTCATTGCCAATGAAGATCTTTCCCTTGCAACCCTAGGGTTGATCATTATTTTTTAAGTGAGCTAGTGGAAGACCACGTCAGGTCTCTCTTGGGTTGAAAGATCCCTTGTTGAGATGCTATGGGCTCTAAACTTATCACATCAGGGCCAAGCCTTGCTGAAGGAAGAGGCAATAAAAGAACACACGCTTATGGAGAGCCCAGGGAATATATGTGTTGAGAAATGACTGTGGGAAGGAAATGGTCCAAATAACACTTGTATGAGTATGCACACGTGCACGCACACCCCCCCTGCCCCAAGCTGAAGTGTACAGGACAGTCAGTGGTGACAGCAGTTATCTTGCCAAACTCTAACTAGATTGGAGACTCCTTGAGAGCAAGGGGTAGTTTTGAGCTCTGAATCCCCAGCGCTGCTGGGTGAATTACTGAAGGGCATGTCAAACTCGAGAAGGCAGTGCTGTGGGCACATGACAAAGTCACCCCAGACTGCCTAAGATGTCCCAGACCAGCCTTGCACCTTCACATCGGGCCTGGGGCTGTTCTCCCAAAATGCTTTCACCCCATCCTTTCTTCCACACCCTTGCCTTTGGAAGCCTGTCAAAATCCTTCTCATTCTTTACACACTGAGCTTTCAAATGTCCATCTCAAATGTCTTTTTTTTTACTTAATCTTTATTGTGTTTTTTCCATTACCATTTAGTCCCCTTATACCTGCGCCCTCCTCCCTCTCACCACCACAAATGCCTTTTGAATATAATTCTCCAAGCACAGAAGGGAGCAGGGAATGTTCTTGGAAGTCAGAGAGATCTGTGTTTGAATCCCAATGCCACTATTTCCAAGTTCTTCAACAAGTTATCTCACTTCTTTGTGCTTCAGTTTCCCCCAGATGGATTTTGGGAAGAATGTATGTATAGCAAGTACCTCAGTGACTGGCAAAGGGTAGACAATCAGCAAGTAATTGTTAGCTCTCTCCCCTGTTTAACCTTCCTCTGTGAAACCCATCTTTGCACTTCATCAATGTTAGCTCCTACTGCCTATATATTCTTTAATACTTCTCTTAGACTTCTCTCCCCCACCCCACCACTCCTTTGACAGGTATAATTGACCCTCTGTTCCATGGTGCTTTGTTTATGTCTCTTTTGCAGCACTTACTATAGGCTGACTTGTGCTATAACTCATTGTTCCCCACCCTTTTGAGCTGGTAATGCTTCAAGGGTAGTTATCTCCAGCAGCTAGCACAGGAACTAGTTTAGGACAGACATTCCATAAATGGTTGCCTAATT